>NC_079312.1:101170486-101470486 GCF_029931775.1 Euleptes europaea | reverse complement strand
TCTTTCTTTCTCTCCTTCTTTCTTTCTCTTTCTCTCCCTCCCTCTTTTTCTCTCTCTGTTTCTCTCTTTCTCTCCGTCTCTCTTTCTCCCCCCTCTCTTTCTCCCCCCTCTCTCTTTCTCCCTCTTTCTCTTTGACCCTGTCTTTCTGTACCGGGGGAGGGCTGTGGGCTCGCTAGCCAAGGCAGCCACCCCAGTTTAAAATTTAAAAGAAAATAATGCCAGGGACCAGTGATACAGACTTTATAGAAGACACAGGCAAAGCCAATTGATATTATTTTATTACTTTATTTTTTACTTAAAATACAAACATGTTTAAAACAATAACACTCTTTTCTTTTATTTAACAGTTTTATTTTATTTCATTTTATTGTTTTAAGCATGTTTGTATTTTAAGTAAACAATAATATCATTAATTGGCTTTGCCTGTGTCTTCTATAAAGTTTATATCTCTGGTACCTGGCATTAAATTTTATGGTACAAATGGCCTGGCCTGACCAAGTGACATTTTTGTCTTATCCGGCCTTCATAACAAATGAGTTCAACACCCCTGGTTTAGAGCAATAAGTAATGCTTTACATTTTGTGTTAAGACTTACTCTTTTGGTGTCTCTATGTGTCTTATTGTCCATTAATGGCTGCCATACTATATAGATCAATTTGCCCATATGTGTTCTCATGTGCCTTCACGGTAAATGTAGTGAAACCAACCTTGTTTTTTAAACTTTAAAACTAATAAAAGGACTGTGTCTTAGGGCATGCTGCAGTGCAGTGTCCCTAGAACATAGAGCCCACATTGACAACTAAAAGGAAATACTGTTCAGTCAGGGACAAAGTTGCTCAATTAATAAGCTAACTGAGAGTAACTGATGCTTGAAAAGTGGGTCACTTGAAGGAGTTATCCATAAGCCTGGGAAGTACATGGCTTCTTCTCCAATGGTTTAATTCATGGGTTGCACAAGTGCAAAAGCAGTCTCAAGCTGCAACAGGAACGTAAATGAAATTAATCAAACAAGGCACAACTAGACCATGACCCTGTTGCACAAGCAGCTACTGCACACTCATAAAACTGCTCAATAGGGTGTTTGAGGTGAACATCAAACCACAATAGTGAGGTAATCCAGTAGGAGCTCTGCTTGTATTGGAGAGCTCTGATTTGATCGGTTAGTGATCATGTTTGTATGGAAGTTCTCAGCCTCCATGCATAGTAATACCAGAAAAAAGGAAGAAGAAGAAGAAGAAGCAGCAGCAGCAGCAGCAGCAGCTTACACACATATTTGATATGTTAATTGGTGGACATGAACATCATTGAGGCTCCCTGGGCTACACTGAGGTGAGATTGTCCCACGTGGAGAGACTTACTCCTCATCTTCACTCTGGCTCTATTCTTCCTCTTTGTTTTCGTTTTTGCTGCTAGAACCTGGAAGTCTACTGTGCAAAGAAAGTGAGCAGCATTTCACAAAGGGACGAAGTAACGGAACACAAAGCATTGGCCTGTGGCTCTTTGGATGCTCTTATCCATTCAGAACAACAGCCCTTCTGTCATTCGGTGATGGAAGCAAAGCTTTTCTCCCTCAACCCCTCCCCCCATTGTGATTTCTCAACCCCTCACCCCATTGTGGCTTCTCCCAGCAGTTATAAGTGAAGCATTCTGCAGCAGTTATAAGTGAAGCATTCATAGTTGGATTGACTCTAGCAAGCATCCCCTATGCTTGTATAGAATATGATCATCCAAAAGCCTGTGAGGCAGCAGTATGATTGGTGAAAATGCTATGTGCAGAATTGCTAATCTGGAACATTCCTCTGTGAGGTGAACATGACCTAAATGATCTGGTTGGATGGTGTGCCTATCAGACATATATATGTGTCGAGTCATTGCTGCCTCTTCCTTCGCCTTGATGCCCTGGCGAATGGAAAGTTGAAAGTAGAGCAGGGAAGTGTATACTGAAAGCAGAGAGTAACCTCAGATTTCCAAATGTTTCTAGAAAAGTAGCCAGAAGCTGGAGGAACTTCCTTTGATTCATGATTTTTGTGAGGCTAATGACCTGGAGTCTGGATCTCATAATCAATCAGCAGACATGCCGATGGTCATAGATCTTTCCTGTTTTCCCCTCCTCCCAACAGTCCTTTTCTTCCCCAGGAAACACCCCAGTTCTACTGACTGAAGAGGGAGGAGAGGGTAATTTCATCGCCTTACCCTTCCTCACTGCAGCCTCCTGATCTATTTGGCTATTGGAAAGAAATGCTAGGCGAGGGGGATGTAGGATAGATCTTTGATCCTTCCATCCATGGATGACTGAATCCATCTCAGAGTGTGTTCAGTTCAGATTTCCCCCCCTAATAGTTATGTTTCAAATACAAGTGATGGCTAATTATTATTGTGTAGTTTTATCTTATGTACTGCTTTGAGAGTCTCATAACTAAGAACTGTTCAAGAAATATCCTAAATAATATAACACCAGAGAAACAGGTCAAACGAACAGCCACCGAAATTCTCATAGAAGTCTATCCAACAAAATAGTTATACCTCATCTTTTACAAGGCTTCTTAAAATCCCAGGATTAAAAACATATAGGGTTGCCAACCTCCAGGTATTAGCTGGAGATCTCCTGCTATTACAACAGATCTCCAGCTGATAGAGATCAGTTCACCTGGAGAAAATGGCCACTTTGGCCATTGGACTCTATGGCACTGAAGTCCCTTCCCTCCCCAAACTCTGCCCTCCTCAGGCTCTGCCCCAAAACCTCCCACCGGTGGCGAAGAGGGACCTGGCAACCCTAAAAACATACAAAACACAATAAAACCACATTATTATTATTATCATCCCACCTTTCCCAACGAAGGTTGGGCTGAAGGTGACTAACAACCAATAAAATACAATTTTAAAAGCATAAAACAAATTTGAAATTATTTCCAATAGTACATTAAAAATTCCAAGAAAATGCCTTCATCCTAGCCTCATTAAAAAGCCTAGTGAATAAAATGGCCTAGTAGTGACTCTGAAAACACTTCTAAAGACTGTGCCCCCCCCTCTCAGGAGCCTGTCTCAGAAGGTAGCAACCAGAAGACCACAGTTGGCACACAGCGACATACAGAGAGTGACAGTGGTTCAGGTCTGTGGCTTTTAGGCTGTGAAAGGCTTTAAAGGTTATCCCTATCACATTGAACAGAACTCAGAAATAAACTGGCAGCCACTGTAGTTGTTTCAAAACAGGCAAGAAGTGTTTCCATCAGCCAGCCTCTGACCATAGTCAGGCTGCCATGTTGTGAACCAGTTGTAGTTCCCAGGTTGTCTTCAAGGGTAGCCCAATATAAAGAGCATTTCAGTAATCCAAACACAAGGTAACAAAATGATGGATTAGCGTGGACAGGGCCACTCAGAAACTAACAGCCAGCATAGCTGCCTTAAAATAGGGAAGACCTGTTTCCATTTGGTAGCCCCCAAACAGTAATCAGGCTGCCGTGTTCTGAACCGGTTTAAGTTTCTCGGTTGTCTTCCAGGGCAGTCCAACGTACAGCGCATTGCGGTAATCCAAACATAAGGTAAGGAAAGCATGTAGAGGGGCTGTGTGTTAGAAACAAGAGTACATTTTTAGCCCACCCCTCCTTGAAAAAGCACCAAAGGAAGTTTGCTTTGCATCTATGTGCATATTTATGTATGTGTTGAGGAATGGCAGGTTGGGGCATGAGACAAACACCCATGGTACCATGACAGACACATTTCAACTTAATCTAGAGCTGCCAGGTCCCTCTTCAACACCGGCAGGAGGTTTTTGGGGCGGAGCTTGAGGAGGGCGGGGTTTGGGGAGGGGAGGGTCTTCAATGCCATAGAGTCCAATTGCCAAAGTGGCCATTTTCTCCAGGTGAATTGATCTCTATCTGCTGTTAATAAGTTGTAATAGCAGGAGATCCCCAGCTACTACCTGCTGGTTGGCAACCCTAACTTTATCAATCTGTGCGAAAGATCTGAAAGCGCAACTTTATTGGCTTCTTAGCAAAGGCTGCACATGCTGCGTCCTGGGGATAATCTCACAGGCTTTGGATTCATGAATGAGGTCTTGACAGGAAGAAGCAATTATGCTGGGGATGTGAGAATTTGCCGCAACGAATATTTACAAGCTATAAATCCAGCTGTTAATTTCAGGTTATCAAAACCAATCAGTATATCCAAGTTCCCAAACGACATCTGATCACCATCATCATGCTAGCAATCGGCTGCTGACACACATGTACAGCAGAGCTGAATTTCCTTAAGTATATTGCACTGGTTTCCTTCACTAAACATGGAAATGTGACCTCAATTACCAAGTCAGCTCTTACACTGTGCAAGAATATAGGAGCAGGGGACAAAGGTATACAGAAAACCTGAGCATGCAATTTGCAAAGCAGAGATATGTATGTATCAATGAGCAGCAGAGGAAATATAAATACCCACAAAAAGATAAAATGCATGAGAGAGAGAGAGATTAGACATGGTGAGATCCTATCCTTTGCAATCTCAAAGTTATTCAATGTTTGCTTATTTAATTACAATTGATTTCATGAAGAAAGTAAGTATGGTCCCTGAAGGGGTGATGCTGCGGTGGGGGGGGGGGGGGAGAGGTCAAAGCAGCTGACAATGCAGCTCTGATTCAAAGCAGCTAACAGTGCAGAACCAGGTTGTAAGTCCACAAAACATAGCAGGTCATCTAGCAAGATTAAAAAAAACAAGATTAAAACACATAGCATTTTTGAACGCACAAATCTCAGATTTAGAAGCACACAGAATGACCCCATGCAATGTTTGAAACCACACAATCAAGAACACACAGAATTCAACGCACTTTAAAAAAACCTTCACAAAAATTAATTATACAGAGAACTTAACAAAAAAAGGCAGCCAAATCTGCTGAAACGGTTTACCCTCTACCAAATGTCCTCTGGAATAAAACTGACTACACACCTTCCTAAATGTAGCAGGTGACAACATTCCACAGGGCAGAGGGGGGCTACAGTAAGGAAGAGGAATGGGATTATCCTCCCACATTCTTCTGCTAGCAGACAGTTTTCTCCGCGAACTTCCTCTCCTGACCGAAGATAGAGGGGGCAATTTCTCCTTATTCTTCTCTCCTTACAGCAGCCTCCAATATCATGTTGAATTTTGTCCATGTTGGATCTCAGCACCCAGAATCACCGGGGGGTGGGGGCAAGAAATATCTGCCTCAGTGATAATGGTTCACATAGTTCATAGGATTCAATCCAATGCGTTTTATCTTTGGCTGGATTTTGTCCTACTGTACTGGATCTTCCCTATATTTACGCGCTATAACTGCATACGTTCAGGCTGAGTACAAAAAACAAATACTAACAGACAAATATTGGCCTTCTTCTCACAGGCTGCTAATTGTTTTACAATTATCCCTGATCACTAAGTGCCTATTCAAAGGGAAATTATATTAGTCCTTGCTGAGGCCTTAGAAAGTCCCAGAAGGAAAAGAATTCAGAGCTAAAGAACAGTAATCCCCACATGAATTTTTATGTTCAGCTCCTTGTAAAATAAATTCTTATAAAAGAGTTACCAACGGAGGATTTTATGAGGTCAAAATTTGTGAATCAACCCTTATTTTGTCTATTTTAAGAGATGATCATAATCATAAGCTGTAGCATATGCAATTCTATTGCAATGACTTCTAAGAATCATATATTTTCCTCCGTTCAGTTCAGTATGAATCTGCAATTGTATATACTTACCATATAGAAATGGTGTTATTGTCAATAACACTACCCAGTCAAGACAAAAGAGGAATGCCAGATCATATAATTTTTAGATGATGAAAGAAAGAACATTATAACCATCTAGCTTCCAGTGGCTTTGTTAATTTTTAAAAATATGTTGAACAGTCTCTTATCTTCAATATGTGGACAACGATGTCAACCTATCTTACAGGGCTGGTGTAAGGATTATGGTAACAAAATAATGTGTGACCTTAGAACACACTAAAGCAGTAGAAGAGCAAGATTTGAGTCCAGTAGCACCTTAAAGAGCAACGGGATTTGTGGGATATAAGCTTTTAAGGGTCAAAGCGCCCTTCATTGCAGCAGTGGTTTCCATCCCTTGGATTTGATGCTCATTGGCTGAGTTGCAAGTTTCTATACAGCTGCATTTTTATTTGTGTTTATTGCTGCTTTTGGAAGGATCTGAGCATGTGTAGAGGGCAAGGGCATCACGTTTCTTGCCTGAGAGGAGCAACAGGATAGCAAGATGAGGGTCACTCAGTGGTAAAGCGGATTCCTTTATGATGGAGGAGGAGGAGGAGAAGAAGAAGAAGAAGAGTTGGTTTTTATATGCCGACTTTCTCTACCACTTAAGGAAGACTCAAACTGGCTTACAATCACCTCCCCCCCGCCCACAACAGACACCCTGTGAGGTAGGTGAGGCTGAAATAATGTGACTAGCCCAAGGTCACCCAGTTGGCTTAATGTATAGGAGTGGGGAAACAAATCCAGTTCACCAGATCAGAGTCCACCGCTCATGTGTAGGAGTGGGGAATCAAACCCAGTTCTCCAGATCAGAGTCCACCGCTACAAACCACCACTCTTAACCACGATACCATGCTGGGAGATTCACCGACTCCCTTTCTCCACAAAATCTCCTCCCCACACCCATCAACCACCCATTGCACACAGTCGGAACTCTAATACCTAATAGATATGTAAAAGTTCTCTTTCGCTTTCTCTCTTTTCCCTGAGCCCAGCCACTAGATGTTCCTGCTGGCATGTCTTTCAGTGGTCTGCATACACTTGTGGCACAGAGGTTTTCACCCCATTGGTGAGATCAGAACTCTGATGTGTGTGTGTGTGTGTGTGGCGGGGGGAACCCCTCAGGTTCTTCCTCTTCCTGTCACTTGACTTGCTGTTACCTGCTTGCCACTCAGGACCCCAAGCTGCCCCCTGAAAGTTAAATGTGGGCTTTGAGTCTGGAAAGGTTAAAGATCACTGCCCTAAATCATTATATAAATGCTACAGATATTGCAATTGTATATGATAAAAACATTATAATTATTATCATTGTAAGGGTGTTTGGAAAATATAGGGTATGGGCCTGTTCATGTCAGTAGTTCTCTCCTACATTAACAGACTACAGTCCCCCTGGTGGGGGGGGCATCCCCTGATTGTATGGAGCCAGATGGGGGGCAAGAGGGAGGAAAAGCAGAAAAGGGAAAGTTGGTAAGTCCCCCTGCACAGGTACAATCCCCCTCCCCTGGAGATCTCCTGCTATTACAACTGATCTCCAGGCCACAGAGATCAGTTCCCCTGGAGAAAATGGCTGCTTGGGCAATTGGACTCTATGGCATTGAAGTCCCACCCCTCTCCAAACCCGCCTCCTCAGGTTCCACCCCCAACATCTCCAGGTATTTCCCAGCGTGGAGCTGGCAACCTTTGTCCCACAGAGGGCTCTTCGGATCAAAGCCCTGACCCAACAACATGGATACTGTAAGTAACACAGGGGCAACATGCCTGTGCGGAAGATTACACAATAGGCGACAACAGCAGTTTATCCTGAGCATGCCCAGAGGCCTTTCGAGGACAGGAATTTTGGGGGGAATGTTGTGTCAACCACCCGACAGCTCAGCTATGTTTCTGTCTCCTTCCTGTCTGCAGGTTCAAAGCCTGGGTGTGGCCAAAGACATGAGCTTTTTCATGCAAAGGGCCTTTGGCTCTTAGCCGGTGGTTTGCAGCTTGTGACCATTGAGTGAGACAGCCTGTACACAGGGTTTGGCTTGGGGTTCCCCCCACCCCAATCCTTTGCTTATGTTTTGATTGCTTAAATTGCTGGGGATTTTTAAATTAAAAAAACCCCAACAACTGGGTGTTTCTGTGAGCTGTTCTGTTTCCTTATCAGGGGAAAAAAAGGGGGGTACTGAATTACCTAAGTAAATAAAGGCACCTTCACCCCACAGCTACCACATTTTGCCAGCTTGTCTCCTTTATTCTGTGACTGACAGAAAACAGCTCCCTGCCAATGAGAAGGTGGGTCAAAATAGTGAGATGATTGTGCATGATGTCCCACCACCATTTTGGCATAACCCTGTCTCTTTGCGCCCACTTTGTGCCAACTAGACATCACTCTGAAATAGGGTTGCCAGCTCCGAGTTGCGAAATACCTGGAGATTTTTGAGGCAGAGCCTGAGGAGGGTGGAGTTTGGGGACAGGAGGGACTTTGATGCCATAGAGAACGGATCTCTATCAGCTGGAGATCAGTTGTAATAGCGGGAGATCTCCAGCTAGTACCTGGAAGCTGGCAACCTTACTCAGAAACAGTGCACTGATTTGTACACATGTACAGTCTTCCCAGGGGAATTTCACTTCAACCTGGAGAGATCATGCTCCCATTATCCCCCATTGCTTCTTTGAGGAAACTCTGGTAGCTGTACTTGGCTAATAATAACTTATTTAGATACGGCAAGAAAATTATAGTCTCCGCCTGCAGTTCTGAGCTGGAGAATAATATTAAATCTTCACAAAGTCAGATTGCAGATTATCTTCTTTTGTCGGCTGTATCACTTCAAGGAGGAGACCAATCAGGGTTTTTTGCCAGAAGCCCTTTCTACGTGCACCACCTAGTCTGTCTCCGTGTGAGTTTTGCTGAAGTTTCTCTTGTGACGGTTTCTCCTTGGGAGGAGGCTGTGGGGTAAGGCTCTTGTGAAGTCAGACAGCCAAAGGGAACGTGGACAAATAATCAAAAGAGCTATATAAATAGGGGAGCCTGGTAAAAGTTTCTTCTGAACATCTGACTATTGCCTGTAATTAGCTAATCAGCGTAATTGTTTCTAATTAGACTCCAGAGGCGCATCGCAGCCTTTGCCGGCTATACAGAAGGGGAGGGGAGGAAAAGCCAACACCCCCACGTTAATGACAATCATAACCTTCTGAGCTGTCAGGGAGGCTTCTGGCCTAATTGGAACCATTCTTACTGGAATGGGAGACTAGATGATTTGTGAAAAAGACACCCTCAGCATGTAATTTTCTATGTAACAAATCTAGAAAGATGGATGCCTCTTTGATCTTGATTCTTCTGTTATTGCTGTTCACACTGGGAAGGGTTCTTTAATGAAACAATCTCAAGGTAATTTACCGCCTTTGAAGTCCTGAAATATGCTGCCAACCCAATTTCTGGTTTTGCGGAGGCTGCAGCAGCAGTCAGTCAAGGTTGCTTAATGGCACACCAAAACTGGAACATCAAGACATCAAAGATGAAGGTGGCATGTGATTAATAAGCCCAACTATTCATTTGTTTTTTTGCCTTAGAGGCAATCTGACTAGTTATTGTCCCTGGCAAATTCACACCTTGTGAATATTTGCAGTTACTCCATAGGCTGGCCAAAGAGTGGTGAATTATGCTTTGATAAAATGTGGTGTGTATATACTTTGAAGACACCAGGATCTGCCACCAAGGGCAGCTTTGGAATGTTGTCAAAATGGAAGGAACTTGTGCGCAGGTTTTAAATTTGATAACAAAAGGTAGGAGTCAATTTTGCATTTCAAAACCTTTCACTTTGAAAATTCAGCCATGTTTTAAAGCTTAAGGCAAAATCCAGCTCAACAGTTTAATGGGAGATATTTTAGTTTATGGATAATTTCCCTGTGGAAATCAATGGGACTAAAATTTGACTAGGTTGTACCTTTAACATATAACTCCTTGCCTATTAACTGTAAGGAAATCAAATTAACGTGTGTGTGTTTTGCTGTCAAGTCACAACTGACTTGTAAAGACACCATAGGGATTTCAAGGCAAGAGAAATTCAGAGGCCCTTTGCCAATAAACTCCTGTTATTCCTTGGATGTCTCCCATCCAAATACTTGCCAGGGTTGAGGCTGAGAGTGTGTGACTGGCCCAAGGGCACCTAGCAAGTTTCCATGGCAGAGTGAAGATTCGAACCTGGGTTTCCCAGATCCTAGTCCGACACTTTAACCACTACGCCATGCTGGCTCTCAATCAAATTAATTAATCAAATTAATACTGGATATTTATATAGCACTTTCAATGTTCAAAGCACATCATGTCACATATCAAATCACAATAATTGTTGCAACAGCCCAGTAGGGTTGCAAATCTGTAGGTGGGGTTTGGTAATCCCCTGGAATTACAACTAATTACAACTATAGAGATCAGTTCACCTGGAGCAAATGACTGGTTTGGAGGGTACATTTTATGGCATTATACCCTAAGGAGGTCCTTCCCCTCCCCTCCTCACCCACCCCCATCCCCAGGCTTCACCACCAAATCTCCAGACATTTCCCAACTTGGACTCAGCAACCTTACCAGTAAGGTAAGCCAGTATTTCTATTATCCCATGTTGCACATGGGGGACTGAGGCGGTGAGACAATGATTTGCCTCAGGCTACCTCGTCAGTTTGGTGCAGAAATGAGATTTGAACCAGCAGCCTTCCGAATCATAGTTCATTCTCTTAGTTGCTATGCTACATCAGCTGGTGTATGCTGTCCCTGGTTCCCATTTATCCTCACAAATTGTACTGCCAACAGCATCCATAACTTGCAATGGAAACAAATGAATTAGGAAAACATAAATTTGAACTTTTGCAAATGTATTTAAGACAGGAGAATTTGCCTCAGAATGTTCCTTCACCATGTACTATGGCTGTATTTGGAATCATCATCATTTAAAATGCGGGAAATTGAGTTTCACTGGCTTCTTTCAATACCATATGTTATACACACATGAACACATGAAGCTGCCTTCTACTGAACCAGATCCTTGGTCCATCAAAGTCAGTATTGTCTACTCAGACTGGTAGCAGCTCTCTAGGGTCTCAGGCAGAGGTCTTTCACATCACCTCCTTTTAAACAGTGAACAATTAGCATGTTTGTGCTGAATGCCTCTTCACATATCACGGAGTACAAAAGTTGGGTCTGGGTTCCTACCCTGTGCCAGATATAACTCTCCTCTGTTCCTGTGTGTGTGGTACCCAAACTGGATCTGGAGTGCAGTGCACATGGAGAAGGGGCTTTAGTTTTTTCCCCTTGCACCATTTCCTCAGCTGCTAACAGCCCTGGGGGGAGCTTTTGGGCTTGTTGGGAAAATCTATTTCCATATTTTCCTGTTGGGGAAATCCACTTCTACCCAGTGAGCATGTGGGTTTCCCCCAAATAGCACTCCCTCAGACTGTTTGTATTGACTCTTCCACTAATACTTTCATGTTGCTTTCACTAGCCAATCAGCTTCTGCATGAAGGGAAAGCACAAAGATGTACAGCACTATCATCTTTTTCATCATTATGATTAGTTATGTTTGATCACCCACCACTTTGGCTCACATCCTGCTCATGGTCCCAATGAGGGAACTCTGGAGTCCACTGAGTTTACAATCACTGAGCTGTTTGTATGCAACCAAACAAATTCAGTCATATCTCTTTGTATGAATAAACTGCTTTCTTGCACAATTAGACTTATTTCTGTTAGCAATTCCCCTCCCAATATCTGTCAGGCTGCTATCTCGGTTTCGTTATTGCCTCTGTCTCTGTGCTGTATTGTCTGCCCCCCAAGGTCGCATACCTAAGCCTGGGAAAACTCAGCTCCTGGGAAACTGTATTCCTGCGTGTAATCTCCCGCCTTTCCTGCCTTATAATATCTCCCAGCTAGTGAGCCTTTCATAGCTGTCATTTTATTCGTTTGCACTGTATGCCTATTTGATCAGTAAAAGCCATCTGTTTGGACTCTATATGACTTTGTGGTGATTTCTGGTTCTGTGGGCCAAGGGCTGACATTATGACAGCTATCACACATCTTCACCGTTCTCCTAGCCAGGCTGGAGCCCAGGGGGGTTCGCCTGCCACTTGGATGGGAGCTGTGCAGCTCTCCAGGTGATCTACTACCCTGGAGCCCTTCTCAGAGGACCCTACTCTGTTACAGGACTTAATCGCTGAACTTTTCCGGACGAACCGAGAGGTTTGCCGCTTGAGGGGACTGGTACACGCGCAGTGGCAATCTCTTACAGGACGTCTCTGGATGTTAACATCGGAGGATACTGATGCTCGTTTAGATCTTCAGGACTTGGATCAATTACTGGACGATGCCCGATTGGCGACTGAGGATTTACAAATATTAACTGGACTTTTGGATACTCTTATTTCTCGACAAACTCTTTCTACCATGGCGGGAGCCCCGCCGGAGGGTTTTTCCCTGATCCCGGATGCGGCCAGCTGCCAGGCTGAGGCCAAGCGAGTCGCTATTAGCACCGCTCTTCTCCTTGTGGAATGTACAAAGGACACCCCGGTAGCCACCTTGGCTCAAGTTTTGACCCCGACGTTTGGAGCCGAGGCATCCGCACTGGCGGTTCGAGTACAACCTCTGCTGGGCGGGGAACCTGACCCCATACTCTTGCTCCTCGAGACAGAACTTTTGCCGCGCATTACGGCAGAGGCTGCCCTAAGACTTGAGAACGCCAAAGTTCTTGCAGATCAGCAAGCCGCCGAAGCGGCTAGGGTCGCAAGAGAGAGAGAGGCGGCGGAAGCAGCCAGGGCGGCTGCAGCAAGGAATCAGGCGAACGTGGACACGCGCCCCAAGGACTATGTACTGGGACTATCAGGTCTAACTTTTTCCCCGGCGTTTGTCCCGTCGCGTGCGACCCAACGCGCACGCCGTTTGGCTGACCGACGTCGAGACTCAGATGAGTCTGAAGACGAGGATTTATATGGGGATAGCTCTCAATGGGCCACGAGCTTCCGAACCAGTAAGCCTCATCTTACTGGTGGCCCAAGTGAGGAGGTTCATCTTTTACGAGCCCAGAATCGGGAGCTCTCCGACCGTGTTGATCAACTCCAAGAAGTAATGGAACTTATGCTTCACGAGAACAGGCAATTACAACAAACCCTGATAGCTCAGAGACAGCCCGTTCCGATACCGGGTCAGGGGGTACCCGTACAACCACCCGCTAATGTGCCTGCTCCACCCTTACCTCCTGGAGCTCCTGTTGCTCCTCCGCCCGGACCACCCGTGCAACCACCTGCTAATGTGCCTGCTCCACCCTTGCCTCCTGGAGCTCCTGTTGCTCCTCCGCCCGGACCACCCGTGCAACCGGGTCAGCCCGCGCCCGGCCCTTGGAAGCAACTCAAATTGAGGACTACGTATGACGGATCTCTTGAGACTTTGCCTTGTTTCTTGCATCAAGTGGACAGTTATATGCGAGAACAAGGTCAACTTTTCCCCACGGAAGATAGCCGGGTGCGGTACGTAGCTTCCCTCCTGACAGGCAAAGCGGCTGACTGGATGGTCCTCCAGTTTGACACCCGCTCTCGTGCGATTCGTTCCCTCAACAACTTCATGACTGCCCTGAGAAGGAGGTTTGAGGACCCCTTCCTGGGAGAAAGAGCCAAAACGGAACTCTTACAATTAAAACAAGGCTCTGCTACAGTTCGGGAATTTGCCGATGAATTTCAGCGACTGGCAAGTAAAATTGTAGGTTGGCCCGAGACCACCCTAATCCATCATTTCAGGGAAGCCTTGCATCCTGACATTCTGAATTGGTCTTACATGCGGGGCGATCCCGATACCCTCGAAGGCTGGATCCTATTAGCCGAGGAAGTGGAAAGCCGCCGCCGCTTTATTTCTCTCGTCCGTCAAAAGCACAAGGAGAAGGGCACCCCAAAGCCTCAACCCAAGGCACCACTGCTCGTCCCACGAAATCCCCCACATCCGCTCCAGGAACGTGAAGCCCGATTTCAGAGGGGTGCCTGTCTTACATGCGGAGAAATGGGCCACTTTGCAGCCATTTGTCCACGCCGCCAGGAATTATTTCGTCCCAGCACGACAACCCGCGCCCGAGGTCGTCCACCACGCAGAGGCACCGCGGCCACCCACAGCGCAGCTCCGGGAAGGCCCACACCCTCTGCACTCCATGCCGGGGACCCAGCCTCCCTGCCTGCTTCCAACGACCCCGCCGGGTCTCGGATTACAAGTGCCCCATTGGGGGACAGCTTTCCCTCTTCGGATGAGGAAAACCCTTGGATTTCTCCAGCCTTAAACCTGGAATCTCCCCTCGACTTGTCAAAAAACGGCTCCGGTCTGTGGTGAATGGAGCATCTCCACAGACCTCTCAGGATCTTCCTATCAAACCGAATGCTCCTACCAAAATCAAAGAAGTGGACTCCACCGTCTACGTAGATGCAGTTTTACAACAACTTAACGGAGGTCCTCAAATCCCCGTCAAAGCACTAATTGACTCCGGTTGCTGTCGCACTCTCATAAGCGAAGCCACGTTTGCTGCACTCAGAGCCGACTCAGAGGCTTTACCCGCCCCCGTCCAATTTGCTCAAATGGACGGGAGCCAATTCCAGGGGGGTCCAGTTGATCATCGCACCATAGGGGTGGCAATGGGAATTGGTTCCCACTGGGAACAAATAGACTTCACTATAGCCCCTATCCGATTTGAAGTGGTCTTGGGAATTAACTGGATTAAAGGACATAGTCCCAGTATTGATTGGGAAACTAACACTATCTCTTTCGCTAGTCCCACCTGCGACCAGCATCGGCAAAACTTTGCTCTGCCATTTCCGCCCGTTCCAGCATTAACCTCTACTGCCCCAGTACCACCGGCTCTACCCGCTGTGTACCGGGACTTTGAAGATGTCTTCGACCTTAGGGAATGTGATGCCTTACCCCCCCACCGGGCCTCAGACTGTGCGATTGAAGTAGTAAAGGACTGCACATTAACCAAAAGTAAGATTTACCCTATGAGCGCTTCCGAGCGCACTGTCCTCCGGGACTTTTTGGACAAAAACCTCGCCAGAGGGTTCATTCGCCCTTCGAATGCCCCAAACTCGGCCCCCGCGTTTTTCGTCCGGAAAAAAGAGGGCGACCTTCGCCTGTGCATTGACTTCAGAAAGCTCAATGCGGTTACCCAGACCAACGCCTACCCTATCCCATTAATATCGGATATTTTGGGACAATTACAGGAAGGCCGTGTGTTCTCTAAATTAGACTTGGTGGAAGCCTACTACCGAGTCCGTATCCGCGACGGAGATGAGCACCTCACCGCCTTCTCTAGCTGTTTCGGAATGTATGAATTCCTTGTAATGCCGTTCGGATTAAAAGGGGCCCCGGGGGTCTTCATGCAACTCATCAATGAAATCCTACATGACCTTCTATATCGTGGGGTGGTGGTCTACTTAGATGACATTCTCATTTATTCGAAAACTATGGACGAGCATGTAACTCTGGTCAGGGAAGTTCTACAACGCCTGCGTAACCATCAACTGTTCGCTAAACTAGCTAAGTGTGAATTTCACCAAAGCAAACTCACGTTTTTGGGATACATCATCTCCCACCAAGGTCTTCGCATGGACCCCGCCAAAGTCCAAGCCGTCCTCGATTGGACTCCCCCCACCAACCGCAAGCAAGTACAGCAATTTCTGGGATTTGCAAACTTCTATCGGGGATTCATCCCTAACTTCGCCCAAGTGGCTCTACCCATTACGGACCTGCTGAAAACTAAGGGGAAAGTAAGCTCGGCTGCCTTGCCCTCCGCAAAAATCCTATGGACTGAGCAATGCCAAGCCGCCTTTCTGGCCCTCAAACGCCTTTTCACTTCGGAGCCGGTGCTACGGCACCCAGACCCAAATCAAATGTTCATTGTGCAAGTCGATGCTTCCGATGTAGCCATGGGAGGGGCTCTCCTCCAACAAGGACCGGACGGTCTTCTTCACCCTTGCGCTTACTTTTCAAAAAAATTTGCGCACGCTCAATTAAACTGGCCCATCTGGGAGAAAGAGGCCTCTGCAGTTCATCATGCACTGACTTTATGGCGGCAATTCTTGGAAGGGTCTAAAGTACCCTTTGAAGTTTGGACCGATCACAAAAATCTAGCTGCCCTCACGGGGTCCCATAAGCTATCGGCGAAACAACAACGGTGGGCGGAGTTCTTTGCTCAGTTCCGTTTCACCCTGAAGCACGTCCCTGGGAAGCAGAACGTTCTCGCGGATGCCCTCTCCCGTTTACCTCAATATCCGGTAAAACTCGAAAGACCTACCAACTCTCTGTTCACCCCTATGCAACGTGGGGCCCTACCTATGCTGGCTGTGCAAACCCGATCCCAGCATCAACACACCTTCCCTAACTCGCAAGCTCCGCCAGCCCAACCGGCTGCCCAGCCGCCACCGCAACAGACCGGAGTTCCCGCCCCTCCTACCCCTCCGACCGCTCAGCCGCCTGCAGTCTGCGCGCCGCCGCACGTAAGCACTAACCCTATAACTGTTTCTCAGATCTCCAGGACCGACGGGGGGGCTCCCTCCAAAATCCCCATCTCCGAATCCTTTTTAACTGTCCTTCGGGACCAGTGCCTTTTAGAACGTTCCGCTCATACCCTACCTCCTGGTGTTTTGGAACAAGGGGGGTCCTGGTACAAAGACTCAAAATTGTATGTACCCAAAGCTCTCCGGAAGGACGTTTTACATTTAGCTCATGGAGCCAAAACAGCTGGGCACTTTGGGTTTCTGAAGACCCTTCACTTATTGCGCAGACAGTTCTGGTGGGGGGGAATGCGTTCCGACATTGACTCCTTCATCCGCAGCTGTCCCGTTTGTGCCGCTGCGAAACGATCGCAGGGCAAACCCCCGGGACTGCTACAACCTCTTGAAACGCCCAGCAGACCTTGGGAAGTGATTGCTATGGACTTCATGACTGATCTCCCTCTCAGTGGGGGTAAAACTGTGTTGTGGGTTGTTACTGATTTGTTTTCTAAGCAAATACATTTGATTCCATGTGCAGGGATCCCTTCTGCGCAGAAACTGGCCCGCCTCTTCGTGACGCATATATTTCATTTACATTCGTTTCCGCGTAAAATAATTTGTGACCGCGGAAGTGGTTTCGTTTCTAAGTTTTGGAAAGCTTTCCTCAAGTTGGTGGGGGTGGAACAGGGATTGTCTAGCGCATACCATCCTCAAACTGATGGTCAAACTGAACGTGTCAATGCTGTACTTGAATGTTATTTGCGTTGTTATGTTAACTACCACCAGGATAACTGGGTGGAACTGTTACCTTTAGCAGAATATGCCTACAATAATGCCATGCATCAATCCACAGGTTTTAGCCCGTTTTTTGCTGTGTATGGACAAGATTTCAGTCCCATCGTTCCTACAGATGATGTAGAGGGGGAGGGGAACCCCGACATTGCCTCCTGGGCACACGCCCTCCGTACCACTTGGCCCTGGCTCGTTAGCAACCTCGACCGGGCCAAACGTAAATACAAAGCGCAAGCTGACAAACATCGCTCCCCCGGGGGTGATCTGCAAGTGGGTGCTTTGGTTTACCTTTCCACCAAAAACCTCCGTTCCACCCAACCGTGCCATAAACTCAGCGCCAAATTCATTGGCC
Source organism: Euleptes europaea (assembly GCF_029931775.1). NCBI lineage: Eukaryota > Metazoa > Chordata > Lepidosauria > Squamata > Sphaerodactylidae > Euleptes > Euleptes europaea. Next base: position 101,453,122 of record NC_079312.1, on the reverse strand, counting down.
CTTTCCCCATTACTCGGGTCATAAACCCTGTCACAGTGGAACTGGCTCTCCCCAAATCCTTGAGGCGTGTGCATCCTGTTTTCCACATAAGCCTCCTCAAACCCCATGTTGCTTCTCCACGGTGGCATCCGGACCCACCGCCTGCGCAACCCATCATGGTGGGGGGGGAAGAACACTTCGAAGTCTCCAAGATCCTTGACTCCCGTATTCACCATGGCACTCTCCAATATCTAGTTCGTTGGAAACATTTCCCCCCTGCCTATGACGAATGGGTGCGCGCACGGGATGTCTCCGCCCCCGACCTCGTCGACGCCTTTCACATTGCTTACCCGGACAGGCCAGCCCCCTTGCGAACTGGGAGGGGGCCTTGAGGGGAGCAGAATGTCAGGCTGCTATCTCGGTTTCGTTATTGCCTCTGTCTCTGTGCTGTATTGTCTGCCCCCCAAGGTCGCATACCTAAGCCTGGGAAAACTCAGCTCCTGGGAAACTGTATTCCTGCGTGTAATCTCCCGCCTTTCCTGCCTTATAATATCTCCCAGCTAGTGAGCCTTTCATAGCTGTCATTTTATTCGTTTGCACTGTATGCCTATTTGATCAGTAAAAGCCATCTGTTTGGACTCTATATGACTTTGTGGTGATTTCTGGTTCTGTGGGCCAAGGGCTGACAATATCCACAATTGCCTTCAGTTGTTAAAAAGCACATTGTTAAAAGGCAGGGAATCTATTTGAGATTTTTTTTAGGTGAGTCTTGCTGCTTAGATATCCCTATGTAAGACAGAACTCCGTTAGCTATGGTATTTTTGGATGCGGAAAAAGCGTTTGATAATGTGAATTGGCAGTTTATGATTAAGATATTAGAATTTATGGATTTCAGGGAGAACTTTAAAACTGCCATAAAAAGCGTATATACATACCAAACTGCTAATCTGTTAATAAATGGAATGGTATCACCACAGATTGAAATCCAGAAGAGATCAAGACAAGGATGTCCTCTTTCTCCTTTGTTGGTTATTTTGGTATTAGAATTTTTATTAACAAATATTAGACAAACTGAGGAAGTAATTGCGGTAAGATTGGGGAGAAATCATTATAAAGTTAAAGCATATGCAGATGATCTTGTATGTTTTTTGACTGATCGGGTTGAGCAAATTGACAGATGGAATAAGATTATGGAGGTTTATGGACAGCTTTCAGGTTTTAAAATTATTAAAAATAAAACTAAGATATTGGTTAAAAATATGACTCTTTCACAACAACAAAAATTGACTAAAAAGACAAGATTTAGTATCGAACATAAAATTAAATATTTAGGTATATGTATATCACATAAAAATCTTAATTTATTTCAGAATAATTATGTGAATCAATGGCAACAGACAGTAAAAGATTTAAAAAGTTGGGAAAAAATACCATTATCATTGTGGGGACGTATTTCAGTAATTAAAAGGATGCTATTACCTAAGATGCTTTTCTTGTTTCAAAATTTACCAATACTGAAAGGCGCACAGATATTTAAAAATTGGAAGAAAGATATTTTAAATTTTCTCTGGGGCAAAGAAAGACATAGAATAGCATACAATAATTTAGTGGAATTGAAAGAAACAGGAGAGTTGGGATTACCAGATTTGAGAATGTATTACCAGGCAGCTTGTTTCACCTGGATAAAAAACTGGATTCTATTAGAGAATCCGAAATTATTGGAATTAGAAGGATTTAATTTACGATTTGGGTGGCACACATATTTATGGTACGAAAAGGAGAAAGTAAATAAAGATTTCAATTCCCATATTATTAGGAGTAGTTTTTACAAATATGGAAGAAATGTAAAGGTTTCTTGGAAAATAAAACTCCCGGTTGGATTAATCCTATAGAAGTTTTTGTGAAAAGGGGTGTCCATTTAAATCTGGATACTAATATATAAAGAGAAATGATAGAATGTAAGGATGGGATTTGGATGTTAAAAACTAGAGAAGAGCTTCAAATTAAAGATTGGTTTATGTATTATAAAGTAAGAGATATATTTAATAAAGATAACAGAATGGGGTTTAATCATACCAAATCTAAATTTGAAATTATATTAACTAAGGGGAATAAAGGACTGATAGTAAGGATGTATAAATATTGATAGAAATGAATTTGGAACAGGAAAGGATTAAACCAGTGATGGTGAAATGGATGAGAGAATTAGGTTATAATATAGATCTGGAAGTATGGGAAAATTTGTGGAAGAAGCAATTTAAATTTACCATTTCCAATGAAATAAGAGAAAATTTATATAAAATGTTTTATAGATGCTATATAACTCCTGTATTATTAAGCAAAATGAAAAAAGAGGATGAGGGTCTTTGCTGGAAGTGCGGAACGAATATAGGTACATTTATGCATGTTTGGTGGAGTTGTAAAAAAATTAAGAGATTTTGGAGATTAGTTTTAAAGGAAACTAATAATTTGATTAACTCAAAAATAAAAAAAGATCCTGCCTTTTGTCTATTGGGTATTCCTAAAAAGAATTTAGATAAAGGTGATAGAGTCATATGCCAATATAGTTTTGCTGCAGCTAGAATTACAATTGCTAAGAACTGGAAGCAAATAAATAAATCTTCAATTAAAGATTGGAGAGAAAAGCTATGGATGTATATGCGGATGGCCAAACTTACAGATTCTTTACATGGTAAAGATATGGATGAATTCAAAAAAATATGGCTAAAGGCCGCTGCATATTGGGATAAATTGGCAAAAATGGATTTTACAGCTATAGTTAATGAATTATAGATTAATGTGTTTTTAATAAATGATTATTATAATAGATTTTTAAATACTGTCATAACACCACTCTGGGAGTCCAAGGGTGGAGGGCACAAAGGTGGGTGGTGGAGATTTGGGCACTATATATTTTATGAAGGATAACATACATTGTATTTGTACTGGATGTAATAGTGCTCTCTGTGTGATTTTGTATTTTTTGTTGTTGTTTGTATTGTATTATGATTTTATTGTTTAATTATAAAAAAGCAATAAAATTATATTTAAAAAAAGATATCTCTATGTGACTTCAGTGTCTGTCCGTGAATCTAGCTAATCCTGCATTCAGTTCTTGAAATAACTTTACAAAAAGATATCACTGACAAAAAGTAGAGAAAACAATGTATCCAATGTTGGCCATTTAAAGAATGCAACCAATGGCACAGGTTCAGAGAGAGGATGAACTACAAGTAATTCCATGCTTGACAAGTAGGTCACTTTATTGACCGAGACACCATCCTAGGGGATTTGTGCCTCATCTCTGATAACTAAGAATGTTTAGTCAGGGTGGTTATTTGTTACTTATTATAAAGGCATGGCCTGGACAGAAACATAAGTGGACTACCACTGTGTTTGGCACACAGCTTTGAATTATTATTATTTTTTAAGAAAGAGGAAAATCTTGCCAGCTACACAACATCTCAGCTGTGCTTTTGTCTCCTTCTTGCCTGCAGATATAAGGGCCAGTGTGTCCAGAGGCTTGAGCCCTTGATCATGAGCTGAAAGGCAAGAGCTAAAGGGTGTGGGGGATGTTCCCGGGGGGGAGCTGCCTTTGCGCAGCTTCCAAAGCCCTTTTGGCCCGGGAATGCCCCCTTGAGCAGTGGTGGGGCTGCACCACCTTTTTTGGTGGCACAGCCTCGCTGTTTGCTATGGAACATTTTTTCCTTTTAATTTTTTTAAATGTCCCCCCCTCCCTCCACAGCAGCCGGGAAGCCTCTGAGGAGGCAGCGGGGCTGCTCTGCTCCCAGCAGTGTCTTGGCCTCTAAGCTGCCCTTTTAATTGGGGGCTTTTAAAATGCTCTGCTTCAGTTTTTATGAATTGTCTTTGTTATTTTGTCAAAACACTGGTTTTTAGTGGGTTTTAAAATTTTGTTATGTTGTTTGAACTGTAAGCTGCCTTGAGCAGGACTCTCAAGAAGCAGCAAAGAAATATCCTAAATAAATTAATGAAAAACAATTAAGTATCTAAAGACCACCTCTCCTGGAGATCAAATGAACTAATGTGGTTGCTTCACTCAGCACAGCAGTGCCTTTTGGTTGTGCTAGCCCCCGCAAGGGTATGTCCCACTTCCACTGCTCACTGTTTTTGTTTACTTGTGGTTGCTCCCATGGTATGAAATACTGGGCAGGAAATTAGAAGATCTACATTTCTCTTGTAGTTCCAGAGGGCTTTAAGAACAGTTCTCTTTAGAAGAAACTTGGGCTCCTTAAGATGATTTATTCATATGTGTCTTGAATGATAGCAATCTGTTGTTTTAAAGCTCCCCTCTTTTGTTTTTATAATTTATTTTTGTCCTTTTTATGGTTGTTACCCACCTCAGGTCCAAGTTACTGGGGAGAAAGACAGACTAAATACATACAACCAACATTGTAAGAAAAGTGGTCAAGACAAAAAAAGGCCTGGGCAAATCAAAATGTCTTCACCTGGCATAAAAAACTATAGGATAAAACAATAAGGGGAAATTTTTAGGGGAAAGCATTCCCCTAGTTGGGCACTACCACTGAAAAGATTCTGTCTCTGGTTGCCGCTCTTCCTGTAGCTATCAGAGTGATTTCATGGGCTGGGGAGAGGGTGAAAAGTATCTGAACCAAAATGTAGTACTTTGGAGTTCTTAAGCACACATTTGCGCTGAGTCAGACCATAGATCTATCAAGATCAGCATTGTTTATTTTCTTTGAAATCACCTATTACCAGATCCTTTTAACTGGATATACCAGGGACTGTATCTGGAGCCTTCTGCGTGCAAAGCCGATGCTCTACTATTGAGACGAGTCCCCACCCCCAATCCATTCTGGATGTGATCAAAACATGGATAACCATGGCCAGATCCATCCTGCTTATCCAGAAACACCGCACACCAACTGAAGTTGGGCTATACAGAAGAGTCTTGAGCCTCCATGTACAAGCATGAACCCAGTAGGATCCACAAGATGTTAGTTTCTTTATTCGGGAGAACTGCATCACCAACCAGCACAGCACCTTTTTATGTAGCCTTCCATTTCTTAATGTTTATAGTACTGCTATTTTGAAAGATGCATGTTAGAGGCTTTATACAGCTTTGCTTTGATTTTAACAGTTTGTTTTGGGTTGCTTTACTTGTGTTTTACTGTTCTGTATTTTAGTTGAGGGTCAAGGTTGATTTACTTTAAAATAAATAAATAAATAAATAGAAACACCAAATAGAAAAGCAGAGCAGCTGGTGGAGAAGATGAAGGACAAGGTATAAGAGTCATTAAATGAGTGACCTTCTCGCAATGTTGCTTTATGTTCCAGTTTGGGCTCATTCTTATTTTACACAGGGTAGTACACTCATTACCAATTTTGGGTTGACATGTCTAAGGAACTTGTTTGAGGGAAATATACCCCCATCCCTTTGATTTGAGAAGGTTACCGTATTGCATTCCGGTTCCTGCCAGTACAAAATGCAATTAGTGTTCACAACACAGGAGATATTATAGGACTCAGATATTTGCAAAACAGCTTTCACGTCCTGAGACAAAAGCCCTGTTTACCCAGTGAAAGAGAATGTTTAATCACTGTCCATCTTAACTAGGGCAGTTTTCTTCACAGTTACAGAGAACTGCGGACAGTGGCAAAATGTTATCTGAGGTCCATAGCCATGGGCATAGAGAAAAAGAAAGTGAATGTGACGACCTGGCTACATCTGGAGTTTATCAGCTCTTTTCCTGGTTAGTATTACAGTAAACAATTATCTGTAGATCAGGAGACAGCAAAAACTTTAAAGGCCCAAATTACAGAGAAAGACAGAGAGAAGGAGAACAGAGAAGATAAAAAGGAGCCTATGCATCTTATCGTACTAATGAAATCAACCTGACAGGCATGCCAAGCTGCAAGGGTATTACGCTGTCTGGTATTAAATGAGCAGTTACACCACCGGCTCCGGTGTCAAACAACCAATAGACACGAAAGAGATGAAAAATGCCCCAACCAGGTCATCACAAGTGATTTATATTGGGTCTACAAGACAGCAGGTCAATTTAAAAAAACTCCTCAACTGAGTTACCAGGATAATTATATATTTTTAAAAAATGATTAGTGGAAAATGCTCTGTAATGCACAGCCCCGTGGCATGTCTTCGAAGAACATTTGCATGGAAATGACAACACGAAACAATCATCAATCAAACTTGCATTGTTTCTACTGGATAATGTCAGTTATTTTGAGCGTTATAATGAAAACTTTCTCAATCTTGTAGATTTGCTCATCTTGCCAATTTTTTAATTAGCCAATTCGTCAATATTCATTGGCACAAGCATCTTCTCATAAGACGCTTGTTGGAAGAAGTCAGAAAGTTGTCACCAAATACAAATGTAATGAAGATCAAATAACTAGGGTGAGACAAGATGAAAGAAGTCTCGAGAGCGGGGAGCCTGAATTGGAGAGCAGACAGGCCCAAGGGCATGTATGACAAGCATACAGAATCAAAGAAGGTTGAGCACCTCCCCCCCAAATAATTAACCTTCAACTTACTATTCTGAACAGTTCTTTACATGGGACCATCAGCTGCAAATAAGGTTGCCAATCTCCAGGTGGTGGCTGGAGATCTCCCATTATTACAACTGATCTCTAGGCAGCAGAGATCAGTTCCCCTGGAGAAAATGGCTGCTTTGGCCATTGGACTCAACAGCATTGAAGTTCCTCCCCTCTCCAAACCCCGCCCTCCTCAGGCTCCACCCCCAAAATCTCCAGGAAAATCCCAGCCTGGAGCTGGCAACCCTTGCTGCAAAATGGACCTGGCTCTTGGATGCTGGAGATGTCTCCTCCTGGCAACACTGAGGTGATAGTCAAGGGGAAATGGGAGCATCCAACCTGTCCTCTTGGACACAGGTTGCTACACCGCTTTTGCTTAAATCATAATGCTTTGATAAGGAAGGATTTCCATTTGACTTGTAAAAGAGCCATTTCATGCACAATTCTGTTTGAAACATTAGTGGGACACTATTGTTCCCCGGACTAAACATACAACATGTGAAGGAAAGATAGGTGTCCATTGAATGCCCTGATTAAGCAGCAGTCTGCGATGCCTACATGAACACAACCATTACTGTTTGTGTGCCTGTTTGTCCTTTCTGTGACCTAATTCTCACTGAAGTGATAAACCTGTGCCTGGGGTGTCAGGGACAAGGGTTCTAGCCTGATTTTCTTTGTGCAGGGCATGTGTTGTCTTCAGCCATATGAGACATAACCAGCAACCTGGAATGATAAAGTCCAAAGGTTTGCTACATCTATTAAAACAAAGCTGTGTTTGGGGTAGAGAAGCTCCAGTGAAACAAAAGAGTACCCAGAGTAAGCAAAAGTGTCACATGGTGTGAGGCTGCTCTAAGAAGCTCTAACATAGCCTTGGTGGATTTGCCACAAAGCAGACAGGATATAGTATGTACCATTGTTTTTGACTCCATGATTGAGGGGCCCTCTCTTGGGTCCAGCCTTAAAAAGGAGGGCTATTGAAATAAAGCCTCAGTAAATAACCACAAAAGGGGTCGCCATAAGTCGGCTGCGACTTGACAGCACTTTACACACACAAATAACCATAGCACTATCCTATGTCACCCCCTGAAGACCCAGTGCTGTTAAAGCCAGCATGGTGTGGTGGTTAAGAGTGGTGGTTTGGAGCAGTGGACTCTGATCTGGAGAACTGGGTTTGATTCCCCACTCCTCCACACGAGCAGTGGACGCTAATCTGGTGAACTGCATTTGTTTCCCCAGTCATACACATGAAGCCAGCTGGGTGACCTTGGGCTAGTCACAGCTCTCTTAGAGCTCTCTCAGCCCCACCTACCTCACAGGGTTCTGTTGTGGGGAGGGGAAGGGAAGGGGATTGTAAGCCGGTTCGATTCTTCCTTAAGTGGTAGAGAAAGTCAGCATATAAAAACCAACTCTTCTTCTTCCTCCTCCTGATTCCTTGGGCATCTTTACAGACTGTGCAGAAAGCCACACATAATTTTTTTTTGCAAAAGAGTCACAGCTTGCCTCACTGCCTTTAAAGACTTTAAAGAACGAGGAGGAAAGGAGCTGGCTTCTGAGAAAGTGTGGGGGGACAATAAGAGGTCCCTTTCTTGGCCTTTTTGCCACATAGCTAGCCTCAGATGGCAGGGTAGGGTGGCCAACCTCCAGGTACTAGCTGGAGATCTCCTGCTATTACAACTGATCTTCAGCCGATAGAGATCAGTTCACCTAGAGAAAATAGCTGCTTTGACAATTGGACTCTATGGCATTGAAGTCCCTCTCCTCCTCAAACCCTGCCTTCCTCAGGCTCCGCCAGTGGCGAAGAGGGACCTGGCAACCCTATGGCAGGGGCACCTGAAGCAGGGCCTCCAAAGATGACTGGAATGGACAGGAAGGTTCAGATATGGGAGAAGGTGGTCCTTCATATACACTGGCCACAAGCTGAATAGAGCTTTAAAGGTCACTTTATAAGGCTGACAAATTAGCATTTCTTTTCATTTTCTTTAAAATGAATAGCAGCTGCAGGAAGCAGCTGGTCCAAGCAGAGGAATGGCGGTGAGGAAGAGGCCACTTTCCCCTTTGAACTGCCCTCCCCCAACTCTTTTTCAGGGGGCTGTAGAGGGGTCTGCCCTGTTCATGGAGCCTCTCCCCGTGTGTAATGTAGTGTGGCCAGGTGTGGGGTGGGCAGCCTCACAAACAGGCTTGGTCCCTCATGGGCAGCTAAACCACTTATCAAGGGGGTTGGCTCCTTGTTTGCAACCAGCAGGCAGGAAGGGAGCTCAGCTGCTGGGTGTTTGAGCACCCCTGCTTGCTGAGGTACAATAGGCCAGCAGCATTTTACTGTGCTGCTGTCTGTTTGACTAGGTAGTGAATCCAGGGAGGGGCTGTAGCTCAGTGATAGAGGAGCTGTGGCTCAGTGGTACACCATCTGCTCAGCATACAGAAGGTCCCAGGTTCAATCCCCAGCCTCTCCAGTTAAAGGGAGCAGGCAAGACCTCTACCTGAGACCCTGGAGAGCTGCTGCTGGTCGGAATAGACAATATTGACTTTGATGGGCCAGGGGTCTGATTCAGTATAAGGCAGCTCCATGTGTTCACAGATAAGGCATTTCGTGGACCCCTACCCCACCAGCTACTTCTGTTTCCATTTCTGTCACCACCGCTCAGAGCTTTTCTTTAAACTGTGCTCTAAATCTCCAGTATCCGCTTCATTGGAGCTTATTATGAAGCCCCAGTTCAAGAAAAAAAATTTTCTATACCACTGCCTGGTAAGTGAGTAGTAGGTCTGGGGGTTAACAGTATACTCTTAACCAGTTTACTTTAAAAGAAACAATTTATTGTGAAGAAAAACACATAAAATATTCAAAACTATATCACTATTAAAAGCTATTACTGTATCTTGAGCAAGTATGTTGATTCAGAGTTTAATATGTGTGTATGTGTAAAGTGCTGTCAAGTTGCAGCCGACTTATAGTGACCCGTGGGGTTTTCAAGGCACGTGGTTAAGCGGAGGTGGTTCGCCATGGCCTTCCTCTTCAGAGTCTTCCTTGGAGGTTTCCCTTCCAAGTACCAACCCAACTTAGCTTCTGAGATTTGTCAAGATTGGGCTATACGATACCATTCCACATCCCCAGAATTTAATATACAAATATCTATATTAATACTTCTAAGTCATATCGATCAATTCTCTATCATACTCTAACATATTCTAACCTATTAACTGGGCAGATTCTACCTGATCCTATCTTTTATCAGTAAAAACCTTTGTGTCTCCCTTTCTTGATTTCTTAACTCTGGTCTTAGTGCTATAGAGCACACTAAGGCAGGGCTCCTTAAACTTTTTTCACTCGCAACCCCTTTTCACCCGAGAAATATTTTCGCGACCCTGGGTATATAAAATAGTTATACAAATCAAACATTTACTGATAATAAATCATAAAGAAATCTATACTGTTGCCAAATTTTTCGCAATCCCCACATTCAGTTACGCGACCCCATCTGGGTCATGACCCACAGTTGAAGAAGCTTTGCACTAAGGGAGAAAGCCTAAGTTGGTCTGCTCCAAAATAACTCCCATCTTATTCAATGGGTCTCACTCTCAGGAAAATGTCCTTGAGATTGCAACCACACTGTCACGACTTCAGCTGTCAATCCCTTAACTTTTTCTCCTGCTTTCTTTCCCCCAAGATTCTAAAAGGAGCTCTCCATACCTAGTTGCAGGGATGCTCACTTAACCCTTACTATACCAGTTCTTTTCTTAACCCATTGGGTCTTCTATAACCATGTCAAGTAACCCAACTTAATATTAACTTTAAAGTCATATCATCGCACTTGCCACCAAAGGGAACTGTGCCTGTAGGTCTGCCCTGCCCAAGTGAGTCTCATACTAATCACATTGTTGGCCCATTGCTTCTGTTCTGTGGAAGGCGTGACTCTCAATTGCTTGCTGTTCTATTCTCTGATGCTGGGAGGATCCCTTGGGCTAGAGGTGTAATCCTTTTGTGTTTCATCTTAATTGAAATATTTTCGTCCATGAAACCAATTAAAAAGAAATCAGAAATTAAAACAATTAAAAATAACATCTTATTAATTGAATTTGACTGAAGTTTTTTTAAAAAGAAGAAAATGAACCCAAAATTTACATTTAAACATTTGTACATATGCTAGGAAAAGTTGAGGGCAGCAGGAGAAGAGGAAGACCCAACAAGAGATGGACTGACTCAATAAAGGAAGCCACAGCCCTCAGTTTGCAAGATCTGAGCAAGGCTGTCAAAGACAGGACATTTTGAAGGACATTGATTCATAGGGTTGCCATGAGTCAGAAGCAACTTGATGGCACTTAACACACACACACACACATTCCTAATACAGATCCACAGTAAACATTGTGCCATTTGGTCTGGATTTTACTCTTCCACTGAGGCAAGTAATTTCATTCATACCCCTCAACTTTTTAAACATATAAGCACAGAAGTAGCAGTAATACTTGAAAAGATAGACATAACGTCCACACAGTCTCTTGAATGGATCGAAACCATAGTTCCAGAATACCTCTTCAGGGCTGATACCACACAAAACATGGATTTAATGGTGATTTACATGTTACATTTGCTGGAGGAACTGGCATGCCTGTGTTAATTCCCCAGTCTACTCCACCACAACCCAGACTTACCATTTAGTACAAAAACCATAGGATTAAGGACCATGAGCATAATGGGGGTGTCCACGAGGATGAGTCCACAAGGATTCATGTCATTGGTGGTTATCAGTGGGGATACTCATTGTGTGATAGCCGAGTCATGGTGAACCTGATTAAAATTCCATTGCTGCTATGGCTGGGATCCAGTTCAGCTACATACAGCACCTGGGAAAGAACTGTGGAATGATGGGTGTTCTTTTGAGAGCAGCTACTTACACCGCTGAAATGGTAAGCAGCTTTCTAGATGACATTTTAAAACTGAAATTGAAAAGTAGGTTATGTCTTCGGCATGTGATACAAACTTCAAAGATACAAACCTCTTCATAGAGCAGTTTCCTTTATTAGTTTCAGTGTGGCCTTGGGGACCTCCTGAAAGTGCACCTAGAGAGGTTTCCAGACTGCAGGGTAAGAAGCACTGTTGTCAGGTGTGCTACATTGATTGTGATTGAATAATATTGTGGAAACAACAACAATGAAAGTGAATTAGAAGTTGAAGAGAATAATGTTATCCTCTCTCTCTCTCTCTCTCTCTCTCTCTCTCTCTCTCTCTCTCTCTCTCTCTCTCTCTCTCTCTCTCTCTCTCTCTCTCTCTCTCTCTCTCTCTCTCTCTCTCTCTCTCTCTCTCTCATTAGGCACTGTGTCTAATGTAACCATTTTCTGTCATTTAAAGGATACCTCTGGCTTTGTGTGTGTGTGTGTGTGTGTTAAGTGCCGTCAAGTCGCTTCCGATTCATGGCGACCCTATGAATGAAAGTCCTCCAAAATGTCCTGTCTTTGACAGCCTTGCTCAGATCTGCCAAATTGAAGGCTGTGGCTTCCTTTATTGAGTCAATCCATCTCTTGTTGGGTCTTTCTCTTTTCCTGCTGCCCTCAACTTTTCCTAGCATGACTGTCTTTTCCAGTGACTCTTGTCGTCTCATGACGTGACCAAAATATGATAGCCTCAATTTAGTCATTTTAGCTTCTAGAGTCAGTTCAGGCTTGATTTGATCTATAACCCACTGATTTGTTTTTTTGGCAGTCCACGGAATCCGTAACACTCTCCTCCAACATCACATTTCAAAGGAATCTATTTTCTTCCTGTCAGCTTTCTTCACTGTCCAGCTTTCCCACCCATACATAGTAATAGGGAATACGATGGCATGAATTAATCTAGTCTTGGTGGCCAGTGACACATCCTTACACTTCAAAATATTTTCTAGCTCCTTCATGGCTGCCCTTCCCAGACTCAATCTCCTTCTGATTTCTTGGCTGCAGTCTCCCTTTTGGTTGATGGTGGAGCCAAGGAATAGAAAGTCTTGAACTATTTCAATTTCCTCATTGTCAACCTTAAAGTTGTGTAATTCTCCTGTAGTCATTACTTTTGTTTTCTTGATGTTCAGCTGTAGTCCTGCTTTGGCACTGTCTCTTTTTACTTTCAGCAGTAGTCGTTTCAAATCTTCACTATTTTCTGCCAATAATGTAGTGTCATCAGCATATCTCAAATTATTAATGTTCCTCCCTCCAATTTTCACTCCACCTTCATCTAAATCTAATCCAGTTTTCCTAATTATATGTTCTGCATATAGATTGAAGAGATAGGGAGATAAAATACATCCTTGTCTGACACCTTTGCCAATTGGAAACCATTCCGTTTCTCCATATTCTGTTCTAACTGTAGCCTCTTGTCCAGAGTACAGGTTGCGCATCAAAACGATCAGATGTAGTGGAACACCCATTTCCTTTAAAACCAGCCATAGCTTTTCATGATCCACACAGTCAAAAGCTTTGCTATAATCTATGAAACACAAGCTGATTTTCTTCTGAAATTCTCTCGTATGCTCCAGTAACCAGCATATATTTGCAATATGATCTCTAGTGCCTCTTCCTTTTCTGAAACCAGCTTGAACATCAGGCATTTCTCGTTCCATATATGGTAACAGCCTTTGCTGTAAGATTTTGAGCATCACTTTACTTGCATGAGAAATTAATGCGATGGTCCGATAGTTGCTGCAATCTTTGATGTCTCCTTTCTTGGGAATTGGAATGTAAATGGATTGTTTCCAGTCTGTGGGCCATTGTTTTGTTTTCCATATCTATTGGAATATTCTTGTCAAGATTTTGATGGACTCCGTTTCTGTGGCTTGGAATAGCTTTATTGATATCCCATCTGCTCCTGGTGATTTGTTTCTCCCGATTGCTCTCAATGCAGCTTGCACTTCACTTTCTAAAACTGTAGGTTCTTCTTCGAAAAATTCTTCTTGGAAAGAATCTTTTATCCTTTCATCTCTTCTGTATAGTTCTTCAGTGTATTGTTCCCACCTTTTCTTTATTTTGTCCTGTTCAGTTAATGTATTTCCATGCTGATCTTTCAGCATGCCTAACCGTGCTTTAAATTTCCCTTTGATTTCTTGTTCTTTCTTTTTTGTTGTTCTCTTCTATTTCTTTACACTGGTTATTATAATAGGTCTCTTTGTCTCTACGTGCTAGTCGCTGGAACGTTGCACTTAGACTTTTGATTCTATTTCTGTCACCTTCTGTCACTTTTGCTTCTCGTCTATCTGGCAATTTTAAGAGTTTCCTCAGACATCCATAGAGGTTTTTTTTTTTTTTCTCTTTTGGCTACAGGAATAGTCTTTGCACATTCTTCCTTGATAATATCTCTAGTTTCCACCCATAGTTCTTCAGGTTTACATTCACTTGAACTCAGTAGTGCAAATCTGTTCCTTACATGGTCTTTAAACTCTTCCAGAATATTGCTTAGATTGTATTTTGGTGCTATGAATGTTTTGGTGTTTTTCTTAAGGTTTATTTTGATTTTCGATAATAACAATTCATGATCTGTACCGCAGTTGGTTCCTGGTCTTGTTTTGACTGAGAGAATAGAGCTTCTCCATCTTCTGCTTCCAATTATATAATCTATTTGATTTCTATACTGGCCGTCAGGTGATGTCCATGTATACAATCGTCTGTTTGGTTGCCTGAAACATGTGTTTGCAATGAACAGATTGTTGTCTTCACAGAATTCTACGAGGCGTTCTCCTGCTTCATTCCGTGCTCCTAGCCCAAATCTGCCAACAACATTTGATTCTGCTTTGTTACCTACTTTTGCATTCCAATCACCTATGATTATCAGCATATCTTGTTTAGGTGTGTGATCAATTTCTTCCTGAACACTGGCATAAAAACTTTCAATTTCTTCCTCATCAGCATCTGTAGTTGGGGCATAAACTTGAAGGATGCTTATGTTGATAGGCTTTTCCTGAAGTCTGATTGATATTATTCGGTCAGACTTTGCATTATAGCTCCTGACTGCCTTTGCTACATCTTGCCTCACTATTAAAGCAACTCCGTTTCTTCTCTTTTTGTCATTCCCTGAATGAAACACTTTGTAATTTTCTGATTGAAAATGTCCTAATCCAATCCACTTTAATTCACTTACTCCCAGGACTGAAATGTCCATACGTTCCATTTCTTGTTTAACAATTCCAAGCTTACCCTGATTCATGCTTCTTACATTCCATGTTCCTATTATATGCGTCAAACAGCTTCGGACTTTCCTTTTGCATCTATTCATGTCAACCACTGAACGTCCTTTCAGCTTTAGTCCAATCGCATCATTAAGAACAGCGCTACTCGTACTTGTCCTCTGCTCTACCATCTGCTTTGCTTGAGGGGAAATATAAGAAGACACCCTGGGAAGAGAGATTCTGCCCCTGCAGATCAGGGGATTTAGAAACTATTGAGCATGCCCTCCTGAACTGCAATTTCTATACATTACCCCGTTCGAATTTTTTGAGCCCCTCTTATCAAGATTGAGACCTGACAGGGCAGGTGAAAGGTTTGAGATGCTCCTATAAGGGGGTAATCCTTCAACCATTCTTCAGGTTGCGAAATTTTGTTTAGCAGCAATGAAAATTTGTCACCTTAGAACAGCGCAGTTGACAGATGTGTCCCAGCTGTAATTCTTTTTTTTAATGTTTTAAAAATGTTTTAAGACTCGGACTGTAATTCTTTGATTGTAAGAATCTATTAGCCTATGCTTTCTGTTTTATCATATTTTGACTGGCTAAGTGCCACAAATAAATTCTCTCTCTCTCTCTCTCTCTCTCTCTCTCTCTCTCTCTCTCTCTCTCTCTCTCTCTCTCTCTCTCTCTCTCTCTCTATCTATCTATCTATCTATCTATCTATCTATCTATCTATCCCAGTAGCAGATTGAGTGCCATCCGACCTGGGGGTCGCATCTTCCAGCACTATATCTTTTTTCATTTTGGATTGTCTCATCATAGGGTTTTCAAGGTAAAGGTTGGTCAGAAGTGGTTTACCAGTGCCTTCTTCTGCGCAGTACTAACCAGGGTTAGCCGTAGTGGCTCTGCCGTTGTCTACGAAAGATCCTCCGCCAGTGTCACCTTCCACTACTGCTGCTGCCCAGTAGCTAACCTTCAGGGATTCCTCTGCCCCCATCCCCATTGGAACTGCCTGTTCTCTTCTGTGGATGGGGCCATTGATCCCTTAAGGGGGTGGATGCATCTTCGTCTGGTATCTCAACTGTGACCATTCCGTCTTGAGTGACTCTGCTAGGAGTTTAGTCTCTTGATAGAGTCTAGACCCCTTACGGTATTGCTCTCAGCTTCCCTGGCACACACAAACCCTCTCACCATGTTAAGGTGTGCATCCAGAAGGGGGCTTTGTGGGTACACACAAGGAATTGCCCAATAAACAGGGTTGGAGCCCTCATGGACAGCTTATCAAGTGGCTGCTTAAGTGTGCCAGCTAGCAGGTGTTCAAGGATCCCTAGTACTCACATGTAGTTTACTGCAACACCCCTGAAAATACCAGTCCTAGGGTTGCCATTCCCCTGCCAGGGGCAGGGGATTCCCCACTCCGAGCTCCCTTCCCCAGCGCCATTCAGCCAGCCGGTGAGGGGACTTACCAGATGTAAATGGAGGCCAGAGTCAACATCACTTCTGGAAGTGACATCATCACATTACCAGTGACCACAAGGACACTCTGGTATTTGGTCAAAACTCTATGGTAAAAACGGCTTCTACCATAGAGTTTTTGCTCAAATACCAGAGCATGCCCACAGCCATCGGCAACATGATGATGTCATTTTTGGAAGTGATGTCAGTGTGCTGACGCTGGCCTCCATTTGCAGCTAGTAAGTGCCCCCCCCAAACCCCAGCCAGTTGCCAGGGAGTACCTGGCAACCCTGCCCAATCCTCAAACTATAAGGAACATAAGTATACCTTTGAGGAAGGGGTGGATTGGGAGAGAGAAAAAGCCCTGGTATGGGCTCCACCCTCAGCCTTCCCCCTCCCACCACCCAAAGGAGAGTGGGAGTGCCTGCCCAGCCAGTTCTGGAAAGGCTGGGTGGGCACGTATAATCCCTCGCTGTGGTGAGGGTGGGCAGAACAAGACTGGGGTGGGGGGCTGTCCATAGTTGGCCAGGCCCATGCCATGCCATCCTTCACCGTGCCAAGGCTGGACAGTCCTGTCTCATCCTGTCCTCTTCCATAGTAAGGCCATGTGGGGTCATTCTATCCTTACCTGTGATGGCTGGGCTGGGCAAGGCTGGGATGGTAGGAAGCCTCCCTTTCCTCTGCAAACCTCCTTTCCTGTGCCTCAGGCTCACACCCACCCCTGTCTTAAGCCTGGGGTGGCCCTGGCTGGAGGGTGGCTCCTGGGCTCAGGTAGCCTCAGTGGACAGGGTGGGGCCCCCAGGCCATAAGCTCAACAGGACACTTCCCAGTGGCTTTAATGGTCAATCTGCCCCCGCTTTGAGGCTCTATGACAGCCAGCGTGGTGTAGCGGTTAAGAGCAGTGGTTTGGGGCAGTGGACTCTGATCTGGAGAACCGGGTTTGATTCCCCACTCCTTCACAATCGGCGGAGGCTAATCTGGTGAACTGGATTTGTTTCCCCATTCCTACACATGAAGCCAGCTGGGTGATCTTGGGTAAGTCACACTCTCTCAGCCCCACCTACCTCACCTGTTGTGGGGAGGGGAAGGGAAGGTGATTGCAAGCTGGTTTGATTCTTCCTTAAGTGGGAAAGTTGGCATATGAAAACCAACCCTTCTCCTCCTCCTTTCTAATGAATGTTCTGATTTACTTTGCTAGGGTGTTAGAAGTGTTTAATGTTCAGCATTTGTAAAGGGTAATTGTAAAAAAAATATCTAGAACACTGGATACTTGGAAGAGTCAGGATAGGGAAGTGCTTCAGTTGTTACTCAGGTGAACAGGAACTGAAACACTCCACACCTTATAAGGCTGGAAAGTGATCTTTCAACTACACTGAAGATAACAAGATTCTTAGAGGCAGCCCTCGAGGTCTGGAGATTCTTTGTAGATCGCCAAGCCTGTTGGCTCAGCAAGCATATTGACTAACAAGCCTAGCGCAGCTGGGACACTTTCAGAAGGCTCCACCTGTACTTTTCCGTTGCTCCACAAGCTTGAAGTGTAATCTGTAACTCTAATCCTGTTTGTGCCACAGAAGGATCTTATCTTGATCTCTCTAATAGTTTTTCAAGTGGCAACATTTTATTTGTTAAAAAGAAGAAGAACAAATGACGTGAAGCACATTAAGCTGGTGTTACACAATGTGTTTGCATTTGCAGTTTAGGATTAATCGTTGGAAGGGTTTAATTCCCATTCCCCTCAAATCTTTTGTTCGCTACACTCCCATTAGGAAAATGTGATTTATTATATATTTAAAAATCATAATCAAATTGGCAGTTTTGCCAGTGACCTTATTGGAGCCATGTCTTGGGCACACCTACACCACAGACTTAAATAGTTTTAATAATCAGTCATCTTCTTAGAGAATCCTGGGACTTGTACTGTTATGTTAGGGGATTTAGGGGACAATTAGAAGCAAGTCTTCTTGAAAGTAAATCACATTTTAATCAATGGAGCTTCCTCCCAGGAAAATGTTCATAGGATTGCAGCCTTAGGGATCTCTGAAAGAGAATTCTGAACCACCTTTGCCAAACTACAGTTCCCAGGATTTTTTTCCCTTTGCAACAGCAACAGATAACTGGTATTAAACCAATACACATTTGTAGCATAGATATGGTCATAAGAAAGTCAAACATCAGCTGAATAGCAAAGCCTTTATTTGGAAATCAAAATTTTTGGTGGAAACTACTTTCAAATAAGGTCAAGCTACCTGTAATGCAAGAAAATTGCCACTCTTAAAAAAAAACCAAGATAATAGTAGCTGCAGGAGAATGGGGGGGACACAAATTGGGTCATGTATGTGGCATGGTAGGAGAATTTAACCCTTTCCTTGTGTTGTTTCCCATGTTTAAATCATTCCTCAAAGCTGTGACAACCCAAAGTTTACATGTATATCTGGGGGTTCTGTGGTGCAGAACAAATAGCTTCACAAAATTATTCAAATCTGATAAATGATTGTGAGGGGAAAGGTTTAATACGGAGTATGATGTGCTGTGGCCCTGGTCTAATTTTGCCCCCCACATTTGCAATTTTTTTAGACAATGGGAGATTGTAATTACAGATCTCCAACATCATGGGAAGTTTAGTTCCAAGATACGTTAGGGGTGAGACAGATTTGAAAGCGATAAATGCAACTAAACACAACAGAATCACGTATACATCACATACGCACATCCTCCAACCTGAATGATACACATCATAGTGTACCACACGAAGAAAAAGGAAGTAAGAAAGTGTGCTACAATGACATGATTCCAGAACAAAGAGTTTCAAGCTACACTGTTCAGGGGAAGGGAGAAAAATAATGCCACTGGAGTTAGCAACCAGTCTATCCTAGGGCAGATATGGACCTAAGCTACAGAGAGAAAATTGCTGGCTTTCTACATTCATGAAATGTTGTTTTTCAAAAGTAGGTATCATTCAAAGCAATGTAACCCACAAACTAAAGTCAAGGAAACCATGGCACATGATCTTGTTGAATACATGTCATAGATCAGGATGGTCAGTTGAGCCCTGAGATCAAAACTGATCAGTGAGTGCCTCCAAAGAATAGTCTTCTTGACACCCAAAATGAGGTTCTAGTTGTGGCAATAATGGGTCAGGTATGAGGCTTAGTGATATTCCAGGAATTGATATAAGCTCACAATCAATCTCAGGAACAGGTCCTCTGAGAGGGAGAGACTGGGAGACAACAATCTAGAGTGCTGGTATCGAGGGTGGGGGGCTCATGGCACCGGACAGGTCAAGTGGCTTACATTAATATGATGCTCGGGTTGGATCAGAGTTGTGAGGCAACCCAGAGGTAATCTTTATCTGGGAGTTCACGGTGACTCTTAGGCCCACTTTTCACGGAAGATTTTGATGCTCTCTTGCCGCGGAACAAAAAAAAAGCAATTTAAATTTATTTTTCATGTGCGCGATTTAAATTCATGTTTTTATATCCCCGTCAATCCAAAAGTAGTTTTGGTTTTTCATGGGAACAAAGCAAGCAGTATTCTACAACGGTTTGGTCTGTTCCCTTCTGAAAAGCTCATGGTTTATGCCTGCCCCCAACTCCGCCCCAACTCTGCCCAGCGGATTACCCAGTGCAGTTCACCTCTGTGGACACAGCCCCATCCAAAAAAAGCACCAGTCCCTCCAGTTTCCTTATACAACTTTTCTATTTACCATGCTCCCCATCCCCCCTGTACTTGGCCACCCCCCCTTTCCCAGACTTTGACAGACAGTCATCATTGTGCCCCCCCCCCATAGAGCTCCGGCCATCCATTGCCAGGAACTTCCATCCAGATAGAGAAGGGAGACCCAGAGCAGACTGGCTGCCCCTCTTCAGAATGGTAATGGGAGTTTTGGCTTTGATTTGCTGCTCTCAGGATGCCCCCCCCCAACACACACACAAAGGATCGCACTGGCAGGAGGGAGACCCAGAGCAGACTGGCTGCCCCTCTTCAGAAGGGTGACTGGAGTTTTGGCTTGGATTTGCAGGAGGGAGATCTGTCCTGCCTTGGAGGGAGGCTGTCCCCCGGGATTGAAACTCTCCCAGCCAATCGCCGTTCACAGAGGAGGAGAAATTAGCCGACATGGGCGGGGACAATTGGTCCAAACCCAGGAAAGTTTTTCATCGAGCGAAAAAAACCCCCGCATAGCAACCACAAAGAACGGACCAACACAGGTTTGAGAAGATGCAGAGTTGACATGGTTTTTCTGCTAAAACTCAAAGTGTTCATGAAAAATCAAAAATTTGCAGCGGGGCAAAACAAAGGCAAAACTGTGCCAAACCTCCGTGAAAAAATGACCATAGAAACTCTTCTCAGGAATGTTTCTGCAATGTAGAGCATCACAGACTTGAGAACATTTCACACAATGATTTTCTCTCCTGTAGTTTCTCCACATAATTGTTCTGAACCACACATTCAGGATTTGCATTCATTGATCAACCTTTAAAAAAACACAAAAGACCCATTCATTATTGTCATTATTATAAAGAAACCAAAGGGAACAGAAATGGGAAAAGAAAACCCAAATTAAGGCTGTGATGAATGGAATGAAAACAAACACTTTTTGCCAGTGTGGTACAGTGGTTGGAGTAGGATCTGGGAGACCCGGTTTCAAATCCCCACTCTGCCTTAGGGTGAAAACGCATGGTCGCTTTAGCCTCCTTTATTCCCTGTTTCAGCCAGGATTCAGCCAGGATCAAACACACGTTCGGCGAAACTCATGTGTTTGATCCTGGCTGAATCCTGGCTGAAACAGGGAATAAAGGAGGCTAAAGCAACCATGCGCTTTCGCCCAAAGAAACTTGCTAGGTGACCTAACCTCCACCTAATCTACTTTCCAGGATCACTTTGAGAATAAAATGGAAGAGAGGAGAAATGATGCAGGGGTTTTTGTGTCCTAATTGGAGAAAAAGGTGGGGTATAAATGAAGTAAATAAAGTGTTTTGGGGGTTTGTTTTGTTTTTTGAAATTGCATACAAAGACTCATACATCCAGCGTCCCTCCTCCCAAGTACAGGAGAAGGGAAGGCTCCTCATGAGTGGAAGTAATCTTTGCCCATTAAGAAACACTGAAGGAGAGAGAGGAGGCATGGGAGGAGCTGTGGGTCAGTGGTAGAGTATCTGCTTGGCATGCAGAAGGCTCCAGGTTCAATCCCCAGCATCTCCAGTTGAAAAGACCAGGGAGTAGAAGATGTGAAAGAGAGCTGCTGCCATTCTGAGTAGACAATACTGTCTTTGATGGATAGGGTTGCCAACTGCCAGGTAGTAGCAGGAGATCTCCTGCAAATTCAACTGATCTCCAGACGATAGAGATCAAATCACCTGGAGAAAAATGGCCGCTTTGGCAATTGAACTCTATGGCATTGAAGTCCCTCCCCTCCCCAAACCCCGCCCTCTTCAGGCTCCACCCCCAAAATCTCCCGCCAATTGAGAAGAGGGACCTGGCAACCCTATTGATGGACCAGTGATGTGATTCGGTACAAGGCAGAAGTCTCTGTTCATGTGTTCATGAGGTAACAAAAGACTGACAGGCCTGGTCAAAGGACTGTTACGGAATCCACGAACTAGTCCAGGACTCAGAATGGTAACAGAGTTCTGGCAAAAAGCTTGTTTGCTGACCTGGTGCATGGGCTTGGTGGATGGACATTGTGTGGCATAAGCTAAATGGGCTTCTGCTGCTGCTGCGGTTCCTTTTGATTTCAGCAGGAAGAACAACTCATTTTAGCTTGGCCAAGAGACCTCCTTCTGACACCACTATGCTCTAGTGGTATTGGCTTTGTTTTATTATTCTGTGGAGCTGGGCTTTTTTTTCTTGGCGGCAGCTGCTGTTCTGTTCACTTGGCCTATATAACAGTTTCCTATTAGGTTGTCCTATTAGATTTGTCAGAGCACTAATATCATGTTTGCAGAAGACGAACTCAGCATACTTATACTTTATTTTCACATTTTATTATTTTGCTGATCAGTAGAATAGGATCCTTTTACCAGCCACCACTGCTAAGCAGTGAATAATGCAATTGTGGCAGCATTTTGTAAGATTCCACATTTTCTGAAATCACTGCAAGATGGGCACAGAACTATACCTGAGGATGGTTTTTACGGAGACAAAATAGCATCTGATTCTATGAACTGATATAAGTTATACGAATACTGATTGAGCTGTCATGCTTTTTGTTGTTGTTGAGCCATTTATAGTCCTCCTTTCTTAAAGAATTAGTTTTTATACCCTGATTTTCTCTACCTTTAAGGAGTCTCAAACTGGCTTACAATCATCTTCCCTTCCTCTTTGCACAACAGACACCTTGTGAAGTAGGTGGGGCTGAGAGTGTTCGGAGAGAACTGTGACTGGCCCAAGGTCACCCAGCTGGCTTCATGTAGGAGTGGGGAAACAAACCCGGTTTACCAGATTAGAGTCTACCACTCATGTGGAGGAGTGGGAAATCAAACCCGGTTCTCCAGATTAGAGTCCACTGCTTTTAACCACTACACAACACTGGCTCTCAAGACTCAAGGTGGATCACCAATTAAAATATTAAATTAAAATATTTAAATTAAAATTAAAGCATTTAAAGCCATAACATTACATAATAATAACTCATCTATAAAGCCCTTCTAAAAATACTGATTTGAAAAATCTATAGGACGAATATGAAGACTTTCCTAATTTCCTCTGATCAGTTGCATCAGTAGGAGCCACAACCAAAAAAGGCCCAGTCCTGGGCTGTGTCAAATCTTCCCACCATGTCTGCAGGAAGAGACAACAAGCCCTGTTTAGATGAATGGAGTTAACATAGTTGTGTGCTTGTATTACATGAACCAAAGCTGCTAAATGCGGGGGGGGGGGGGGTAGATGAAGCAAGGTGCCACAGGGGGGTAGTGGCAATATGCCTATATAAATCAGGGATATTGTTTATGTTCTTCTACAGAGTGGGATCCAGACATGGCTTGGTATGGTAACCATACCAAAAACTAACACCAAGTAAGTAAAATGTGCCATCAAGTCACAGTTGACTCACAGCAACCCCATGAAGTCCCACCTCATGGGTTTTCAAGGCAGAGGTGGTTTGCCATTGCCCTTCTCTGCATAGCAGTCCCAGTCTTCCTGGAGAGCCAGTGTGTAGTGGTTAAGAGTGGTGGTTTGGAGCAGTGGACTCTGATCTGAAGAACTGGGTTTGATTCCCCCTCCTCTACATGAGCAGCGGATGCTAATCTGGTGAACTGGATTTGTTTCCCCACTCCTACACATGAAGCCAGCTGGGTGACCTTGGGCTAATCACAGTTCTCTGAACTCCTCAGCCCCACTGACCTCACAGGGTATCTGTTGTGGGGAGGGGAAGGGAAGGTGATTGTAAGCTGGTGTGATTCTTCCTTAAGTGGTAGAGAAAGTCGACATATAAAAACCAACTCTTCTTCTTCTTCTCTTCCTCTTCCTCCTCCTCCTCCCATCCAAGCACCTACTTAGCTTCCAAGCTCTGATGAGAATGGGTTCATCTGGTCTTTTAGGGCTGCTACCAAAAACTACTTATCTTGGCAACCACGTCATGGTGAATTAAAAGTGTAGAATGATCTTATGGATAAATAACTTGCATTAGGCTCTGCTTTTCAAACCCTTTGGACTTGATAATCTTTATATTTTTCTCTTTTGTGAGTACGTCATAAACAAATGAGTATGCTGAATTAAGTAATTAAAAAAAACAGCTTAGGAGGGTGAGTTCAACATTTAGAAATGTGGCTTGAGTGAACAACCTTTATAAATCAATGACAGCTGTGCCAAAAGATATCAAAAGATTTCAAGCAAGTCAAATAATGTGTGCAGTTGTGAGCCTATGTACCAATATAATTCAGATCATCCTAAGTATACTTTTTGTAACTTTATGTATCATTCTCCACTTATTTCATGGTTTAAAAATGACTCCTTTTATATTCTCCCCTCTGGCAGTTGTCAGCGCATTTTTCTTCAGATTTCCCATGCGGATATGTCATCTTGTGATACACCCCATGGTTGTGAATGTCAGATCTTTCTGTTTGACGTAGTGCATCCTTCCGAGAAATATCACCTTAGGGGCTGGGGGGTGCCAGGATTCAACCACTGGCTGGAGCTTGAGAGCTAGTCTCCTCAGCAATCACAGTGGAAACACACGCATGTAACTCCCTGCAGTCCTCTAAGATAAGAACTGCTGCTTTTGTTCTCTTTCACCCACTTTCTCCTTGCATTGTGCCGAGAGGTGGGATAGTGGTGATGGGAAAGAGGAAATATCTCAAAGTGGAAATATACTCAATAACAACATTTCTGGCACATAGCACAGGAGCTTCTGTTGAAAACAAAGGCCTCAGTGCTCAGCATTAAACTATTCAGAACAGTTTGCAGTTGTGCTGTTTCAAATCTATGTACACATACCCTAGAGAAACCCAAACTCTCCCCCTTTCGTTCAGAAGTAGAGAACAGTTTCTCTCAAATTTGTTTGTTCTCATAAAAAGTTGGGAAATTTATTATTCTCATTGGTAGTTTGAGTACAGCAGCTCAGAAACCTTAAGATTTGCAGTAATACAGAAATTAATACATATCATCTGTGCATTTTTTGGCTATGCATATTGATCGAGTTTGAACTGTGGTATGGTATATGTAGTGCCCTTATTATAAAATTACCACGGGCCCTATCCAGTGGGAAGGTCTCTTGTGTGACCTCCATTGGAAGGATTGGAGAGCTATGCAAGAACTGATGGTTCCTCATCATGAACACAGAAAATAGGCACCACCTGTCAAACTTTAAAATGTCCTAAATGTATTGGCATTTGGCATTTTATCAAGCTTTGAGATTTCACTACTGTCTAATCTGACTACACGTTTATACTTGCATGTGGTTTGGAGCAGTGGACTCGGATCTGGAGAACCAGGTTTGATTCCCCACTCCTCCACATGAGCGGCGGAGGCTGATCTGGTGAACTGGATTTGTTTCCTCACTCCTACAGACGAACCCAGCTGGGTGACCCTAGGCAAGTAATAGTTCTATTAAAAGCTCTCTCAGCCCCACCTACCTCACAGGGTGTCTGTTGCGGGGAGGGGAAGGGAAGGTGATTATAACCTGGTTTGAGTCTCCCTTAAGTGGTAAAGAAAGTCGGCATATAAAAACCAACTCTTCTTCTTCTTTAAAAATATGTAACTAAGCAATATGTTGTTGTTTTTCCTTTTGGAAATTAGCTGTTAGACTGAATGTTATCCCCTTTCCCTAAAGGCATATGCCCATTTAATACTAAAGTCTGGGCCCTGAGTCAAAGGAATTATAATATAAATGACTAGATGGAGGGGATCAAGCTGGGATCTCTGTGAGATCAAATGCTTAAATAACTTTGGAACAGCTCATTCACAAACTGAAAGGGTGGGGAAATCAATAAACCATAATTTCTAGCACCTATTGTAGGAAGAAAGCATTAAAAGAGTCCTGAGACCAAAGGGCCACACCTGGTTTACAAAATAGAACAATGAATGTACTGGTGATCAACCGGTTGTGTCCAATTGTCAGAAGCAAGGGCAGAATGGAAGACCGACAAATAGCATGATATCTGCCATCTGAAATCCTGATTACTTTTGGTCAGAGATAGGCAATGGCCAAGCTGGAGGCTGAATCCACTCTTCTGGTCCCTGTTTCATGGGCTGCCACCACTGCTGCAATGGAAAATGGTTACAGGCACACATATGCACACACTAGGGTTGCCAGGTCCCTCTTTGCCTCTGGTGAGAGGTTTTTTGGTTTGGAGCCTGAGGAGGGTGGGGTTTGAGGGGAGGGACTTCAATGCCATAGAGTCCAATTGCCAAAGCAGCCATTTTCTCCAGGTGAACTGATCTCTATCAGCTGGAGATCAGTTGTAATAGCAAGAGATCTCCAGCTAGTACCTGGAGGTTATTCAAATTCTGACACAGATAATCTATACACCCAGTATAGCTTAAACAAAGACTGTATTGTACAAATTACAAAATACACTTAACATACACATAACATACAAAACTGTTAATAGAATAAATTCACCATACAAAAGTCTCAGTCCTGGGAAGGAACCTTGAGATTGTTATGTACAGACTTTATGGCAAGGAATAAGACACATGGAGTGCGAGGAGTGGTGAGGTGGAACTGATGAAGAATTGAAACGATCCCCTCTACTTCCGTGACCTCCCCACTTCGAGATAGAATAGTACTTACCTGCCACCCACATCTGAAATAGAAAAAGAACCATTAAGAACCATTATTGGTCTACAGGACTGATTTTTCTGAATAATATTATTCAATTCTTTGGAAAATAACCATTATTGGTATACAAGACTAAGACTTTTGTATGGTGAATTATATTCTATATAACAGTTTTGTATGTTATGTGTATGCTAAGTGTATTTTGCAATTTGTACAATACAGTGTTTAAGCGATACTAGGCGTATAGATTATCTGTGTCAGAATTTGAATAACCACATATGTACACAGAGGTGTCTGCTTTGAATTAGTACCTGGAGGTTGGCAACCCTAACACACACACACAAAAGTAAGCTTGTAGACTGTGTCACTGCAGCTGTCAGAACTTTATAGACATTCAAGAAATTTATTGCAGCCAGTCCCAGCAATACTCTGGGTCATCTTTTGTTTTTGTTCTTGATTGCGAGGAGTGTATTTGTCCCTGAATGGCAACCAAGTGCCACGTTTCATTGTGTCAAGTACAGGACGAACATACAATTCTAAACAGTCCCCGGTTCAGGTAGCTTACCTACTTTCTCCTCTACGTCGACAAGGCAGGCACGGGGTGTAAGAGCCCAGCAGGATTTCAACACAATTAGCTCAGTTAATGGGAAGCTTTCTGTGCACCCTTTAATCATCACTCCAGTGCAGAGGCAAGGTTCAAAGCTGTTCCTTCCAACAATTAGCCTTACTCATTTTGAGTCAGATCATTAGATGCTGCTCCATGGTGTTTATTATTCCGCACTGCCAAAGGGATGTTCCTTTCTCAAAGAATGCTGGTCAGATCTCAACATGTCTGCAGGGCCAGTTGGTTTGGAGCTATGCTGCCACAGCTTTGCTTATATGAAGGCCGGAGCTAGATTCTGCCATCTCCAGGCTCTTCTTAGCCTTTTTCCAGACCATCCACACCCCCTTTTATGTCTTTGACCTAGAAAAAGAACCTGGTTTTCCCAGGTATCTTTCTGAATACGTTCTAAGATCTTGGGCCCTAGGTAGGGTTGCCAGGTCCCTCTTGGCAACCGGTGGGAGGTTTTAGGGGCGGAGCTTGAGGAGGGCGGGTTTGGAGAGGGGAGGGACTTGAATGCCATAGAGTCCAATTGCCAAAGCAGCTATTTTCTCCAGGTGAACTGATCTCTATCAGCTGGAGATCATTTGTAATAGCAGATCTCCAGCTAGTACCTGGAGGTTAGCAACCTTACTAAGACCACTTCTGACACTATTCATAGCTCTACCAATGCTCTTATCTTACACTGCTACTTTCCTTCTACTACCATCTTCAGAAAGACCTGTACTGTCTTTGCTTATTTTATTTGATGCTTATTTTTATTGGTAATCCTTTGGACGTTTTCAAGATCACATCAGCCTAGGGCTGCCATTGTCTCACCCCCTGCCCCGGCTCCTGTTTCCCACTGATATTCCTGCAACCAGCAGGAGAAAAATAGTATTAAAATAAAATTGTCAGCGACAGTATGGCATCACTTTCGTGGAAAACCTAGCAGTAATGTCAGTCCTCTCTGGGAATCAACAGAAACTATGGTTTTACCTAGGGTTGCTAGGTTCCTCTTTGCCATCGGCAGGAGGTTTTGGGGGCGGAGCCTAAGGAGGGTGGGGTTTGAGGAGGGGAAGAACTTCAATGCCATAGAGTCCAATTGCCAAAGCGGCCGTTTTCTCCAGATGAACTGATCTCCATTGTCTGGAGATCAGTTGTAATAGCAGGAGATCGCCAGATACTACCTGGAGGTTGGCAACCCTAGTTTTACCATAGCGCTCCCGGCAGTTCCTAGAGAGGTGTGATGTCATTTCTGGATTTCCCCTAGAAGTGATGTCATGCCATTGACAATGGCATGCCCCCATGTCCCTGCTGCCTCCCTTCCCACAGACTCTCACTGGTTTCTAGGCTATGCTTGGCAACTGTACATAGACCTAAACCCAGAAAAGAAGTTGTTATTCTTAAATCCCATTAAAGTTACATGAATACATGAACGTAATGAGTTAAAAGTTAATGAGACTTTGTTAGTTGTGATTATCTGCTCCCACTGTTTTCAATAAGATTTGTGCAGTTAACTTTAACTGAAGTGGACCAGACTCTATACAGATCATTTCAAATTCCATTTAACATTTCATTATATTTTAAACTGAGAGGATTAAAGAATACCAACAGGCTTGTTTATGGGAAAATCAAAGATGTCCTCTTCATAAGGACAAATGTCCTCTTCATGAGTGTTGCAAACACAGAGCTGAGATGAAAGTTCTGACAAACTAAATATACGAATGAGACCCTGTTATAAGATCTCTGGTTTTGAACATTAACAACAGGAATTTATGCAGCATATATTTTGTTGCATAAGGTTGATAAGGGTATGGGGAGTCTGGCTGGCACCAATACTGGCATTAAAGCCTTCTGCACCTGTGTTGTGGATTATGCCTTTTACATGCCTACGGTTTCAATTAAAAATGGGAGGCAAAGTGTAAGAAAAAACCATCATCTCCTCATGGATAGTTTTGATTACATATACAGTGTGTGGGAGTTAGGGCTGTTGAAAAAAAATCGGTAAAATTTGGATTCGGCAAAATTTGGCCTGTTTTGATTTGGGCCGAGCCAAAGTCCGAACTCCCCCGCTTCGGATCCCTGAAATTCGGGCGAGATCCGGAGTTCGGGGGAAAATTCAGCCCCCGCGCGCCTTCAGGGGGCTTCCCTGAAGGCGCAAAGGGGGGTGGTGGAACAGATCCGAGCCTCCCGGCCGGGAGGCACATATCTGTTTAAAGGCCCCCCCCGCACCTTCAGGGGAGCCCCCTGAAGGCGTGCGGGGTGTTGGTGGAATAGATCTGCGCCTCCCAGCTGGGAGGCACAGATCTGTTTAAAGGCCCCCCCACGCACCTTCAGGGGCTCCCCTGAAGGCGCGCGGGGTGTGTGGAATAGATCAGTGCGCGGGGGGCCCTTTAAACGCCTCCCAGCTGGGAGGCGCAGATCTGTTTAAAGGGCCCCCCGCGCGCCTTCAGGGAAGAACCCTGAAGGCGCGTGGGGGGCCCTTTAAACAGATCTGTGCCTCCCGGCCATGAGGCACAGATCTATTCCACTACCACCCCGTGCACCTTCAGGGGAGCCCCCTGAAGGCACGTGGGGGGCCCTTTAAATAGATCTGCACCTCCCGGCTGGGAGACACAGATCTGTTCCACACTGGCGGCAAGATCACGCCACCTCCACAGAACTTTCAGCCCAATTCTCAGGAATGGGCTGTTAGAGACCAATGTGAACCAAATCTAGAAAATAGTGGAAGCATTCACTACCTGTGCTCTCCTGTGGCCTGAACGACAGCAAGGAGGGACTTCCTGCCTAGAAAGTCCTGGTTTGAAATTGAGGGTTGCTTAGAGTTGCCAGGTCCCGCTTCACCACCGGTGGGAGGTTTTTGAGGAGGAGCCTAAGAAGGGCGAGGTTTGGGGAGGCCATAGAGTCCTTCTCAATGCCATAAAGTCCAATTGCCAAAGCAGCCATTTTCTTCAGGTGATCTGTTCTCTATCGGCTGGAGATCAGTTGTAATAGCAGGAGATCTCCAGCTAGTACCTGGAGGAGGTACCCTAGGGTTGCTGCTCCTCATTTCAGAGTCTCGGCGTTGTGTCCTGGGTGCTCAAAGGGCTAGCACAAAGAGGAAAAATAATCTTCAGATGAGGCAAGGATTAAAGTCCATATGGGTTACGAAAACACAGGTTTTTTTTTAATACCAAAGTATTAAAGAGATCATATCCTCAGTGGATGCAAAATCTCTTTCCTCACTCAGTGTAAACAGATGAGGTCACTGCAAGTTAAGAAAAGCTTCAGCAGGCGAAACAGTCTTTTGTTCACAGGTTTTTCTCCATATTTGAAAAAGGTCCCTGTTCACTTTCTGCATAAAGGTCACCTTTTTTACTGTGCGCCTAAGGAGGTGTCAGGATTACCACATCTGTGGTAACTTTTAGTCATTGCAAAATAATTGTTGCTGACTTTTATGAAACCATTTTTTTTAAGGCTCATTGGGTTTTTCCTTTCTGTCTTGGTCTAGGAGGCTGACTCATCCGCTGGAAGCAGAGGGATGTGCAAACTAATTGCTGGAGGATCTGAAATCACACAGACACATTAGGAAAGATTCACTCAGAGCCAGTTTTTGGTCTGCTAAAGCCATCAGCAAGTTGCTGCCACTCCATCCCTTCATGTCATCAACAGTCGGATTGACAGCAACTTGTTTGGAAACAGTTAGCTGCTAGGAATGAAAGCAGTAATGAGCATTGGAAGAATGTTAACAACTTAGCCCTTGCAATTTATGAAATGACTGGGACTCCACAAACCTACACATGCACAAAAACACAGCATAATGAGCATTCCCAGATGATGGGCGGGGACTTTATAATGGTACACGCTCGCTGAAACTAGATCCAGACTGCCAGAATGGAGCACTGGAGACAATAAGTTGAATCCACAGGATGGTTTCGTCCATGTCTGATTAAAACAAATGGTTATTGTGAAAAATCTAGGATAGATTTGCACAGGAGATTTCCTAGTAGATGGTGTCAAACATTGTATCAAAAACTGAGAATCATTTTGCTCCTCATCTTCTAGAGCCTTCTGTTTAGCTAGACTGAATGCTAACCCCTCTATGGTTATGCAGGGCAGAATTTTGAATATACCATACCCAGACAGGACCTGTCCTTGCTCTTCTGGCTGTATGGATTCATTAGCTCATGTCCTCTTAGAATGCTTTTATGAGGAACTTCGATCACGTTATATCTCTGCCCTTTTAAACATATAAATCTAATGCCTCTGTGTCTGACATAATGCCTTTTTTACAAAGTGACAAGGATCCCAAGGCTACATTGCCAGTGGCAAGATTTATTTCAGTCCTTATATCCCTCAAACGTTAGATTCATGCTGCTCAAGATCAATGGATGAAGGAGCTTCTAAGGGAGAAAGGAAAGGAAAGGAAAGGAAAGGAAAGGAAAGAGAATCGTTTTGGATTTGGAAGTATCATCAAAAGGTGTGCCCTGAAAAGGGGAGGGGACAATTAACTTCTTGATTCAGGGGTGAGGAACTTCAGGCCCGCGGGGTGTTTAAGGCCTGCAAAATCATTTGGTCTGGCCCTTTGTGGGTCCTGGCAGATCTCTAGCTCAGAAGGATCTAAGACTGGTAATCCGCCCCCTCCCACAGACAGGAATAGCCTCTATTCAAGGCAGATGTGAGTTGGTTTTGCCAAGAAAAGGGACCTTTCCCCCCCCTTGCAGAAGAGTCATTAGCTATGGAGCTGCTAGGACCGCCCAAAAAACTGTGTTAACTCTTTCCCACCCGGGCCATGGAGAAATGTATTCCCTCTGTACTACAAGAGGGCTGGGAGTGGAAGTGGCGACAATGGAGAAGTTAAAGGGGGCAGAGCCAGAATGTGTGTGTGGGGGGGTGAGTTCTTAGGCAGTGTGTCCTCATTTCATCCCTGTAGGCAGAGGTAGCAGGAGCCGGCTGTAGAATCCGGCCCCGACCATGCGGAGCAGGAGCAACTCTGGCGTGCGGCTGGACGGCTATGCCCGGCTGGTGCAACAGACCATCCTGTGCCACCAGGTGGGTGAGTGTGCCACTGGTTGGATGCCTGCCTGCTTGCCCATGCCGGGGGGGGGGTCATCTGGGGCAGCTGCCTGCTTGGGGCTTGGTCAGCTAATTTTTAAGTTGAAAATTTTGTATGGCCCGCAAATGATGTTATAAATATCCAAATGGCCCTTGGCGGAAAAAAGGTTCCCCAACCCTGCCTTAATTAAACATGGATATTTTGAGAGTGTACAATAATTTGCAGTTTCTATAGGGCAGAGCTCAGGCTGTTATACCACAGTTTTAAAAGATGTTTACATGGGCCTGTATGACAAAGGGCAAAGACCTGGGTTAAAGAATCTTGGAAGAGGTCCTTGAAAAGATAACATATTGTTTTGGGATGGCATAGGGAACAAATTTTTGACAGCAATTAATCTGAACAGCTCTGTTTGCTCATAAAGTCCAGGTTAGGTCAAGTGGGATGGTCTGCTGTGTATACTTAGGTATGAAAATAGGTGCCTTAGGCACATTTCCATTGGAATGTAGTCTCAATAAAAAGTGGTATGGCATGGAGTGGGAGAACATTATGCTGACATCCTTCCTCCTGTTTTGTGAAGTATACTGGCTCCACTGGTTCTGGAGTTTCAGCTACCTGCAAGGCACCATGCGGTTAAAATACAGGTGGATAGCTATCAGGTTTATAGCTGATCCATATGAAAATAAAAATGTTATCTACGCATGCCTATAGTCTAATAATGCTTCACAGCTGATGACAGATGAACCCATTCCAGCTCTGTAATTCAGTAATCCCTACTTCTGTTACTTCAGTATGCATGTCAGTGCTGTGTTAGGTTTTATTCATTGATGACCAAATATCTATATCACAATAAGGCCATGACTATGGTCATCACTTTTTAAATACCAAAATTATGCATACCCCACCACCTACTGCGTTAATGGAGCAAAGGTAGGGACTTGTTGTGATTACAGAACAATATGAAGATTGTCATAGTAGTAAACATTGAGTAGGAAAACAGATCATTAGTGTCGAAAGGCTAACTCCTTATTATCCTGCACAGTAATTTAAATTCTCTGAATAGATAAGACAACAACGAAAATGGGGATGTGCACAAGCATCGAAATTCAGAATTTGCATTCAGAATTCAAAATTTTGACCTTGACATCGCATTCCTGAGCTTTCAGCGGCCAGGGATGGCGGGGAGGATGCGCCACTGTGGCGCCTCCTAAGCTCTTCCACGGCTGCCAAAAGCAGTCAAAATGGGGCTGTGATAAGGTGGCAACCACACCAGCGTGGGAGTCACACTGGCTCCTAAGGAGCTTTGGCCCCCCTTCAGGAATAGGCTCTTAATTAATGAAGATCAAGTGGAATTTGTTCTAAGAAGATACATGAAAGACAATATTAGATATATAATGAACATGATTGAATATACTAAGAGAGAAAGAGAAATGACTGTGTTTATGTTTTTAGATGAGTCAGATAGGACCAAAGTCATTGCGATACAATACAATATACTGGCCAGTCATTCTAGGAGGATATTATGACTGATGGTACCAAAAGCCACCATGAGGTCACCTGTCCACTGCCAGGAAAGAGTCAACAAGCAGTGCAATCAAGGCAATTTCTGCCCCATAACCAGCATAAAAGCCAAACTGAAAGTAGTCTAGACAACTGACTGCTAACACTCTCTTGAGCACCTTGCTTACGAAGCAGTGGCCTAAACCTTTGAAGGATTCTGTCCACAATGTCATGTAAAGCAAGCTGAAATGTAACTATGGAACTTGGATGTGCAGAAGCCTCATAAACACCTATAAAAGGCAGCTACATTTAATGTAGAGTCAGAATGCATGTGAATGATTTTATCCTCAACATCTGTCACAAAGCCATTAAAAGCTCAAAATTCTGTTGGAGGCCAGAATGGAAAAAGCCCCAGACCACTTGTGATAGCATCACTGGACAATCCTGACTGTATACAATAACAGTGGAGAAGTAAACATTTTTAATCACCATCAAGATAATCTCTAAGTTAACCCATGTTTGGCTGTGTTTGGCCTGTCTTCCTCCACTGTCAATCTAGCTGCCATCCCTACATTTCATCAAGCCCAAAGTCTCAGAGAAATGTGATGAAGCTTGGACATGTGATGAATCTTGGGTGAGAAGCAGGATGCTTTGGAGCAATTTTGTCAGGGTCCCAAGTCGCCTCTTCATTCCACAGTGTTGTCAGGGCTTCAATAGGACTGCCATCCATGGTAGGAGGAACATCCTACAGAGGATTCAGAAAACCATGTGAATCCATTATTCTTGGGAATTATATATTTCTCTGTGCAGTTGTCATTATACCCTGGCCTGCATGGCCCAGACTAGCGTATTTTAATTAGATTTCAGAAGTTAAGCAGGGTCAGCCCTGAATGGGGGACCATCAAGGAAGTTCAGGGTTTCTATGTAGAGGTAGGCAATGACAAATCACATCTGTTCATCCCTTACCTTGACAATTCAATGGGATTGTCATACATTGGCTGTGACATTATGGCACTTTTCACTACCACTGTCATTACATTTGGAGAATTTGTGATGGTATATCATGTGTAGGGTTGCCAACTTCCAGGTGGTGGCTAGAGATCTCCCGAGTCCCGCTATTACAATTGATCTCCAGCTGATAGAGATCAGTTCACCCGGAGAAAATGGCCGCTTTGGCAATTGAACTCTATGGCATTGAAGTCCCTCCCCTCACCCTGCCCTCCTCAGGCTCCACCCCAAAAAGCTCCCGCTGGTGGCAAAGAGGGACCTGGCAACCCTAATCATGTGGAAAGTGACTTGTGTGCTTTACAATAACAGTGTCCAAGGATTGTCAAGCAGCTTAATTTAGGGTGAATTTACAGTAAAAATGAGTCTTATTTCAGTCTTTTATAGGAACTTATAAACCCATAATTGCTCAAAGTACCATGCTTGACTGCAAGAATGGCCAATTAGCAGCTTGAGGGCAAAACGGACCTCACCAAATGCTTTTGTCCAGATCTTGAGTCCTTGTAATGTCACTTATTGTTATTACACACTGTCAACCAACCACTGCAGAGCCATTCAAGGAAGTCCTATATTATTTTCCACACAGCATGAATGATGTTATGGACAGGAAAAGTTTGGAACTGTGCTTAGATGTTTCCCAGTTCCGCCCATTACATGGTAGGGAAATACTCAACATATCCTATCAGCTTACACATTCATCCCATTTTGCTGGTCTTCTATGTATGCTCATGCCATTCCTCACCACCATGCTACAGTTTGGGATTTGTTCTCTTCATCTTCTCTCCCCTATGGCTTGGAACATCACTTCCTCCTCCAAAAGCCCCTTCAGGTAGATAGCCTAGTCTTCACCACCCATCCCCACCCCTGCACAGAAACCTTTACAAGAAACAACCCCCTTCCCCTCTGGGACTAGGGTTGCCAACTGCTAGGTAGTAGCAGGAGATCTCCTGCTAATTCAACTGATCTCCAGCCGATAGAGATCAGATCACCTGGAGAAAAATGGCCGCTTTGGCAATTGAACTCTATGGCATTGAAGTCCCTCCCCTCCCCAAACCCTGCCCTCCTCAGGCTCTGCCCCCAAAATATCCCGCCAGTTGCGAAGAGGAACCTGGTAACCCTATCTGGGACTATACAAAATCCTCCCTTGCAGAATGAGGAAATAAATTAACTCCTGGGTTTGCTTGCTGATGCTATACAGCTGCATATGCTTAGGACATCAGCCAACCCTGCTCTGAATATCTTTGTTTTATTAAAACATGTATATTCTGCCTTTCTTAATGGTTCGAGATGGTTTACAATAAATAGTTAAAATATCAGTGACAATAAAACCCCCGTTTCTCTCCCCACCCCCCACTCCCTGCAATCTAATTACCGTTTTAGCTGGCACAAAAAGAATCAAGGTTATATACCCTTACATTCATCACCAATCAGATATAATTGACTTCCCGCTGTTTGAAAGAAGTAATCAAGCAGAGTAGCTTTTCAGTCGGGAAGAATTTTTTTTCAATGCCTCGTGAAAGCCCATTACATTTCTATTTCTTATTATGATTACCATCACTACTACTATTACAATTTAACATGTACTTATTACCAACGCAGTGCCCAATGATGATGATTACCATCAGTGGTAATGCTGCTAGTAAACATAATATGGCACTCCTGGGCTGCAGTCCTATCTGTAGTTATGCCCATGTGTCAGGGGGGTAAAAAGTTTCATATGTTCTGGTCTGCAGCTTTTCACCAGCTCTAAAGCATGTGTGCAAGCAAGGAGGACCCCCATTAACTTCCACATCAGAGAAAGCTTTGTACACCAATATCCATTGTTCACATGCAGCTTGCATTTATTTATTTGAAACCTATATGCCACATTTAAACCACAGCTTTCAAGTCAGTTCACATAACTAGTAGTAGTAGTAGTAGTAGTAGTATTTCAAATTACTATCCCGCTCTTTAGGGTTGCCAGCTCTGGGTTGGGAAATACCTGGAGATTTTTGGGGCAGAGCCTGTGAAGGACATGGTTGGGGGAGGGGAGGGACTTCAATGCCATAGAGTCCAATTGCCAAAGCGGCCATTTTCTCCAGGGGAACTGATCTCTATCGGCTGGAGATCAGTTGTAATAGCAGGAGATCTCCAGCTAGGGTTGCCAGGTTCCTCTTCACTACCGGCGGGAGGTTTTTTGGGTGGAGCCTGAGGAGGGCGGGGCTTGGGGAGGGGAGGGACTTCAATGCCATAGAGTCCAATTGCCAAAGCGGCCATTTTCTCTAGGTGAACTGATACCTATCAGCTGGAGATCAGTTGGAATAGCAAGAGATCTCCAGCTAGTACCTGGAGGATGGCAACCCTATCTCCAGCTACTACGTAGAGGCTGGGAACCCTACCGCTCACCCCAGCCAAGGTTAAAGAACAATAAAAAGAATAAAACCATATGAACACACAAGAAAGTGCATTTAAAATCCAGATTTGTTATTATTATAGACTAGCACATTGAGGACACCCACAAAAATAAAGCGGTCTCTACATTCTTATAGGACTCCCTGGGTATGTAAAAAAACAACAACACTAAAATCCAAGCTAATGAGGACTAGCAGTGCAATCCTAAAGAGAGTTATACCTGTCTAATCCCACTGACATCAATGGGTTTAGAAATATATGCTTAGGATTACACGGTAAATATACCCCTGAAGGGATGGAACATTGAAAGTATCTAAAGTAGGAAGAGAACTTACTCTGCACAAACCCCTGAAAGTTTAGAGAGATGGGGGAAATTTTGAGGGAAAGAGTGGGATTTCAAAATATTGTCTCCCCATTGCAATTCTTTCAAAGCCTACAAGTTAAACCCTCTAATAATAAAACGTCTGATCCCCTCACCCACATACACTTGTATGGTTGCCAACTCCAAGGGATGACATCCCTGGAGATTTCAGGGTGGAGTCTGGGGAAGGTGGGGTTTGGGGAGGGGAAGGACCTAGCGGGATATAATGCCATGCAGTCCACCCTCCAAAGCAGCCATTTCCTCCAGGGGAACTGATCTTTATTATCTGGAGATCGGCTGTAATTCTGGGAGATCGCCAGGTCCCACCTGGAGAAAGGTTGCCAACCTCCAAGTATTAGCTAGAGATCTCCTGCTATTACAACTGATCTCCAGCTGATAGAGATCAGTTCACCTGGAGAAAAAGGCTGCCTTGGCAATTGGACTCTATGGCATTAAAGTTCCTCCCCTTCCCAAACCCCACCTACCTTGGGATCCGACCCAAAAATCTCCAAGTATTTCCCAACCTGGAGCTGGAAACCCTAACCTGAAGTATTGTCGAAGGCTTTCACAGTCAGAGTTCATCAGTTCTTGTAGGTTATCCGGGCTGTGTGACCGTGGTCTTGGTATTTTCTTTCCTGATGTTTCGCCCGCACCTGTGGCAAGCATCTTCAGAGGAGTAACACTGAACAGTGTTACTGTTCAGGAAGATGCCTGCCACAGCTGCGAGCGAAACGTCAGGAAAGAAAATACTAAGACCACGGTCACACAGCCCGGATAACCTACAAGAACCTAACCTGAAGGCTGGCAACCATATATACTTGGATAAAGAAAACAGCACAACAAGGCCGGTAAAAGAAGGTCGGGGATGCACAAGTATGCAGAAAATAGTATCTACTTCTCTATTCCCAAAAGGGCTAAAATTTCACAAAAATCAAGAGAAAGATCACTTAATATGCATGCAAGAAGTGCAAACCCTTGATCTTCCTGATGATCATTAGGCTGAAGATTACCCATAATGCACCCTCAAAAGTGATGGGGAAGGTATATAATATTTAGCTAAAGTGATTCTGTGGTGGTTGCTAACCATAGGAACCTAAAGCAGTGGTAAACACAATCAATCATACGTTATTCAGCAGTTGCCTCCCTTTCTGGGCAGGGATGGCACTTTGAAGTTGCCTCTATCATTTTACAACCTGATCCTTTGCAGAATTAGACCTGCCTAAGCCCTTTGAAATCAGTGAGCTTAGGCATGCCTAGTTCTGCTCTTGCGCTGTTAAATATTAACAGCATATGAATGGCCCTGCTGGATCAAAGAGACGAGTTGTCCAGCATTCTGAGTCACACGGTGGCCAACTAGATGCTTCCAAGAAGTTCACAAGCAAACACCTATGTTGTTTTCCCAAAGTAATTTGTATTTAAAAGCTGCTGATTCTGGAGTTCCATTTAACAATCATGGTTAATAACTGTTGCTAGACCCATGCTCGCTGAATTTCTCTCGTCGCCTTTGAAGGCCATGGCATGTCTGTCTTCAGCCCGACTGTGTCGTGTAAAATTGTTAATTTGGCAGATGGCCTATATACAACCTAGATACACAGCTAGGGTTGCCCGGTCCATCTTTGCCACCGGCGGGAGGTTTTTGGGGCGGAGCCTGAGGAGGGCAGGGTTTGAGGAGGGGAGGGACTTCAATGCCATAGAGTCCAATTGCCCAAGCCGCCATTTTCTCCAGGTAAACTGATCTCTATCAGCTGGAGATCAGTTGTAATAGCGGGAGATCTCCAGCTATTACCTGGAGGTTGGCAACCCTATACACAACAGAAATATTACAGATAAACCAGTAGCTATAATAATATCTAATTTGGTGTGTTCTGTGTTGAAGTATTTAAAGTGCTGTTGGTGGACCTCTTTAATAGCCTTGGGGTAGCCATTCATGGAGGTTCAAAGTACCCTTATTTACATCTTTAACGTTAAGCATGTGAGCAGTATCACTGACATTTCTTTCTATATATGCTTAAACACAAACACATGATCTGAAAGGCTTTGTTGTACAACGTAGTATGTTTCCATTCAGCTTCAGCAGAACGTAGAACAGCAGTGTGACAGAATGGCAAAGATCTGTACAGAAGACCAAAGCCAAAACTATTTAGCAATGCATTAGAAAACATACCATAACATAAGAAAAACTTTCCAGCTATAAGGACTTTTATGAGGAAACAATTGCATGTGGAAGTATAGATGAGCTTTCACGCAAGCATTTTTTTCTGATAGAGACTGAGAAAACATGCCCATGATGGGACAGCAACTGCCATTTCAACCTTTTTTTCACAGAGTGCGATGAATGATATCTAGAAAAAAATGGGATGGTGACATGCTTAGCAAGGTGGGACCAGTGTGTTGGTGATAGTCCAAGTCACTGGTGTAAAAGTGGTGTTAAAAGCTATAGTACAAGGCAGGTAGATGGGTCAGAGAAAGAGCACCAAACCTTCCTTTCTCCACCCTTCATTACAGTTTAGTGGTTATGGTGTCGGACTAGGGCCTGGGAAACCCAGGCTCAAATCCCCACTCGTGCCATGGAAGCCTACTGGGGGACCTTGGGCCAGTCACACACTCTCAGCCCTTGGTTAATATTTGGATGGGAGACCTCCAAGGAATACCAGGGTCATAACACAGAGGCAGGCAATGGCAAACCACTTCTGAACGTCTCTTGCCTTGAAAGCCCTACAGAATCAACATAAATCAGCTGTGACTTGACGACAAAAAAAATCAGTATTAAATTACAATCTTTGGAAGAGACACATAATAGAAGCAAGGGAAGGAAAGAATTCTGAATGCAAAATCTGGGCCCAATTATCAGATCACTCTTGCCCCATCCTCCATTATCTTTTTAAATATCATCCCAACTTATATTTCATCTTCACTTGAAAGAACCTCTTAGTGTCTCACAATAGTCGAGTGGAAGAGGGAATGCTTCTTGATCACAATGTGCTCCCTTTACAATATCAAATTAAAATTTGACAAATAATATTCCACAAAGAAATGTGATATCATTAGGCCTACAGCATTTAATGGGTTGAACTAGTAGATCAATGAAGGCCTTAGTTGATTAATCTGTGAGGCCAAATTTTTAATCATGAGATTGAGGATTAAAGGTATACTCTTTTTGGAAGATATTTGGTTCTGTGATCTGTCAGTAATGGAGAATGAAAAAAAAATTAATGTCCTTTCTAATGAAAAGAAACACTTTGTTTATTATTCTTCCTATAGAATTTTTAAAATGGACATATTGAATTTCATAAATTAAATCAGCTAAAAGCAGGTAATTAATGAGGAAAACCCTTTAATCAGTCAACAGCCTAGATATATTACACGTATAACATTATCATAATATATTACTGTTGAATAGTTGTCTTCAACTGGTGTGGTAAAACCCATGCACTCTTAAAACATTAAAATGATAACCTCTTCTAGACTTGCTTTTCTATTCATCTATAGAATTTCTCAATTATGTCTGACTAATTTTGCACAAAGTCATTATTTGAAGCAATTTGTCTAAGTATGAGAGGCAACACCTTCGCCCTTCCTGGAAGGAGGGTGGAGAAAAGTCATAATCGGCTCTGCTTTAGCATGAGTTATTAAGTGGTTACAGGAGTTCAAAAGAAGGGGGGAAAGGATAAGGTAAGTCTTTACATGTTTTTTAAAGAAAGATTTCTTCTATACTATCAAAATATGAATTAATTACAGATAAGATCAGACTCTTCTTTTCTTTAATGTTAGTTTTCTTCCCAAAGACGGTAATGACAACTTAAGAGGAGTGGAGATTTATAGAAAAACGTTTTATTAATGTTGGCTCCAGCATACTCAAAAAGACATTACCAGTGAGAACATCTAAAAGGCTCAGGAAAAGACTCTGGGACGTGCAGATATAGTTTTGTTTTATTAAAAAGATGGTGCTAATTCATTCAGATGGAGCAATTCTCAAAGCCATAATAAAATTATCTTATTTCCACAATTTCCCCGCCTATCAATACAGTCAGCAGGTAAAGCAGCTGGGTATTCTTGCCACAGAGTCCTGGTCAACACATTAATTTAGGGTTGTGCTACCTTCATCATATTTCTAGCCTTAAACCTTAAAACGATGACCATGACCAAGGCAAGCAAGTGACTCATCGTTCTCGAGGAAAATAAAAGGTCCAACCACTATCTCATCCGCTTTCCTCCCTGTCCTAATATCCCTCGACAACAAATAATAGCCCTCTGTACTTAAAGCTAATCAGAGCGGGCGCCATCCAACTTGCAAAGGCAGCAATTTTCCTTCATTAAAGCCAAATAAGGAGAGAGAACTTCGGTATTCCTTACGGCAAATTACAAGGTGTTAATAATAACAATATAATGGCAGCAATTTTCTAGCTTTGCCCAAACCTATAATCTACCTTGAGTACCTTGTACGATTGTCTGTGAGTTTACATAAAGCCAAGTGTTAGCCCCGAAAAATGTTTTAATTTTTACATCATGTCTCTCCTTGGTGTTTGCAATGATGCGGTAATTGTTCTCTCCCCAGTGAGAACCCTCTTCGCTGGCAAGCTGCAACATGATCACTCAGAAAAGCCCTGTTTCTTGCTAGCTCAAGTAAATACTGTATACTGGAAACAGATTAAACATCCACCTCAATGAACCAGGCAAACCATGATCGCAAAAGGCTGGGATGGAATTTCGCCTACCACTCCTACCTGCAGAATGAATTAGCTTAAGTGATTACCGAAGAACCTGAGACAAAAAAACAAATGTGCCAATTATCCTTGTATCCATCTCCTAATTACTTGTTGAAATCCTACTAGGACACCATGATCGAATGCCACATGTTGCTAGCACAATGATTCATTAGCTGTACTTTTTCATCCTTAGTGCAGCCAAGTGCACTGCCACACCAAGGGATACTTGATATGGAGAGGATGGCCTTTTTCAGTAAATTCCATCACAGTCAAGAAGCCTATAGGGCAGGGGTCCTCAAACTTTTTAAACAGGGGGCCAGTTCACTGTCCCTCAAACACTGTTGGGGGCTGGACTATAGTTTGAAAAAAATATGAACAAATTTCCCAAGTGTATGGGGGAGGAGGCGGCTGCGCGAGGGGCCTCTCCAGAAAAGCATCCTCCTCCCGAGCCTGGACCTTCCCCCTGTAGTGATTAAGAGTGGCGGTTTGGAGTGGGGACTTGAGAAGCAGAGGCTAATCTGGTGAACCTGGTTGGTTTCCCCACCCCTACACACGAAGCCAGCTGGCTGACCTTGGGCAAGTTACAGCTCTGTTAGAGCTCTCTCAGCTCCACCTGCCTCACAGGGCGTCTGTTGCGGGAGGGTATGGGAAGGGGATGTAAGGCAATTTGAGTCTCCCTTTAGTGGTAGAGAAAGTCGGCATGTAAAAACCAAGGCCATTTATGCACAGGAGGTTTTGCCTTGGATTTGCCGCTCTCCAGATGCACATTTTCCCCATCCGAATTCTCCAAACTCTGCCCGGGGGTGGGGGGGAGCTTACTTTTGAGTTCTGAGAATTCGGATGGGGAAAATGTGCATCTGGAGAGCAGCAAATCCAAGGCAAAACCTCCTGTGCATAAATGGCCACAAGTCTTTTCTTCTTCTCCCTGGAGATATGCCCAGCCCCCCCCCAGGGGCCCCTACAATTACCTCCAGGCCACAAGGATACCCCCAGGAGGAGAGAGAGCCCTGAGCTATGAGAACGCTGCCGACTGCGGCCAAAACAGGAATGCCAGGGCCACCTTGGGCTGCATCGTGGAGGGGCCGAAGGACCAGGCGCAGCTGCATGGAGCTGGAGGAGGCCAGGCCCAGCCAGGCCACAAAGCTAGGCAATAAGAGAAGTCTCCCGGTGGGGCGTGCTGCGGAAGAGAAGGGGGCGACCGGGCTCAGGAAAGGGGTTTTGGGCCAGGGAGGGTGAGAAAGGGAAGGGGGCGAGCGGCGTGCGAGGCAGCAAGATGCCTTGTGCACCCAGGAAAGGGGGTTTTGGGCCGGGGAGGGTGGGAGAGAGAGGGGGGCAACCGGGCAGCGCGTGAGGCAGCAAGACGGTGCGCCCAGGAAAGCAGGTTTTGGGCCGAGGAGGGTGGGAGGGAGAGGGGGAAGGGGGCGACTAGGCAGCGCGAGAGGCAGCAAGATGCCTCGTGCGCCCAGGAAAGGGGTTTTGGGCTGGAGAGGGAGCAGGGAAGGGGGCGACTGGGGCGGGAGGGAGGCTTCCGGCTGGGCGCACGCGGCCAGGAAGCCCAGAAAAGTTCTGGGGAGGGGGGCAAGGGGGGACTGGCTTTCTCGGTCTCCGGGCCGGACAAAAGCCCTCCAGGGGCCGGATCCGGCCCTCGGGCCGTAGTTTGAGGACCCCTGCTATAGGGTGTACACAGCCTTGCCGATTTGGAAAAGATTTGCAAATAATGCTTGCTGAACAGAAGATTTTGAGAGATGGTCAAAGATCAGTAATTGATTATTTTTTTTTTGTTAACTAAGAGGAGTATTGCCATTGTAAAAAGCAACTAGAGGCAGACATCAACTAGACAGCGAAACACATCTATTCATTTAACTTTAGTTTTAAGTTTGTGAATAGCACTTTTAGCCAATGACTCAAGGCAATTTGCTATCTAAAATGAACAATAAAACCAAGTTTAAAAAAATCAGTGTTAGCGATACAAAATGCATCAAGCAAATTTAAAATCCCATCTTTAGAAACCAGCTCAACAGCAAAAATAACATAAACTGGTAACATTCATGTAAGTAAAAGTGAGGAATAAAAACACATGTGTGTGGGGGAGCAATCTCTTGGCAAAAAACAACAACCCAGGCATCACCTGGAACTAGGGTTGCCAGGTCCCTCTTCGCCACCGGCGG
Organism: Euleptes europaea; assembly: GCF_029931775.1. Lineage (NCBI taxonomy): Eukaryota > Metazoa > Chordata > Lepidosauria > Squamata > Sphaerodactylidae > Euleptes > Euleptes europaea. The sequence goes on along the minus strand of NC_079312.1, from coordinate 101,409,075 downwards.
GAGATTTTTGGGGTGGAGCCTGAGGAGGGCAGGGTTTGGGGAGGGGAGGGACTTCAATGCCATTGAGTTCAATTGCCAAAGCGGCCATTTTTCTCCAGGTGATTTGACCTCTATCGGCTGGAGATCAGTTGTATTAGCAGGAGATCTCCTGCTACTACCTGGCAGTTACAATAATGAATACACCTGTGCCGTATTTAACTACGTTAAAGAAAATGGCGGCACGAGGGCTCAAATACAAAACCACCCTGGAGTTTTAACAGAAATCATATATTATACTGAACAGCATTACCTCATGCATAAACGGTACAGAAAAAGAAAAAAATAGACATGCTCAGCACGAACATTCAATATAAACATGAACCAGAGCAGCGAAAACGCAAAATATCAAGCAGGGCAGGAGGCTCCCGATGTAGAAAGTTAAAGTCAAAGACAGACGGGAAGTTCCCGTCATCAAAGTCCAATCACAAGTTCTAAGAGTCCGTAGTAACAATATATGAATCCAAAGGAGGAAAACAAAGGAGAAACAAAGGAGAACGTGTGGCTAGTCGTTGGTGCACGTTTCAAAGGCTTTCTTCAGCTCCAAAAATATGTATATAAGGCAACTGTAGCTTTTAATCCAAATTTGGTAATAAGCAAGTTGTCCCGAAGACCGTCAGCTGTGAAGTAAAAGATTAAATAATGTAATCACAATAACATATATGCACAATCATTAGCATCATATAGCATGAGGGCCCACCAAGAAGGGTATCCATTGATGATCCTAACTGCCAGGCAGGTTCATATGAAAGTAAGCAATCTTTTAGATTTTAGGTACTCTCAGATAATTCAGAACTTAAAAGGTCATCACCAGCCCTTTAAATTGTACCCAGAAGCAAAAGGGAAGTCATATGAGCTCTTTTAGAACTGGGAAGATACAATAGAATAAACACCCATCAGCAATCTCTCTGCTGAGTTTCGCACCAAGGGAAACTTCGAAATAGTCTTAGGGGTATATGGTTATAGTTACTGAATAAGTGGCAGTTATTTCAGTGGAATAGACATTCCTCTATTATTAAATTATTATTAATTATTTTATCACACCTTGCCTTCAAGGAGCTTAGGGTGGCATACTGGGCCTCTCCCCACTAATTCGCATACCAAGGTAGACTAAACTGAGGAATAATAGCTGGCCCACTATCACCCAGTGACCTTCATGATAGTGTGGAGATTTGAACCTTGGTCTTTTCAGCCTGACACCACAACACCACACTAAGCTAAAGCATGAATATTCACCCCTTTGCCATCCTGTTAATTATCATTCCGTCCTTCACTGCTCATTCTTCTGTGCCTTTTCTCTCCCTGCCTTCTCCTTCCATCACAGTCTGAATTAGTCACATGGGTCCCCTTTCCACCCAATCAAGGAACATGATGACATATACTATTTCTCATGTGATTACATTGCTGCATATCCATACATAAAATCAAAACCAATCAGGTATCACTGCATGCTGGCATCAAACAAGGTTAATATCAGCATCTGGGTGAGAGGGCAAGTGATAATGATTTAATCATACATTTTCAATGGAAGAAGCTGCTTAGAAAACAGCACTGTAGAAATATAGGATATGGAAAACTTTGTGACGCTGGTGAAAATGTTTGTAGCTTCAGCTCACTCTTGTGATGACTACCAGGAGATGTTCCCAGGAGAAACCAGGGGGAGTGGCATACCTCATTTTGTCCAAAGCACTGGAAACCTGCCATTTGTAGCTCACTGGGAAGGGGCTTCAGAAATAGCCCACCTTCATCTTCATCCCCTCCACTCCTTCTGTATAAGTACCAAAAAAAAAAGTAATTTCATCAACAATCTTCAATTCAGTGTTCTTTCCCTCACACCGGTTTATTTTTTAATTGATGGAATCCTCATCCCTAAATATTGTTTTTATCAAAATAACTAACAAGATCTAGTCACCATTCTCCCCACAATTAAAAGGCTTAAAAAAATTAAAAGTGATGATTAATCCCTCTAATTTTACACGGATTCTTAAATGTCATGAGCTTCCTTGTACGTCTATCCTGGTCTATATGAACTGTCCATATCTTTCATTTTTATCCCACCTTTCCTCTAAGGAGCTCATTCACAGTGGGTAGTGAGCTGAAGAAGTGAGCTGTGGCTCACGAAAGCTCATACCCTACCAAAAAATATTTTTGTTAGTCTTTAAGGTGCTACTGGACTCTTGCCCTTTCCTACTTCTAAGGAGCTCAGACGGGCATACATGATTCTCCATGCCCCCCATTCTATCCTCACCACAGCTGTATGAATAGGGTTGCCAGGTCCCCCCTCTCCACTGGCGAGAGGTTTTTGGGGCGGAGCCTGAGGAGGGCAGGGTTTGGGGAGGGGAGGGACTTCAATGCCACAGAGTCTAATGGCCAAAGCTGCCATTTTTCTCCAGGTGAACTGATCTCTATTGGCTGGAGATCAGTTGTAATAGCAGCAGATATCCAACTAGTATCTGGACTTTGTCAACCTTATGTATGAAGTAGAATGACTAAGAGAGAATAACTGAAGGTCACCTTTGGAGCTTCACGTTTCCGGGTACATCCCTAAGGCTAGTTCACAAACATGGTCTGGGAGTTCTGTGGTTCTCAGGTATATGGGATCCTGATACATATCAGAACTGTGGCATACAGGGAGCAGGGGCTAAAAACATTCCCTCTTGCATCATTTCCCATACCTGAAATGGTCCTGCAGAACTGCTATTAGCCCTGGAGGAGAAATTTACATATACTTCTAACTATTACATGCACCCTCTCCCACACTGTATCAGAGTGGCTGCACCGCTGTAAACCAGGCCTTTCTCTCATGGGTACTGATTGGTGAAAACTAAAAGTGCTCCTCATCTTTGGTTGCTTTGGTGGTGGGTATGAAGCATACGGTGCAGCTCCTCATGGGTATGCCTTCCACAACTGATAGCTCTGTAACTTTATAATACTGGCACTGAAAAGGTGGCTAACATAATATAAAATGTTTAAAATCAAAACATTAAAAGTTATTCATTAAAATCCAGCATTACAAAAAACAACAACAGCCCAGCATAAAACATTTTAAAAAAAAAGTCTGCACACCCCCCTTTTATTCTCCCAGCAAAGATCCTCAAGTCAGGCCAACCAAGACTTTTTCTGTTCCCATCCCAACCCCAAAATATTCATGATTAAGCTGGAAGGAAATGTCTTGATGAATTAGCCATAAAGTAGATGTTGCAACCGTTTGTTCCTGAGCCTGGAAACTTAAAACGTTAAATTAATTGCACCTAAAAGTATCGTTTCCCCAGCATGACAAATATATTTGGAAGGAAGCCATGTTTGTATCATCCTGTCCCAGCACCTGAGCTTGCAAAATGTTGTTGCATTGTTTTGACTGCATCAGGCCTACAACTTGTGGCTGAGGGGGAAATAATCATTTAGATGGATGATTCATGCAAACTTTAATTTGAGTTTAACTCTCAGTTTGGGTATTATTAAATACCACTATCTTGTAGCATGTCTCTCGCAGCGCGCTAAACAACTGTTCAAGTTGCACTATATATGATGTTACTATTGGCTAGAAGGATAGTGTATGTTCTAGAAGCAGAAAATCGGAGACCTTCAAGAGAAACACTATATATTCTTACTGTATGTTAGACTAAACAAGGTGATGACTAGTTTAGTGATGCCTTGTTTTTAAACATTTTAAGAATAGGGAATTAGGTATATTGAAACTGGAACACCATCATAAGATCTCCCTCTCCCATAATACTAGAACGCGAGGTCATCTGTTGAAGCTGGAGGGTGACAGATTCAAAATAACAGATAAAGGAAGTATTTTTTCACACAACGTATAGTTAAATTGTGGAACTCCCTGCCCCAGGATGTGGTGATGGCTGCCAACTTGGAAGGCTTTAAGAGGGGAGTAGGCATATTCATGGAAGAAAGGGGTATTCATGGCTATTAGTTAGGATGGATACTAGTCATGCTGCATACCTATTCTCTCTAGTATCAGAGGAGCATGCCTATTATTTTGGGTGCGGTGGAACACGGGCAGGATGGTGCTGCTGCAGTCGTCTTGTTTGTGGCTTCCTAGAGGCACCTGGTTGGCCACTGTGTGAACTGACTGCTGGACTTAATGGGCCTTGGTCTGATCCAGCAGGGCCTTTCTTATGTTCTTATGTTCTTTTATTTATTAAAGTATTTGTATCCCACCTTTCCCCATAGCTCAAGGCAGCTTACTTTACAGAATTGAAGTATCATAAAACCGCAACCTCCCGCCTAATAAAATCTTGTAAAACCTAATAACACAAATAAAATACAACAAATGCCTTCAACTTACATTTCATTAAAAGCTCTGGTGAACAGAGCAGCAATGCAGTGCTTCCTAAAGTTTTCCAAGGATGGCACCCTCCTTATTTCCTCAGGGAACCTGTTCCATAAAATAGGGAGCTACCGCAGAAAAGGCAATGCTCCCTCATTGATACCAGGTGGGCCACTTCACTGAGGGAACAGCCAGAAGATGGTCGTCTGAAGATTCTACCAGGTTAGGGGTCATACATGGAGAGATGGTCCAGTGGTAAGAAAGTTAAAGAAACGACTGGCATTTGTGATCACAGCTTTAGGAACATCTGTTCCTGCTGTCTTCTGAGCAACAGGATGCTCTGCCTGGGATGGGAGTTCTAAAAGGCAGAGGGGAAGTGTAATGCTAGTGGTTGAGAATGACAGCTGCGAGGAAGGGGAAGGAACTAGTTTAGCTTCAACTTCACCTCCACCCAGAAGTGAGAAAGCTGAGGTCCCAAGTACAGATCCTCAGTCAGAAACTAACAAAATACAAGGAGTTACCTGTGCCAGCATCCTGAGGACCAAAAGAAGATGGGCAGCCCCTTCCTGAATGGGGGGGGGGGCGTCCACAGCGGCCAGGACTGGTGCAGCCATGCCACCTCCTCAGAAGCTTCCTGGCTGGCATGGAGGAAAAAATGTTTTTTTTTTTAATTTTAAAGGTGGGGGAATGTTCCATTGCAGTGAGGCTGCATGACCAAAAAACGTGGCGCAGACCTGTTGCCGCTCAAGAGGGCAATCCAAGGGCAAAAGGGGCTGGGAAGCTGACTAACGTCAGCTCTGCCCCCTTAGAATGCCGCGGGAACGCCCCCTTGATGTTGGAACACCACTTTGATTTAAGGTCCTGGCACCACAGCTGTGGTGGCAGAGGCCCGCACCTCTCCAGGGTGTCCAGGCACCAGCGTGTGTGCCACCTGGGACAGCACAAGAGCCCATTATCCCAGGTTAAACGAGCACTTACGCTGGACGTGGTCATGCGGGCTCCTATGGAGTTTCGCCACCCCCACCCCCCCAGGAATGGGCTCTTATTGAAAATAACAGTAACTAGGGGAGAAATTGGCAAGCTTCCTTTGTCACCATCTTCTCTTCAACCACTGAAGAGAGACATTATTTCCTTATTTCCTTCCCTCCCTTTTACTCTTTATAGCACTTTGAGCTCCGGCCATTTTCAGCAGAAGACTTTGACTCTCATTGAGACAGAAAGTCAAAATGACAAATTACATACTTTATTTAATTGTATAAGAAAATCCTTTATGCCACAGAAAGGATACTGGCAAAATGTTATACCAGCAATGTCTTTTTTAACCTGCTTCCATGTCTAAGTCATTTAAAAAAAATAAAAAATAAAGTAAAAGGCAACCCTTCGAACAACCTGTGAAGAAATACAACAGCACAGAAGAGAAAAAACCACCCACCCACCAATGATGAAAAACAAATACAAATCTATTTAAAAAACACGCGCAATTGCAGTAGAGAAATATATAGCAAAATACAAGTGAATCCAATAACTACTCACAAGAGGCCCTTAATGAGAAAACTATAAGGGAACTGAATAACATTATTGAAAGTCATCAACAAATCAAAAAGCTGAAAGCCTGATAAATAACGTATATTACAACTATTAGCAGGATGTTTCAAATTCTCTTCTTCAGATAAATAAATCTTATTCTTTTCTTCAAATAGGGAATATAGTTTTTTGTTCTTTCTTGCATGCAGCCACCAATGAAATAAAGAGTTGAAGACAACCACTTTCTTTCTAACAGGGGGTGTTACCGCATTATGTATTCCCAGCAATGTATTAAGAGTTTGAAAATGTTATAAAAAATACAGTTCACACTTTCTGTGTATTGCCACCAATGTATTAAGAGTTTGAAACTGTTATAAAAAATACTGTTCGCACCTTGTTTGGCCCCTTTAGCTGTGAAGACTTCTTCCAACCATTTTTTAGCCATGGCATCCAAAAACCCTTTTAAAGCGATGTTTTTAATAACATTTTCAAACTCTTAATACATTGCTGGGAATACATAATGCGGTAATCCAAAGGCTCGCACAATATAAGGTCACAGCTCACCCGAACAGGGCTCTCTGCAGGTGCCACCCTATAAATGGGCAAGATCAGCATCTCCCTGCACATGCGCATTCTCTGTTGTGGCTCCCATCTTGTGGAACTGCCTGCTCGTTGAGGTCAGGAAGGCTCCCACTCTCCTGGCATTCAGCAAATTATGCAAAACAAAATTATCCAGGAGGGCATTTTTATAAAGGTAATAGGGCTTCATTATAACAGGATGGTTCAGGTAGATGCTTAACAGACCCTTCCTGAGCTTTCGGCGGCCAGGGATGGCATGGCATAGCTGCCCAAAGGTTAAAGGCTTTTATTAAAAAATGGGGCTTTTCACCCCATAGAGAAAAGTGATGCTGCGCCTGCTAAAAAGCAGTCGCAGTAACACCGTTCTCGACGCCAGAATTCCCAGCCAAACGGGAACAGGAAGCTTCCTACAGGCAGCTCCACCCCCTGGCATGCCCCGGGAAGGCCGGCATGCCCCCCGGAAAACTGTCATGGGGATTTACACTGGCGGGATGCCGACGGAAGGCCCAGCCTGCGTCCCTGGGCGGCGCTGCCACAGCAGCACCGGGAGACCAGTGTCTGGGCCTCCCCACCAGCGCTGGGGCAGCGCACAGCGGCGTAAGTAGCCCAAACGCCAGTGCGGGGAGCCCCAATGCCAGCACAGCCTCTTCCTGGCCTCCTGAGGACTTTCATCCTCAGAGGTCAGGAATGGGTTGTTAGTAAAGGGAAAGGGACTGTGGACAATATTACTGCATATAGAATGGATTATCTGTTTGCTGAATGTTATTATCTTGCTCCATTGCATTGTCTTCTACTTATGTAATACTATTTTTTGCATTGCTTGGAATATCATGTTCTAACTTTTTGTAATCCAGCTCTGATTGCATTCCCGACTAGATGTCACATACTATTGATTGCACTGCTTTAATCTGTGTAATCCTTCTTCAGTCTCAGCGAGAAAGGCAGCTTATAAACAAAAATGAAATCCACAGTACGTGTTAAGTAAGAATTAAAACCGATTTTAAAGTTTCTTCTGAGTGAATGTCACGTTTAAAAATAATATCCTCCTGACTAGGCTGTGCATACGTGAGTAGCAAGTAATTGCCATTAAGCTCTCTTTTGCTTATTCCCTTTCACCCCACATTGACCCTAAACCCTTCTGCATCTCTTGAGTCTAACAGATAATTGACTTTGGGAGATAACAAATTTAAATCCATAGACGGTGGGTTTTGTGTGTATGTGTGTCATACTATTTGAATCTCCGTTTCTTTCTCATGGCGGGACCAAGGCCATAGCTGATTGTTCAGGAGAAAACCCAGTAGCTATGCCTGGTTCTAATTAAGAGAGGGAAAATAAGGGGGAACCTCCTCTCCATTATACACCCAGGCTACCTAATCCTCCCTGTTGATTTTCACAGGCATGAGCTTTCAACATAGCATTAATAAACTATTTTCATAGATTTATGTTCCATAACCCTCCACGCCCCAGAGATTTTTTAGGATGTGAGCTGTAAGTGTCACATCAAGGAAAGATGGGCATCTAACCCTAGCCTGGACATCAGTTTATTTATGAGGGAGAAGGCCATGAGTTCAACCCTTGTATTCGTAACAGGGCTAAGCAAACAGTTCCGATCACATTCTAAACCACTCTAAATAGACTGAAGAGCTAGTAGCCTAATTCTCAACCATTACCAGAGTTCATGTTTGGGTTGCGATTTGACTCTATTCCCAAATGTCACCTTAGCCCTGCTTTTCAGGAGCTTGTTTTCAGGGATTTATGAAATGTGAGATGACAAAATAGTGCTTTAATGTTGTGTCGGCGATTGGACCTCACTCTACCCCCGAAAGGGTTTTCTGTACAAATGACATTGATGCAGATTCCAAAACTAGACTTATTTATTTTCCTCGCGAAAAGTTGGGGCAGGGGACTGACTACACAGTGCATCACTGAAAGTTCATCAGCAAAAGGTAGAATCTTAATGGATAAACCTGCAAGTCTGTTCTCTCCTAGAGGAACAACAAAGCAGCCAGAATTAAAGCCATGTGCAAGGGGATGAAAGTGCTCACTTGCATTCCCGCCCCCGTCCCCACCCAATAATCAAGGAAAGGAAGAAAATGGCATTTGCACACTGAGATTATATCTAAGGAAAGGATTCTTTCATATTCCATAAACTTCCTGGATAAATGGCAGATAAAAGATGTATGATCACAGGCAAGTACATCACTATTGAAACTGGTTGGCAGTAAACTTTGGACAGAATTTGTACAACATGCACTCTACTCCCCTTGACATCAGTAGACTTTGAAGGGCGTAACTCTGTTTAAGATTACACCGTTAGTGAGATATCTCTATCTGTCCTTGACACCTGCCTGATTCATTGTTCATTAATGACAAAGGCAGGTGAACTGTCAGGACATGAAACAATTTGTTCATGCACAATCCTGCATTGCATCATTGGTGTTGTAGTGTTTTCACCCCACTCCCACACCATCCTCAATGTAGATCATTTAACCAATGTATTTTTACTATGCAGGTGCAAAGAGTGGAGCAAACTACAAGCTATCTGTGCTTCAGAAGTAGGCTGTTTTAAAATTAGGCAATTTTAATTACCATGGTGGTGGGGCATATGTGCCTTCACTAGCAATTTATTTTTTGCTGCCGATTTATGGTGATCCTGTAGGATTTTCAAGGCAAGAGATGTTCAGAGGTGGTTTGCCATTGCCTGCCTCTGTAAAGTGACCGTGGACTTGCTTAGTGTGACACTCAACTAAAGGTAATGTCAAGGGAGGGAGAAATCCCTCCCTATGGGAGGGGGGGAACCAAAGAATAACTAGGTTATTTTCTCCTGCAAAACAGGAAGAGACACGACCATACCAACTGGAGGAGCACAGGCTATAAGTTCTCTGGACCCAACAGTGAACTTCTCTTGCATTACTGTTATCTCTGGACTGTTGTTAGCTGGGTGCCCAGTGCCTTGTGAAAGCCTGGGCAGCCCCTCCACAAGATGTAAAAAATAAAATAAAAAGAAAATTATAAAATGAAAACAATTTTGCTCCCATCCCTATAAAATAAGAAGGTTGTAGACCTAGGTCTTTCTAAACTGTGACTAAGGAAAGAAACAGCAGGGGAAAGAACAGCCAGTGTTGTACAGTGGATAGCAAATCAGACTAGGATTGATAAGACTTGGGTTCAAATTCCAGTTCTTCCATGAATCTCACTGAATGACCTTGGAGCAGTATTATCTGGTCACTAGGGCTGCCAGTAGGGCTGTCGATTCGGTTCATCCCGAACTGAAAAACTGCCGAATTTCCCCCAATTCGGAGGTTTCCGGTTTGGGTGGAACTGAACTAAAAAAAAGGCGGGAAAAGGACGCGCCAAATTCGGTGAGTTCGGGCGAATGCCGAATACATTTGGAAGATTCGGCGTTCCCCGAACCTGCCTTTTCCCGCCTTTAAAGACCGCCCTGCCCGGATTCCTGGGAGGCGTAGATCTGTTTAAAGAGCCCCCCGCGCGCCTTCACGGGGCTTCCATGAAGGCGCGGGGGGGGGCTCTTTAAACAGATCTGCGCCTCCCAGCTGGAACTGTTTAAAGAGCCCCCCGCATGCCTTCATGGAAGCCCCGTGAAGGCCTGCGGGGGGCCGAATTTTCCCCCGAACTCCGGATCTCGCACCAAATTTCACGGATCTGAAGCAGGGGAGTTCGGACTTCGGCACGTCCCGAATTTAAAAGGGCCGAATTTTGCCGAAGCCGAACTTTATCGAATTTTTTTTTCAACAGCCCTAGTTGCCAGGTCCCTCTTTGCCACTGGCGGGAGGTTTTTTTGGGCAGAGCCTGAGGAGGGCAGGGTTTGGGGAGGGGAGGGACTTCATTGCCATAGAGTTCAATTACCAAAGTGGCCATTTTCTCCAGGTGAACTGTTCTCTATTGGCTGGAGATCAGTTGTAATAGCAGGAGATCTCCAGCTAGTACCTGGAGGTTGGCAACCCTACTGGTCACATCTGTTATTCCCAGCTTACTCCCCAAAGCTACTGATTCTGGGTGAATTCCATTATGTCAAATGTAAAGAGAAAGCTCACCACTTACATGAAGCTCACCGCTTAAGTGAAGTTCTCTTCTAACGAAGTTTCCTATTTGTTTATCACACCAAAGATGCAATATCTCACTTATCTAGGGTTGCCAGCTCTAGGTTGAGAAGTACCTGGAGATTTTTGGGGCGGAGCCTGAGGAGGGCAGGGTTTGGGGAGGGGAGGGACTTCAATGCCATAGAGTCCAATTGCCAAAGCGGCCATTTTCCCCAGGTGAACTGATCTCTATCGGCTGGAGATCAGTTGTAATAGCAGGAGATCTCCAGCTAGGGTTGCCAGGTTCCTCTTCACCACCGGTGGGAGGTTTTTTGGGTGGAGCCTGAGGAGGGCAGGGCTTGGGGAGGGGAGGGACTTCAATGCCATAGAGTCCAGTTGCCAAAGCAGCCATTTTCTCCAGGTGAACTGATCCCTATCAGCTGGAGATCAGTTGGAATAGCAGGAGATCTCCAGCTGGTACCTGGAGGATGGCAACCCTATCTCCAGCTAGAAGGCTAGAATCATCCCTTGCTCCTTATCTCTAGTATGATGTATTCAGCAGTACAGTGTTCTGTACATAAGAGCTCTATTTATGTATCATGGTTAACAGCACAAGTTGGCTTTTTTACTGCCAAACAAAACATACTTGTACTTTGAGTACTTACACTGCAACCCTAAACAGAGTTACACCCTTTTAAGTCTATTTGAAGTCAATGGGTTTAGAAGGGTGTAGCTTAATTTAGGACTGCAATATTAATCTGTACTGTAGAGAAAAAAACAAATACATGCAAACTCCAAAGTGTTTTTTTTTTTAGAACAACCCAACTTTTCTGGATGCGTATTTATGCATATCTGTGCTCTTTGCATTATTTTTAAGGGGTAGTTATAATTTTGCCTTTAAAAAAAAACCCCACTTCTGAACTGGAAATCTAACCCCAGTCCTTAACCCCTTGTTCTAGTATTTTTCTGGACACTTGCCAGCACCAGTTTGTAGTCATGAATTACTGCATAGTTATGGAAAGAGCTGTACCTACAGATTTTATATTTTATATTCTGCCACATACTCATTTAGAGGCATAGGAGCCCCTTTCACACCTGGAAGTAGAAATTGATTCCAACATGTGGAATTGAGGTGGTACAGTGATCATGAAAGGATTACATCTCCTTAGTTTTTACATTTCAAAGTATCTATCATGATAATCACACACCACATATTCACACACGCCCATGTACGATGTCAACTACATCAAAGAGACAAGAATATTTGAATCAGGCTTCAATTCTGTTCTATTTTTGCCTTGAATCCTGTTGTTCTCCTCACCCATGCCACCACCCCTTTTTAATCCTCACTTCTTTAAAACAAACTTCGTAAGACATATTGTCTCAATGTGCCTTCCCTTAGGTTTTTTTTAAAATTCTGCTTCCTACATCTCCTTCAATTTTTCATTCTTCTCCGTTTTCCCACTTTTGTCTTGCTAGATTGTGACTCTACAAACAATATCCACAACTAAGCTGCAGAGATTCATGCAACAGCAAGGCAGGAGGAAGGGAAGCATGTTGAAGAGCAGTCAAACATATCAATAGGAAGCATAGATAGAGCAAAAGACAGATCTATCCTTAATTTCTTGCTTTCTGAAAAAACAACGAGCAGGAACAACAGTGTTAAACCAAGTGGGGAAAATGGGAAGGACATTATCATAAGTGCTTGGGGAAATGGTGAGAGCTGACCAAGCTTCACAACTTTACAGGCTCACAAGTCGAAAATACTCTCTGACAGGGGTTCCCATCACTACTGGAACTCTGAGAACAGGTATTGGGCAACACAAGATAGCTGCTGGGGAATAGGTACAGCCAATCACAAAATGGTTGCCATCGGAACAGGGACCAATCATAAAGTGTTAAGGTTCCAAGACAAGCATCCTCCTGGGATGGAGCTTGCTGTTTCCTGAATGGGTGCACTCTGTAGATTAGGGTTGTTAACCTCCAGGTACTAGCTGGAGACCTCCTGCTAGGTGGTCCTGCAGGACTTAGCTCAGTTCTGCAGGGCCTGCAAAACAGAGGTGTTCTGCCAGGCCTATGGTTGATGGCAGTGACAGTCTCCTTCTAAAACCTGGCCTCCCTTCTCCCCCCACCTTTCCCCCTTTCTCCGCTTTTCTCCTTCCCTCTCCGGACCATTCCTCCCATTGTTCCTCCCTGCTGCCTGTGTTGTTTCCCTTTCCTTGTTCAACCCTTAGTTGTCCATCTCCTCCCTCCTGAGGTACGACATCAAACTGACTTAGTAGTTGAGTGATAGCCTCCATAATAACATCTCTCTTTGTGGGGAAAAATTTATATGGCGCCATTATAGATTATAGATAAAGTTATTAACTTCAGTGCTGTTTTTAAATGTTTTAAAATTTGTTCATGTATTAAAATTTATGATGTTAGACGCCCTGAGCCTGGCTTTGCCAGGGGGGAGGGCAGGGTATAATAATAATGATAATAATGATAATGATAATAATGATAATGATAATTGATGATGATTATGATAATAATAATATATTACTACTACTACTACAAGACAGGGACATAAAAACAGCATACAAACCAATCAACAGCCTGAAATTATATTTATAAAACAGTCCTCAGCCTAGGAGGAGCTCTAAAACAGCTTTAAAAGATAGAACCCATCAGTTAGAAGCCTAGGTGAAAATAAATGTTTTGGCCTGGTGCTTAAAGGGAGCTTAAAAGGCCAAGGAAACCTCAAGAGGGCACAGAGGCTTTGGGAAAGGATCTTAACTGGTAGGCTGGACATTATGTAAAGAAGTAATCCAGTACTACAAGGGCCTTAAAAGTAAAAAAAGAAACACTTTGAATTTTGCCTGGAAACAAATGGGCAGCCAGTGCAGTTTTTAGCACAAAGGTATGCAATCCTTGACAGTAGACTGGCTGCTGCATTTTATACCAGGTGTTTCCTGACAGTTTTCAAAGGCAGCCCCACATAGAGTGCATTGCCATTATCTAGCCCAAAGCGATCAGATCACATAGAATCATTTATTTATTTATTGCTTTGCAAAATTTACACTACCTTTCTGCCATCATAACAGTCACCAAGTCAGCTAACAAATTAAAATGCAAGTAATAAAACCACATCTTAAAAACTTTAAAAACCCAACAAAAACAGATTAAAACAATTGAAACCAGAGCTAAAATGTGTGTGTAAAGTGTCGTCAAGTCACAACCAACTTATGGTAACCCCCTCTCCGCCCGCCCCCCAAAATGCAAGACAGAATTGCATCCACATGAGTGAAATGGGGGAGATTCTCCTTTGTAAACACACTGCTGAAACTGACTAGAACAGACAGGCAAGTTCACTGTTCGTCCCTGTGAATCGTACAAAAGGAAAGGGGGAGGAAATCTCCGCAGTTGGACACACACTGCTGAAAATCATTAAAAGAGAAGCCTCTTTCTCTGTGCCCCCTCACCACGAGCCTACGATTGTGCACTCATGCCCCCCCGTGGGTAAGTCATCACCCAAATGCGGGGGGGGGGGACATATGATCCTAGCCTCTGTTGGCTCTCTCTGCAATTTTTAATAGTATTTTGGATGATAGGATGATATATCGGTATTCCATTGAAGCAGTAGGAAGAAAAATTTAAAACGTGGCAAGGGGGCACAGAGAAGGAACGGACCATGGCCGCCTCCATCTTCATCTCCAGTACGGCTTTCTGGGGCATTGCGGAGGGGATGGCTGAAGGCTGGTTGAAGGAGGAGTTGGAGGAGGGGTGGGAGAATGGGCGCGTGTTGGGATGTGGGAAGCTCGACCCGCAGCTGAAGTATGCACCTACTCACATCCTAGATAACCTCAGAAGTAAACTTATTTTCAGGATAAAACAGGGATTGGAAAACCTGGGGAAATCGCAGAACGGAAAAAAGCTGAGCCCCAAGGGAGGGGAATGTCATGCATAATCCCCGCAGAGAATCAGGACATTCGTGGGACAATAGTAAGACAAACCAGCCATGCATAACCAACCTTAGTATCCCTCTAAATATAATCCTGAACAAATAGTAAGCTGTTCATCACCAGAGTTGCCAGGTCCCCCCTAGCCACTGGCAGGAGCTTCATGGAGGCAGGAGTGAGGGTGGCGATCCACACACACGGTGCAATGATGTCACTTCTGGTTTTACCCCAAAAGCACTGGGATTGTGCAGGGTGCTCTAGCACTGCCCTCCAAAAACTCTATGGAAACTATAGAGTTTTTGAGGGGGAGAGGATGTTAGAGTATCCCGGTCATGATGCCGGCATTTCTGAAGTAAACCTGGAAGTGATGTCATCATGCTGCACACGAGAGTCGTTTCCCCCCTTCATCTAGCCTGCTGCTGTCTGCTGACCAACTGAGCACCAGCAGGCAGCCTGGTTTATTGGTGGGTAATTGCCTGCCATAACCAGGCAAATGGAAACCCTATTCATCACAACAGAACCATAATCAATTCCTCTACCATAAGATCTTGTTCCTCCTACCCAGAACAAAATAATTGATCAAGAATGCAACCTGCACAATGTGTAGAGCCAGTTATTACCTGAGATGGGCCTACGTTTATCATGGAGGCCATGAAATCCTGAGCCGTTTCAGATAAGACAGGCTCGGCATGTTGAAGTCCCCCAGAACAGCTTAGAAGCCCTCAACACCACCTTCGAGATCACCTCTGTCAGCTCAGGCTGGCAGACTGTTAGGCCATGGGTCCCCAACTGCTTTGAGCCTGCAGGCACTTTGGGAATATTGACATGCTGTGGGTGGGAGCAGCCACAAAATAGCCACTACAAAATGGATGCCACAAGTAGCAGAGCCAATAACAACATGACTGCAGCAGCCGTTTACCTTCAGTCACACAGTGATGATCCTTGTGCTGTCAAGACAGCTACTACCAAAGCAATGTTTTTAAAAATCTGCACAGCCAATCAAATCTCCAATAGCCCATCAGAAGCCTTGCTGGGCAAAAGCCCCACCTGGCTTCACCAACTTTCTGAAAACACTTGGCGGTCTCCAAGAAAGGTGTTGGTGGGCCCCTGGGCACCCACAGGAACTTTTTGGGGGACCCCTCCAGAATCCCAATCCTGTCTCTCAATCTTAACATTAGGTACACTGCTTCAAAACTGGATGTATCTTGGGTGGGGTTCTGTGCTAAGATGATAGAGTCCTTATAGACTATAGCAACCCCACCTCCCCGCCCGCCTTCCTGACCTATGTTGATATATCTCTGAGTACCCTGGGGGACACAGTTGGGAGAGGTTAACTCCTCCCCCTGCCCCAGCCAAGTATCAGGGATACATGCCGGGCAATCCTGGATGGCTGCTGTTTTTCCTGTGACTGCCCTGGCATTTAGCAGAAGGGTTTTATAGACTGGAGGGTGGTTGATATGGTTACCAACATCACTTCTGCTGGAAGAAGAGCCAGAAAGGGCAACAGAACACAGATGTCTGTTGTCCCTTCCCCTTACCTGGCCTGCTCTTCTCCCACCACCATATCTCCCTCTGCCCCACACATTATGAATTGTGGCACCATCTCTCAGCCCATTCCATCCCCCAAGCATATCTCTCCCCAACCAGCAGGCAAAGGAACCAATGAACAGCAAAGTAAAGACACATCCACACTTCACTACACAAAAATCCAGACCCACTTCTCATCTGGGTCTTGGAAAACATAAAAGAGACATAAATCCGTATCCGCTTCTCACCTGGATCTGAGTAGAAACACAGAGAACTACAACCCAGCTCCCACATGGTAAAAAAGCAATCAATGTGGCACACCCTCACCCTCCTACAACCAAGACAGCAAAATTCTTTCTCTGGGTACCTCTCTCTGTCTCAGTTCAGCAGATGTTGCAACAGCATTGTTTGCCCACCACTTCTTCATAGGGTTGCCAGGTCCTCCCTGGCTGCCAACAGGGTTACAGGCTGCATCCAGAGTCACAGGCCATGAGCCCTTCAGCTCATTCCCCAGGCACCAGCTGGGATTTCAATAGCCATACCTGCAGGAAAGACGTGCAATGACTCTGCAGCAGTGGTTGTTGAACAGCAGCTGTCCATACTCCGGCTAACAAGCTCAGAGGGTGGTCCTTGCTTCTAGACAGTCCCTTCTGATGAGATCACACTTTTTGAGGAATGGCCGTAGGTGGCATATCAGCCAAAGTTGACACAAGGCACTACAAGCCACAGAGGAGACTTGAGGCCACGATCCAGGATCACCACCAAACAACAAACCTGCTCCTTCAGGGGAGTGTTGTCCCTGCCAGGAAAGGCTGACTCCCTAATCCTTGAGTGTCTTTGTCATTGATCAGCAGCATATCAGTCTTGTCTAGAATAAGCCCAGAACGTAAGTCCCCAATTGTATTGATTCCTACTAGCTTTAGGGCCAACACAATGAATGACTTGCATAATTAATACATGGAAAATGCTGATGGCTACTAGCTTAGGCAGCTTTTGAAAAGGGTGAGCTCATATCCCATAGGAGCAGGGGAAAGGGGAACAATTTGGAGATTTCTCTTCCTCTAGACCTCCCTAACTCTGAAGACCCTGAGCAAGGACATTTTTCCTCCCCTTCTCATTTTTGCATTCCCCCCCCCCTTTAACCAATCCATGCCTGCTCTCAAAATTCCATCCCTTTAACAGTACACTTAGATCCCATCAGGCTGCTTATAAGTTTTTATTTTGGTTAATTTAGAAAGCCATGTTTTTCTACATATCCGGGAGACACCCCCACCCCTGAGGTGCAGGTCTTGTCACAGTGATCCCACTGTTCTTCTGGCATTATCTGCAGAGAGGCCAGATGTAGTCATTAAACACATTCAAAAGGATAGTTCTAGTAGCCACGATGCTGAGATGAAAGTCAGAGGCAATGGAATTGCCAGCAGGCTTTTGTTCGGTTTGGCCTTTGCTTCCATCCTCCATCTTGACTTTTTCTTTTCATGGGCTAGTGAAGAAGTTTCTCCCCATTACTACAACAAAGTTGGGAGAGCCAGCTGCACAGTAAGGGGTGTGGTCTCAGCACACTTATTAAGGAAAACAGCCATTCCATAGCAAGGGTGATCCTCGCCCACTATTGGCCCATTCGGTTGTTTAAAAAGTTCTCTCCATAATTAATCAATGTACCTCAGCAACAAAGAGATCTTACTGCATGATCGTTCTCCCGAAGAATGAACTGTACCCACATCTGCATCCCCCACAAATAGGTCAGAGTGTCCTTATTACGTACTTAAGGCTATTTGAAACTGTCTTTCATACCCACATATTGCAGAATATCAAAGCTGCCCCTTAACAGACCATCTGTCCACCTGGATACCTCACCTGTTTTGTTAATTGTAAATATTCTCAAAACCCTGAACTATACCTTTCTCTGCCCAGTCAAATGATATAGTTTTCTAACTTTTCCTGGCCTTTCTCTTCTTTCCAAGCCTAGATAGCTAAATAATATTTTGCCCTTGACTCAAGCCTATAAATGGAGCCAGAATTTGTCCTCAAATCAAGATTTTGCCAGTTTAGACGACGACTTTTAGCAACTTGCTCCTCAAATTCTTTTTTTGCAAGCCTAATTATTGACTTGCATTTCTTTTACCAGAGCCAGTGGCCTTTTCTGTTAAATTCATTTGGGCAGACCTTTGACTTTTTAAAAGAAACCTCTTTATTTTTTATAGTTTCCTTAACTTGTGTTGTTAACCATGCAGACATTCTTTTAGAGTTGGCAATGCCTTTCCTAACCTGGAGAATGCATTCTATCTTGGTTTCAATTAGTGTGGTTTTAAATATCTTCCAAGCATCCTCTAGGGATTTGACTCTCTTGTGTTTCCCTTTCAGCTTCCTTTAAGCTATTCCCCTTTTGAAATTGAATGTTACAGTTTTGGACTTTATGGGTAACTTGCCATTGACATGAATGCTGAACTTAATATCACTGTGGTCACTGATCCCAATTGGTGCAACAACCTCTACATCTCTTACTAGGTCTTGAGCCCCACTCAGAACCAAGTCCAAGATCTCTGTCCACCTCATTGGCTCTGTGACCAACTGTTCCAGTGCTCCTCTCCTCCATTTTATCCATATAACAACACTGTGAGGTATGTTTGGGTGGGAGTATGTGACTGGCCAAGGTCACCCAGTGAGCTTCCATGGAAGAATGGGGATTCAAACCTCAGTCTCCAAGATCCTAGTCTATGCTAGCCACTACACCACAATGGCTTTTATGTAGTTTCTGCTGTTGAATAGTAGCGAGAAGCCAGGCCTGCCAGTGGTTGCTGCTGGGCCTGGCCCCAATAAATTCTCCCTCAATGACCAAAACAGCCTGGAAAGCCCCCTCCCCTACCTTTTACAAGGCTTGAATGCTGGCAATATTGTTATGATTGCTTAGCAACCCCTATAATTTCCATTACAGAGGGCATTTGTTTCTTAAAGGTATAGGCACTGCTACTACTAATTTGGGGTTTATAAACCTCCAGTGTTTTTTTAAAAAAATATTTCAGATTTTTCTGCAAACCTGGGGCTTTTCTCAGGCTTGTAGAAAATATGTTTTGTCTGTTCATGGCTTCAATCTCCAGATTTTAGTATCCACAGACAAAGCCATGTTGAGAATTATATATAGTGACACTCAATATTATTTTTATTGAATGCACAGAGTTATTTGAACTGCTTGTGCTAATTATCCAGACAGATATTTGTTTTATTCCATTCAATAAAATTTATATCCGTTTTGCTCTATCTCGATTCTCAGTGTTCCTGCCAATCAGAACAAGGCAAGTGTCCTAAATGTCTGTGGCCCTAACTCAGGATATCCAAGCAGTGATTTATCTTGCCTCTTCCTGGCAGTTGGGGAAATAATCATCTGCATCCTATTTGGTTCCATAAAGGGAAACCATCTCCTGTCATCCTGAGATCTAAGGTGTTCATTCTTTATTCTCATGAAAGAAGGTGACCTATCTGGGGGCAAAAGTCTCTTGTGTGCTATCCAAGGCATCCTGCATTTCCTTATGTCAACACCCTTGATCAACAGATATCAGTGTGTGGGTGACTAAGTCAAGAGTAGATCCTAAACCAGCAGCTCGAAAGAATGAGAAGCAGTTAAAGGAGGGGTTTCATCCTTAGACTTATGGCATAACAGATCAAGAAAGAGATTTCTCAGTAAGGGGTCCTACAGGATAGTTTCAAGAAAACATCAACTTGGTATGGGGCAACAATGAAAAAAGAAATTCAGTGCCAGGGATTATTAGGAAGGGGGCTGAAAATAAAATGGAAGTACTGTAACACCCTTGTACAGATCTATACTGTGCATACTTTTAGATACATTTTTTTGTACAGTTCTGGTTACCATATCTCAAAAAAGATATCACGGTTCAGAAAAACAGGCAGCCAAAGTGCTAATAAGCTTGGGGCTTTTTTACTTTAATGAAAAGATGGATTAGATGATAAAGTTTTATGAAATTATGCATGGGGTAGAGGAAGTGGATCCAGAGAACCTTTTCTTCTTCTACCATAATACTAGATTTCATCGATGGACAGTAGACTCAGGATGGACAAAAGGAAACATTTCCTCAGCTCACAGAATTCACTGCTGCAGGGTGTAATGACAGTCACTACATTAGTGAGATTTCAAAGGAGTTTAGACAAATCCATCGAGGAAAGGTCTCTCAATGGTTATTAGCCACTTTAAGGCAGGTATTGAGAGACATGCCAGGAGGGACTCTTAGCTGGCATGGTTGGCTATCAGAGGTTCTATGGGGGCTGTCCTGGGCCATGCCTTCTCACTTTTCCAGTGTCTAAGTGGAACACCTAGAAGGCAGGGGTCAGGTTGCAATTCCTCTACCCAGCCATTGCATGAGGCTAGGAGTAGGGCATGGGAGCCACTGGCTGCATGGGGATGCCAAAGGACCTCAGGCAAAGTGGAATGAAGAGATAAAGGAGATTAGAGAAGGGAGCTGAGGAAGAAAAGGGAAGGGGCACATGACATGGAGCAGAAAGGAGTTGAGGCACAGGTGGACATTTAAGCGGAGGAGCAAGACGATGGGGAAAGGGTGGGTCTTGGCTGGAAGAAGACAGTGGGAGGAGCAAGCAAAACAGATGGGGAGAGCAAGGAAGGTCAGAAGAGAGGAGGTGACAGAGAAGGAAAAACAGCAGAGCCCTGTTGGTTCATATCAGTATCATTATGGTTGATTAGCTACCTTTCTACCTTGCCGAATTCAAGGCAGCTTCAATAGAAATAAGCAATGATTCTTAACATACAGCAACAACAAGAAAACACCTAAAAGGCAATGTAAAATCTGAATTAGGACAGCCAATAATTAAAAAAAAACTACAGTAGTCAAATGCAGTCCCACCTTGGGAGGAAAATAGCTGGAGGTCTGGCAGAGGAAAATGGGGGCCAGTATTATAGAGGAGGGATTTTGTGCTCTGCTCCAGGTTGTTTCCAGCAGGTGCTGTTAATCCTGAAATTTGTGGACCAGACCGTTAATAAAAAGAAAGTGACCCTGCAACTGCAACTATTGTTTTGGTGCATGGATGGAGGCTTCACTGTATCCCTACGCTATGATGATCCCAAGAGAGGCATCCTGGCTAAATGGAACCTCCATGTTCAGAGGTAGTAACTCTCTGAATACCAGAGTTAGGAGGATAACAACAAGTGGTGGCTTTACCTTGCTTGTAACTTCTGGAAACACCTAGTTGTCAGGATGATGAAATAGATGGACCATTAGTTGGATTCAGCAGCTGCTCGTAGGTTCTGAATATGTGACTTGAAAGCCAGCATGATGTAGTGGTTAAGAGCGGTAGTTTGCAGCGGTGGACTATAATCAGTTTGACTCCCTACTCCTCCACATGAGTGGTGGAGGCTAATCTGGTGAACCCGATTGGTTTTCCCACTCCTCCACATGAATCTTGCTGGGTGACCTTGGGCTAGTCACAGCACTCTTAGAGCTCTCTCAGCCCCACCTACCTCACAGGGTGTCTTATGTGGGAAGGGGAAGAGAAGGTGATTGTAAGCCAGTTTGATTCTTCCTTAAGTGGTACAGAAAGTTGGCATATAAAAACCAACTCTTCTTCTTCTTCTCTGCTGGTCAGTAAAATAGAAATCATAATGACAAAACCCAAAACATTTCTCTGAGCATGAGTGAAACAGTGAAATAAAAAAACCCCTCTGAACATTTGCTTAAAAACTGATTGGTAAATGAATTGTCGTAACAATTATCCAACTGGAGATACAGTTATTAAAGCTGACTCTACCAGTGTGTAGAAATACAGTCATCTAGGTTCAATGAATACTCACAGAGACACCATAAAATAAAATTTTTATCTCTCTCTCCTCCCCCCTCTCGCTCTTTAACTATAATCTCTGATTATAACATTTAATCAATTAGTATTGCTGTTGTTAAAACTTGCTCCAAACAAAAGATGAGAGAGACTGCCTGAGGGGGGAATCTTAAAGGCTATCTGGTTCGGAGCCATGTGCTAAGATGTGCTAAGATGGGGAGCGCGCCCCTGCAAGAATTATCATGTTTTACTACAGTGTGTTGCCGAGCTCTGTCCTCAGGAGATGAGGCCCCCATCTGCTTCTAGTCATTGCTACAGCACTAATAGAATGTCAACTAATCCCCAGGGGGGCAGGGGGGAGTAAGAGAGAGAAATAGTTTCATGCCCAGAGCACAAAGTGTCAGTTTTCACTTCAGACACTCTCCTCTTCCTTCTTCACTTTTCAAAGGGGGGGGGGATTAGTAAGCCTTTTGAAAGCAGGAGGCAGATGAAAAACCATAGTAGGTCCTGTGCTTAGAGATGAGTTGCAGTCAGAGACACGTGGGCATGTTGCTGTCGGCCGGGGTTGTATACTTTGGGTTTTGTTTGTTTGTTTGTTGCAGGAGTAACTCTTACGATTGGCATTCCATGGCACAGTCACATTTATGGGGTGTTAGTAAATTGCGCAATTTCCAGAGAGCCCAAAGATTACAGCTAATAGCTGTGCTGCAAGGGAACATAGGGAGGAGGTATAATTATGTATTCTTATGCCCTAATTTGGCAATTGAGAATGGATCGAAGATTGTCATTGTTATCTAATCACTGATCCTGTGATTCTGGTCAAATATATATGGTCAGGCACTAAAATTACTTTTTAAAAAGGATCCTTATGGTACTAAAGATTAATAGATTTATTGTGGCATAAACGTCCACTGGGCTTACTGTACAATATATATTTAGTCATTTAGATGCAGCAAGACTTTGCTTCATTTTTGCAGCAACAGAGATAATCTTGCCAGGATTTTTAATATTAACAAAAGCAGCAAGAGCTGGCTTGGAAGCTTGTTTAAGCAGGGTGGTATAAAAGCATATATAATGATAAAAGGATTCATCCACTTATCTGTCCGTCCTTCCATACCTTTGTGTCAGGCATATCTCATTCAAAAACAAAGCTAGGAACCTCAATATTGTGCACTGGCTTCAGGGCGATCATGGGAGATGCAGTGCCAAACATGAAAAGGATTGGGACCTCCTGGTCCAAGCAATCCCCAGAAAACCCCACCCACTTTTTGCAATGGAAGTTATGGTTGCCTGTGGCAGGTATAACTCCTCCAAAACTAAAACTAAGAGCCTCAAAATTTGCCAAAAGCTTCAGGATGGTCATTGTAGCTGCTGTGCCAAAAATGAAGGGAATTACAATATACTGGCCTGAGTGATCAGCAGAAGTGCTTTGCATTGGAAGCTGGGGTTGACTGTATGTTACAGACATCATTAAGCAGGAAAGAAAGCCTCAAAATTGGTCACCAGCTTCAGAATGATCAAGGGAGTTGCAGTGCAAAGATGAAGGGATAGGAATATCCTGGCCCAAGTAATCTCTTTGTGTAATATGGAGTATGGTTGTATAGGGCAGGGATAACTCATCAGAAAATAAAGCTAGGCGTTACAAAATTGGCCACCAGCTTCAGGATGATAATGTGACTTGCAGAGCCAAAATTAAGGGAATCAGACAATATTGGCACAGATTAGCTCCAGGACATCCCACTGATATTTGCAATGGAAGCAAAGATTCACTCGCAAAACAAAAACAGGGCAGGCAGCACACACGGAGAGGGTGGAAGATATCCCTTCTGTGACAAAACCTATCGAAGTCTGTGTGGTGTAGTGGTTAGAATGTCAGACTAGGATCTAGGAGACCCAGGTTTGAATCCCACCTCAGCCACAGAAGCTCGCTAGGTGAATTTGGGTCAGTCACACCTTCTCTCCATTGTCTACTTCACAGGGTTGTTGTGAGGATGAAAGGGAAGACAGGAGAATGATGCAAGCTGCTCTGTGTTCCCACTGGAATGAAAGGTGGAATATGACATTTGCTATTAATTTAATTTTGCCTACAGCTCGCCGACGGCCTCTCCATCACTGTTGTTTCATCAGTATTGCTGCAACTCTTACAGCGGTAGGCAGAACTGCTCGTTCAGTATTCAAACTACAGTTAAATATTTCAAATGCTGTGAGCTATGGGGTTGGCAAGTGGAGCAAGAAGGGATGGAGAACCTAGTTTTAAATAAACCAGGAGTACATTTTTTTTTATGGTGACCTATAACAAGTTGTTCTCCAACAACTTCATATGAAAAATGAAATAAAGTGCAATCAATCATATTTACAACTAGGTTTTTTAATGATGGCACAACAAGGCAATATACATGAAGGGAAATTTTGGAAGCTGATCTTCATAAAAGATGCTTAGGGGAAGTTTTCTCCCCCAATCTTAGTTTACAGGGGCATTTCTACTATTTATTTAGTAAATTTGTATGCTGCCTGTCCAAAGATCTTCTCAAGGTAACTCACAAAGGAAAAAACACTAAACTAAAATAAGTAACACAACAACATAAGATTAACATGGTGATCTGAAGATATCATTTTTAGGGTCCATTACAGCAAAGATCTGATTATCTGCCAACTCAATATACAGTGATAGAATCTCCAAACAGTGGGTGGTGTGTTAGTACCAACTGGTTCAGATTCTTATGGAAGATGTTGAAAGTAGCTGGGGCCTTTGCCATAATCCAGCAGAGGGCTAATTGTGCTTAAACCTGTTAAAACAAAACAACACGATAAACCCTTTGAAATCAACACCGATGGAAAGTAAATTTAAAATAATTTAAAATTATAAATCAAAACAATAAAAGTCAATTCAAGATAATCAGTTTAAGAACTGGTCCACTTCAAGTCTGCAAGGTGACAAGCATTTGTTGGAATCAACCTTTCTGCATTACCAGCACTGAGAAAACTTGTCATGCCAGTACAGTAGCATTTAATTGGACTCGTTGTAGTTATTTTCCATTCTCTATGAGCTATTTACAAGCTTGGTGTAATCCAACTCCTAAACCTTTCACCTAGTGTTGATAAAAAAGAACGGTGACTAGACCTTTTCTCTGTTTATGTACTTCCATAAGAATGAAATCAGCTAGACCAGAAACGGGTTTTGAGCTCGTCTGCTCAATTTCAGCATTCCATTCACTTGCATGACACTAGGGCCATTTATGCTTGGTAATTAGCAGTGTGTTCCAGGCTGAATTGCCCCGCATATTTTTTTGAATTTTTCACGCTGAACTGTCATTCCGGAAGTGACTGCGAAACCGGCGCATACCTGCTTTGCATTACTTAAGAGCCCCTTTAACGCGACCTTTGGTGTTTGCTCCACCCCCACCGTGAAGAATCCCCTCAAGGAACCATGTGAAATAACAGCGGTGCATTAGCTATGCAAACAATGGCTATGAAGGAATGAAGGAGCAGGCGAGTGGGAGGGTGGAATTTCTCCTTTTGCGTAAGGACCGTGAATTAGGGCTGTTGAAAAAAAAATCGGTAAAATTCAATTTGGCAAAATTCAGCCCATTTTGAATCAGGAAATGCCGAAGTCCAAACTCCCTTGATTTGGATCCATGGAATTCAGCACGAGATTCGGAGTTCGGGGAAAAATTCAGCCGTTTAAAGCCATTAAAAACACATTCGCGCCTTTCCGCAGCTCCGGGGGAAGCATGTATGGAGGTAGAGATCCCAAACTTTTAGGGTAGCTTGAGGGGACCCTTCTTGCAAGAACCCCCAAGCTTTGTGACAATTGTGGCAGGGGGTCCTGAGTTATGGGGCCCAGAAGGGGTCCCCCCATTGCAATAAAGCCATTACAAATGCATTCGTGGCTTTCCGTGGTTCCGGGTGGGGGCTTTTTGGAGGTAGAGGTCCCAACCTTTCACTGTACCTTTAGAGGACCCTTCTTGCAAGAACCCCAAAGTTTGGTTATGATTGGGTCAGGGGGTCCAGAGTTATGGGGCCTGGAAAGGGTCCCCCCATCCTTAATGTGCATCTTTATTCCATTCCCTCATTGGAATAAAGCCATCAAGCACAGTCACGGCTTTCCACGGCTCCGTGGCGGGGCATTTTTGGAGGTAGAGGTCCCAAAATTTCAGCGTAGCTTGTGGAGAACCTTCTTGCAAGAACCCCCATGTTTTGTGAAGATTGGGTCACGGGTCTGAAATTATGGGGCCTGGAAGGGGTCCCCCCCCATCCTTAATGTGCATCTTTATTCCATTACCTCATTGGAATAAAGCCATAAAGGCCCCCCCTCCCAAACCAGTATGGCTCGGCCCCAAACGGGAAAAAAACCCAAGGAGGAGGAGGCGTGGGTGCCGAGTGGCGCTGGGGAGAGACTCACACAAGCCGCACCGTCACACTCAACCCCAGGCTAGGGGCAAAAAACAAAAGCAGAGCACAGCACACACTCTCACAGAGGCGAGCGGGCACACACACACCCAGGCAGAACGAGCAAAATCCCTCCCTCAAACCAGTATGGCTCGGCTCAACCCCAAACAGGAAAAAAACAAGGAGGAGGAGGCGCAGGAGCCGAGCGGAGAGAGACTCGCTAGCCACCGCACAGACTCAACTTTAATCTTTAAAACTTTAAAAGCAGAACACACACTCCCGCAGAGGCAAGCGGGCACACCCCCCTTGGCAGAACGGGCAAAGTCCCCCCCCTCAAACCAGTACAGCTCGGCTCAACCCCAAACGAGAAAAAAACTAAGGAGGAGGAGGTGCGGTTGTCTCTCTCTTTTTTTTTACTGTGAAGGATATATTCATTTGCCTGAATCTCACACAGAAGATATTGGAATTGTGTCACAAGTCTTAATTAATAGAGATCCTTCCTTTGTAGCCTAATGATGACATTCTATAACCCATAACCTTCTATTGTCAAGAACAGCTAATGTGTTAATGCATTATCCGTTCCCCTCAAGTGAAAATAATTGCTTACATTACTAATGAAACTTTCCAGCTACAGTATAGAATGTGGTTTAGGCTCAGCCAGTCACCTCTTCCTGAATAAAATATCTGTAATGACTGAAACCTCAGAGATGCTTAGCAGTGGAAAGGGCTTGAAAATATGTGTTATATTTTAAGTCTCTCTTATATCTGTGAGACAGGTTTGAGAAAGTTATTCGCTTATTCCTTGAAATCTTTTTATAGAATTGAAAAACACTGAAAGAACATCTTAGACTTAGCTTCAAGCATGAATACCATGGGGAGCTCAGCACCATCTCGGCTGAAGTAATGTGAGTTTACTCTATCAACGCTGGGTATTTCTGATTCTCCCATTTTCAGTACACTGCAGAGCATCACAGACATTATTTCTGATTGTTGCCATGGCAACATGCATCTCTGATCTTCTGCTCCACTTGGGAAGCTTTTATTTGTTTTTTTGTTTATTGGTTAAATTTATATCTCGCCTTCCCCCTGACTAGCAGGGTTCAGAGCGGCTCCCAACAACATATATAATAACAAAAATAAAAACTATTAAAACCACAATAGATAAGTACATCAATATAGTCCATCTAAATCATACAAAGACGGCACATTAGAATCAGCATCCCGGATTAAATCAATGATGGTCCTACAGAAAACCAGGGGGTACAACAGCTAGCAGCAGCCCAGGTGATAACCAGGAGGGCTGATAGGTGGAGGAACCGGGTGACAACACTGGGATCATCTGCATATTGATGACAGCCCAGGCCCAAACTCCAGACCCTTGTTTATAAAGGGAGGTGGAAGGGTTCATTGGGAGGGCATCACTTCCAGTTCAGGAGGGTAAAAGATATTTTGGAAAGAGGCAAAAGTCACAACAGAGTCTAAATGTTTGCTCTCGAATATATTCAATTTAAAATGATAAAAACTAGGGTTTCTAAAGAGCATTTCTTGCAGTTAATTTTTTATGCCGCATGGTAAATAGAGAGATTGGTGCCCATGAAGATTAGCCAATGTGTTCCAGACCTGATGGCACCACTGGACCTTACTATCTCAAAGTTGGAGTACTCTACACGTCAGCAGTTATTTTTGCATACTCCTGCCTTTCAAGAACAAGCAAGACTTACCCTAACTTATTTAAAGACTTGGCCACAGAAAGACAACTGTTTCTCTAATGAAGCCCTAACCCAATTATATTGGATTGGGAAAGATGTTTGTGAAAGATGGAGGTGTTCTGTGGAACACATTGCAATCCTGCATAAACAGACCCAATGGTGAAATTACAGGGAAAACAAAGAGTTGTTCTGACTCAGAGATGTCATGGGAAAAGGGGAAACAACTGGAGAGGACATATTTGTTTTGCAAAATGTTAGATATTGGATCATATTAACAAAGCAAAACATTATTAAATATAATTGCACTGTCAGTTGCAATCTAACAGAACTGGAAAGAGAAGATGAAGAATGGCCCTGTCTTTGGAACAACTAAGTGGATGAGAACCTGGTGACTGGCTGCATAGCATGGAGACTATTATGATTCCCTCACCAGGGAAGCTTGTAATATAATAATATACAATTTGCTGTGTGGCCAGGAGTCTACAGGTCTCCAGCTATGAGAGCCAGCATGGTGTAGTGGTTAAGAGCAGTGGTTTGGAGTGGTGGACTCTGATCTGGAGAACCAGATTTGATTCCCCACTCGTCCACATGAGTGGCAGAGGCTAATCTGGTGAACTGGATTTGTTTCCCCACTCCTACACATGAAGCCAGCTGGGTGACCTTGGGTTAGTCACACTCTCTCAGCCCCACCTACCTCACAGGGTGTCTGTTGTGGGGAGGGGAAGGTGATTGTAAGCCAGTCTGAGTCTTCCTTAAGTGCTAGAGAAAGTTGGCGTATAACTCTTCTTCTTCTATATCCACATGGTTAAGTCTGCCGTTTTTAACCCACACAAACAGGGCCCATGTTTACAGGGAAATATCCCTCCAGAAACCTATGATAAGGCACCCATTTTGCATTGTTTTAGCAGCCTAGCTGAATGCCATTGATGCTGGACCAAAGATCAAGCATCAGATGTGGTGCCCAATGCTTGTCTAAGGGCAATGAACTCTGTCTCCTGCAGGTTCATCTTTCAAGACTTTAGGTACCATTTTATGTAGCTGTACCAGTCTGGTCAAATGTTGAGGCCTCGTCACAACTCAAACTAGGAGAGGAATAAAAGGACAAGAACAATGATGAGAATAGGGTTGCCAACCTCCAGATAATAGCTGGAGATCTCCTGCTATTACAATTGATCTCCAGCTGATAGAGATCAGTTCCCCTGGAGAAAATGACTGCTTTGGCAATTGGACTCTATGGCATTAAAGCCCCTCCCCTCCCCAAACCCCACCCTCCTCAGGCTCCACCCCAAAAGCCTCCCAGTGGTGAAGAGGGACTCGGCAACCCTAGATGAGAATGAGAGGGGAAGGAGAGAGGGGAATGAGAGGAGGAAAGGATCTCCCTGTGATTCCTCCTGGATCAACCATTGTATGATATCATAGTAATATATTTACTAGTTGAATATGATTGTAGAGTGTATTTTAAAAGCTATAGATTCTATTACTCACTACAGGATGTTATTAGGTAAGTGACAGTGAATGTTCAAAGTCAGCTCAAAGCATGTATGTACTCAAATAATTTAATTGTTCCATCTAGTAATGACAATGCAAAGTTCATATTCACTTATAGGATTCTCCTTTGTTTACAAATGACAGGATAACTCAACATCGCTCGAAATATGTATAGCAGAGCCAAAATCAAGTAGTTGTGGCCAAATGACAGCAGCTGCTCTGGCAGATGTACTGAGAAGCTAAGATATAACAACAAGCTAGGTTTAGATTGTATGTGTATTCAAAATCTGATCTAAGGGCAAGATCTGACCAAAGCGATAAGCACTTCTAAGTTGTATTAATTTATTGTGTAAGCATGTGTAAGCAGATGCTTAGGTCTCCCACTAAAATTAATGGGATTTAAATGCGTAACCGGTTAGGTGATGCCTGCAAATTACATCCTGATAGAAATTTGGCTCTAGCATTCTTAAGAAAGGTGACTCAAGTCTGAATCCAGAATTCTCACACACAGCAGTAGTCTGGGTACCAGAATCTCCAAACAGATTATTGGGTTTACAGCAGCTAGTGCTAACATCTATAGGCGGGAAAGAGAGAAGGTGCAGGGATATAATTCTCTCTATGGGATTATTGTTGTTGTCAGAACCAACAGCGGGAATTATCCGTTTTGTGTTGGGAATAGGGCTGTCGATTTGGTTCGGCCCGAACTGAAAAACAGCCGAATTTCCTCTGATTCGGCGGTTTTTAGTTCGGGACTAACTGAACTCAAAAATGGCGGGAAACCAGGGGAGCCGAATTCAGAGAGTTCGGGAGTTCATGAATAAATTCTGCAAGTTCGGGGCGTCAGTAAGCAGCATAACCGTCAGTAAGCAGCATTCTCCTCCCCCGGCCAATCGGTGGCCAAGCTGGGTCTTCTTCTGGCCAATCAGTCAGGATTGAGTACTGGAGGAATCAGCTGCTGCGCGGCCGGGCCGGGGAGAGAGAGAGTGAGAGAAATCCTCATGGGGGGGTGCTTGTGCACATTCGCTCCTTTCCGTGGCTGCAGTGGGTGCATTTTTGGGGGTAGAGACCCCAAACTTTCAGCGGAGCTTCAGATGAGCCTTCTTAAGAGACCCCCCAAGTTTTGTAAACATTGGGTCAGGGGGTCTCGAGATATGGGCTCCACCCCTTTTCCCTCCCCCCTTTTCCATTTCCGTGGCTGCAGGGGGCACTTTTTTTGGGGTGTAGCCCCCAAACTTTCAGCATAGTTTCTGACAAGCCTTCTTAAGAAACCCCCCAAGTTTTGTAAAGATGGGTTCAGTGGGGGCAGAAATATGGGCTCCCCCCTTTTCTCTTTCCGTGGCTGCAGGGGGTGCATTTTTGGGGGTGCAGCCCCCAAACATTCAGCATAGCTTCAGACGAGCCTTTGTAAGAGACCCCCCAAGTTTTGTAAACATTGGGTCAGGGGGTCCCGAGATATGGGCTTTCCTCTTTTTCCTATTGGGATGAATGGATCACCTGATACTGTATGCATCTCCAGAGCGGCAAAACCTTCCGTGCTTAAATGGAATCATATTGGATTACCCAGTCCTCCCAGCCCCTTCTGATGGAACAGAAGACAGCCACAGTAAGACCCCTTTGGGGGCTTTAATCTATATTTTTTTCTCCTCTGTGTGTGTGGGGGGAGGGAAGCTGTGTGTGTGTGGGGAGGGAGCAGTTTCTGTGGGGGGGAGCCAAAGAGTTCTGCCTGGGGTGTGTGTGCCCCCTCGAGTCTCTCTCTCCCTGGTTTGAGGGGGGGCTTCAGTTGTGTGTCCTCAGGTTTTCCCTCATTCATAAGATCGGTTAGGTCTATTTTGATGCTTGCTCAAAACTGGTTTTCAAATGGTTACTTAAAGAATGCATTTGCCTGGTCCAAGGTCCGATGCAAAAGGGGAAATTCCACCCCCTCCTGCTCATTATGCATAGCTAGCTGCCTCTGTCACTTTCCATGGTTTGCAAACTCCCAGGTGTCAGGTGTTGCTTTTCAGTTGTGGGTGTTGCTTTGCAGTTGTGTTGCTTTGCAGTGTTGCTTTGCAGCTCTGTTGCTTTGCAAACTTCTTAGCACCTGCCCCACCCTTGCTCTCAGCTGTTTGTCGGGGCTGGGAGCTTTGTGCGTGGGCGGCAAGCTCTGCTCAGAGATGCACATTAAGGGTGGGGGACCCCTTTTGGGGCCCATATCTCAGCCCCCCCTGACCCAATCTTTACAAAACTTGAGGGGTCTTGCAAGAAGGGTCCTTTGAAGCTCTGCTGAAAGTTTGGGACTTCTACCCCCAACAATGCCCACCCTGGAGCCGTGGAAATGCACGGTTGTGTTTTTAATGGCTTTATTCGGCCGAATTTTTTTCCCGAACTTTGAATTCGCACCGAATTGCACGGACCCGAAGCGGAGGAGTTCGGACTTTGGCATATCCCGAATCCAGACGGGCCGAATTCAGCCGAATCCGAACTATACCGATTTTTTTTTTCAACAGCCCTAGTTGGGAAGCATATAGGGAAAGGTTTGCAAAGCTTATGTAATGCAAGAGTAAGAAAATGTCCTCAGAAAATAATACATAGGTAGTAAGAAAATGTGCTCAGAAAATAATACATAGGTAGTAAGAAAATGTGCTCAGAAAATAATACATAGGTAGTATACAGCACAAGTACACTGCATTTTTGGTCATTCTTCCCCTTATTGTTGGACAGACTACCAGTTGTATGGAACATATTGTCATACATGATGATTATGTAATTATGTACAAAATTCCTGGATTTGTATTTATGAAAAGGTCAGTAGGATAACTAACTAGAATGCCACCTTGAACCAATGTGTGTCATCGTTAAGGATTTTAAAGCATGAAGTAACAATTTATTGCACAATACCAGTACAATTTCCCCTATCTCTGCTGCAGGAGCAGAAATTGCTAGGAGACAGAAAACAACAGAAAACCTCAGTACATTAATCCTGGTAAACAATTGGGTGGAATACTCATTTATAAAGAGGTTTCCTCTTAATTTATGATGCATGAAATGTGATTCATAGTTTGACCAATTCATTAAAATTGTTATTTTTTCCTGTTCTATGTTAATTAAAATCCTGATGTTGTTATGACTCCTTCAAACATGCATTTTTGAGAGGCAGATGCTCTCACTACTTAATTGGAATGATATTCATTTATTTACTCCATTTACGCCACACCTTTCTTCCCAATGGGGACATCATCCCCCTCTCCTCCATTTTATCCTAACAACCCTGGGAGGTAGGTTAGGATGAGAGTGTGTGGCCGGCCCAAGGTCACCCAGCAAGCTTCCATGGCAGAGGCAGTATTCTAGCCTGGATCTCTCAGATCCTAATCCAGCATTCTAACTAACTCCCCCACAGCTACTCTCAAATATTATTAGGTGTATGGTTAACATACAAATAATTTAAAAGATTTGCTTCCTGGTTTGTATGCATACCTTGGTGGAACAAAAAATGATTAATTATTCATTTTGAATGTTGATGTTTATGCTCATCTTTGTTTTATCTGGAAAGTGCCTAATAGTGTTTAAGCCACCCTGACATCCGATATCGTACACAAGAGCACAGTTCTGCTAAAGTACAGCATTGTGAAGTTCAGCTGATCTCACCAGGG
The DNA here is from genome assembly GCF_029931775.1 of Euleptes europaea. Lineage (NCBI taxonomy): Eukaryota > Metazoa > Chordata > Lepidosauria > Squamata > Sphaerodactylidae > Euleptes > Euleptes europaea. The sequence continues at coordinate 101,376,126 of NC_079312.1, read as the reverse complement.
GAGTTAACCTTGTGCTTAATTTTCTGTCACTGAAATCATTAAAAGTACTTAACTTTTCCCATTGTGAAAGTCGGAATCCCACATCACAAAACACTCTTTCCGGGTAAACGGCTCTTTTTGTCATCTGTATTGACTATGAGGTTCTTCCATGTTCTCTTTTTAAAACAAAGTTACCAGGGGAGATTTGCATCCTTTGAAGAACAATACTGATCTGAAAATAGTTACATTTCAAGATTCAAAGGCTTGCTTTGTGTCTGCATGAAAACCACATGGGTTTCTTTCAAGAACAATAAGATGCCAACCCAGCTGGTTGTTTATGCTTACCATTCAACATGCACGATTTTCCATCACTGACAGGGGAAAGTGCTGGCCAGAGAGCAGAGTGCACAGAGCAGTGTGTGTGGCAAGGGGAGGGGCCGATGCAACAAACAACCTGATCATGCCTTAAATGTTCTTTTCAAATACTTGCTATTCAATTTGCACCTTACATGATACTATCAGAATTAATGAAGTAACTCCGCCATTTTTTAGCTGATGCAATCATACCATTTTGCTATTTCATTATTTAAGTGAGTTGTGACACTAAATATGTGCTATGTCTCGCTGAATTCCTAGTTGCCTTGACATTGAAATGCAATTGTTTTCAGGTCATGATGCAAATGATGAGATTATGAATTCTAAATGACTGCCAATGAATGGTAAAGGTGAAAACTGCAACTGGGAGGTGCACAAATTGCAAGTCATTACCTAAATTCCAAAAGCAGCACAGCTGCCTACAACCCAAGTGATTAGGAACCAGGATGAATTAGAAAAGCATGCAATATGTTGTCAGAGATTACCAAATACAAATTGAAAAGCCAGTGCGAAAAGTTTGCAAATACCTTGTAGCAAAAACAGTCCACTGAATTTTCACCATTGAATCTCAAATAACTATTTTTTTGGGGGGGTTCAACTCTTTGACTCAACTTGTGACTGCATGGACTCTCCATGGCCACAATCCACTGATTTCTGACCTTCCGTGTGAATGCAATGGAGCTACTTGGGTTAGATCCTATTATTGTTAGGTGGATCTGCAACTGGTTGACAGATCGTACCCAAAGAGTGCTAGTTAATGGTTCCTCATCCACTTGGAGAGAAGTGACTAGTGGAGTTCCTCAGGGATCTGTGCTGGGCCCTGTGTTGTTCAACATCTTTATAAATGATTTGGCTGAAGGAATACAGGGGATGCTTATTAAATTTGCAGATGATACTAAATTGGGAGGGGTAGCAAATACGGTAGAAGACAGAGCCAAGATGTAGGATGATCTTGACAGGCTGGAGAAGTGGGCTAGAACTAATAAAACGCACTTCAACAAAGACAAATGTAAAGTTCTGCATTTAGGTAGGAAAAATCAAATGCATAATTATAGGATGGGGGAGACTTGTCTGAGCAGTAGTGAGTGTGAAAAGGATCTTGGGGTCTTAGTAGACCAAACACTGAACATGAGTCAGCAGTGTGATGCGGTAACTAAAAAGACAAATGCAGTCTTGGGCTGCATCAACAGAAGTATAGTGTCCAGATCATGTGAAGTGATGGTATCGCTTTACTCCGCTCTGGTTAGACCTCAGCTAGAGTACTGTGTTCAGTTTTGGGCACCACAATTTAAGAAAGATGTAGACAAGCTGGAACGTGTCTAGAGGAGGGCAACAAAGATGGTGAGGGGTCTGGAGACCAAGTCCTATGAGGAAAGGTTGAAGAAACTGGGTATGTTTAGCCTGCAGAGGAGAAGACTGAGAGGGGATATGATAACCATGTTCAAGTACTTGAAGGGATGCCACATAGAGGAGGGTGCCAAGTTGTTTTCTGTTGCCCAAGAAGGTCAGACCAGAACCAACGGGTTGAAATTAAATCAAAAGAGTTTCCGTCTAGACATTAGGAAGAATTTTCTAACAGTTAGAGCGGTTCCTCAGTGGAACAGGCTTCCTCGGGAGGTGGTAAGCTCTCCTTCCCTGGAGGTTTTTAAGAAGAGGTTAGATGGCCATCTATCAGCAATGCTGATTCTGTGACCTTAGGCAGATGATGAGAGGGAGGGCATATTGGCCATTTTCTGGTCACTAGGGGTAGTTGTGCCCCCTCACCTTTCTCAAACTGCCACACGGAGCAGGAGTTTAGATATACTCAACAGGAAGCCAGGATGGAGCAACAGGGTTAGAGGAAAAATGGGACAGGAAGTCACTAGGGAAGGTAGTTGTGAATTTCCTGCATTGTGCAGGGGGCGGGACTTGATGGCCCTGGTGGTCCCTTCCAACTCTATGATTCTATTATTCTACTTCTATTATTTCTACTTTGAAGTAAAAATGCTGCACATACAGACTGATTCATCTAACTCTTCACATGGCAAAACTTAGGAAATAAAGTTTGGTGTTTTATCCCCAAGGGAACACAATGACAGTAACATCATGTGCTCCTGGGAACACCCAAAAATAAAACTAGATCCCTTTTCTTTCCTGTGTGCTGTGGGAAGGAAGGTTGCCAGCTGTCAATCTGACAGTCTTTCTTGCCCCTTAAGAACTCAAAAACAGTGAGAGAGACTCCTCCTCCGTACTTCCTGTCCCATTTTTCCTCTAACCCTGTTGCTCCATCCTGGCCTCCTGTTGAGTATATCTGAACTCCTGCTCCCTGTGGCAGTTTGAGAAAGGTGAGGGGGCACAAAGTCTGGTAGAACCACAAAGCAAAAGATGCTGTTCTGTGTATTCTCTCCCTACTACAGAACTTCCAAAGGGGCAGTCAGTATCTTTCAATTAACTCTTTACTTAGTTTACTTCCACACAAGGGTCTGCTAACTGTTAAGCCATTCCTCTTCCCTCCCTCCATCAGCTGAAAAAAGAATTAAAACCATGGTTCCACATGGCACTTAACCAACACAAAAAATTCCCCATGGGCTAGCTATACGTTTACTCAAAAATAAGTCACATTCTGCAAAGGTCCCTCTCCTCCCTGCCTAATTTCCTCCTTGCTCCTCCTTCTAAAAAGGCTTCAGCTTCTAAGTGTCTTAACTAATTGCTTCCTGTTAACTCATATGTACATGGTGTTCTTGAATTGGCCCATTATTAATCAGTTCCTGCTCCCAAAGTGGGCTTCAATTATTCTTTGCAGCCAAACACAATTGCTCATTACTTTTTCCTTTAATTTTTATGGTTGCAATTGCTTTGCTACAATGAGTTATTTAAAGCCCCTCAAGAGCAGAACAGGAACTAGTTAATTAAGATCTTAGGTCATGCAAGCTAGCAGGAAGCAACTAATTAAGAAGCTAGAGAGCAGAAGCCTCTTTGAAAAAAGGCGGAAGGAGAGAAATTAAAGACAGTAGTCTAATGACGTTTGACGCACTGCAACTAGTTCACACTAGAGAGGCTAGTGATCTAACTGAGTTTAATGGGCTTTTTTTTTTTTTAATCACCAAAGAAATGATAACCCGGGACAGATGCAAAACAGAAAAAAATAAATATCTAGTGTGGAGGCAACCTTAGTGATCAGGTAGATATTCAGATAGACAAGGAGCCCATTCCTGAAGGGGGTGGTAGATAGATGACGGTCGGGGACAGCACAGCAGTGCTGCCTAGGCTGTTGAAAAAAAAATCGGTAAAATTCAAATTCGGCAAAATTCGGCCCGTTTTTATTCGGGAAATGCCAAAGTCCGAACTCTTCCACTTCGGGTCCGTGCAATTCGGCATGAGATCCGCAGTTCGGGGAAAAATTCGGCCGAATAAAGCCATTAAAAACACAATTGTGCCTTTCTGCGGCTCCGGGGGGACATTTTGGGGGGTAGAGGTCCGAAACGAAAGGGGTCCCCCCTCCTTAATGTGCATCTCTGACAATGGGGGTTTGCAATTAGCAGAGCTTGCCACCCACTCCCGAAGCTCCCAGCCCCGACAAACAGCTGAGCTGGGGGGAGCAAGGGCGGGGCAGGTGCGAAGAAGTTTGCAAACCATGCAAAGCAACACATTTGCAACCATGCAAACCATGCAAAGCAACACGTTTGCAACCATGCAAAGCAACACATGACGCCTGGGAGTTTGCAAACCATTCAAAGGGACAGAGGCATACTAAAGGAGCAGGAGGGGGTGGAATTTCCCATTTTGCATCGGACTTGGGACCAGTCAAATGCATTCTTTAAGTCACAATTTGAAAACCAGTTTTGAGCAAGCATCAGAATAGACCTAACCGATCTTATGAATGAGGGAAAACCTGAGGACACACAACTGAAGCCCCCCCCCCTCAAACCAGGGAGAGAGAGACACAAGCAGGCACACACACACACAGGCAGAATGGGCAAAAGCCCCCTTTGGCTTCCCCCACCCACCCACAGAAACTGCTCCCTCCCCCCCACACACACAGACTCTGCTTCCCACACACACACACACACAGGAGAAAAATTATAGAGAAAAGCCCCAAAACAGGTCTTACTGTGGATGTCTTCTGTTCCATCTTCTTTGCACCTGCCCCGCCTTTGCTCCCCACAGCTCAGCTGTTTTTCGGGGCTGGGAGCTTTGGGCATGGGCGGCAAGCTCTGCTAATTGCAAACCCCCATTGTCAGAGATGCACATTAAGGGAGGACCCCTTTCGGGGCCCATATCTCATCCCCCCCTGACCCAATCTTCACAATACTTGGGGGTTCTTTCAAGAAGGGTCCTCTGAAGCTATGCTAAAAGTTTGGGGGCTCTACCCCCAAAAATGCACCCTCTGCAGCCACGGAATGGTGCGAATGTGTGCTGTAAATGGAATAAAAATGCATATTAAGGGGGGGGACCCTTTCTGGGGCCCATATTTCACCCCCGATCCAAACTTTACAAAATGTTGGGGTTCTTGCAAAAAGGGTCCTCTGAAGTTATGCTGAAAGTTTGGGGGCTCTACCCCCAAAAATGTGCCCCCTGCAGCCCCGGAATGGCTCGAATGTGCACACGCACCCCCCCAAGGGGGATCTCCCTCACACACAAACAGATACTCTCTCTTTCTCTCCCCAGGCCGCGCAGCAGCTGGGCTCATGCACTCAATCACGACTAATTGGCCAGAAGAAACCCAGCTTGGCCACCGATTGGCCGCGGGAGAATGCTGCTTACTAACTGACGGTTATGCTGCTGCGCCGAATTCCGAATTTGCTGACTTTATTCACCGAACACCCCGAACTCGCTGAATTCGGCTCCCCGTTTTCCCGCCTTTTTTGAGTTCGGTTCCATCTGAACTGAAAACCGCAGAATCAGGGGAAATTCGGCTGTTTTTCGGTTCGGGATGAACCGAATCGACAGCCCTAGTGCTGCCTCCTGAGAGGCTTCCCAGCCAGAAAAAAAAAGTTTTAAAATGTATTTTTAAAATACCCTGTGAAACTCCCTCACTGAGTTTAATGGGGCTACGCCAGCTATTTTACAGGTGTAACTCAATGCCAGAAGAAGAAGAATTGGTTTTATATGCTGACTTTCTCTACCACTTAAGGGAGACTCAAACCAGCTTACAATCACCTTCCCTTCCCCTCCCCACAACAGACACCCTGTGAGGTAGGTAGGGCTGAGAGAGCTGTGACTAGCCCAAGGTCACCCAGCTGGCTTCATGTGGAGGAGCGGGGAAACAAATACAGTTCACCAGATTAGCCTCCGCTGGTCATGTGGAGGAGTGGGGAATCAAACCCGGCTCTCCAGATCAGAGTTCACTGCTCCAAATAGTGGTTCCCTGGGGTGAAAGGGTTTTGGAAGCTGCCTAAAGGCATCTTCGCTCCCAGGAACGCCCCCTAGATTCTGGTGTGAGCATTCACGTAGGAAAAAAGCTGCTGGGGAGGCAGCATCGTTGCTCGATGCTCACACTGCCACATCACTCCCTGGAGCCAGCGTAAGTCACCTTCCCTTACCCTCCCCTTCATGTGTAGGAGTGGGGAAACAAATCCAGTTCACCAGATTAGCCTCCTCCGCTCATGTGGAGAAGTGGGGAATCAAACTCAGTTCTCCAGATCAGAGACCACCACTCTTAACCACTACACCACGCTGGCTCTCCCAGAATATGATCAATGCATACTGAAACCTCTTGTGTAGCCAAATGGCAGAGATTTGCAGTTCCATTCTACCATATATACTCGCGTATAAGCCGAGTTTTTCAGCCCAAAAAAAGGGCTGAAAAAGCCGGCCTCGGCTTATACGCGGGTCAATATGGTAGGGGAGGGGAGGGGGGAGGAGGGAGCAGGGAGGAGGGAGGGGGCAACTTACCGCCGCCGCCATCGCTGCCGGGCCCATGCGGCTTCCCCCAGCCAGGAGCGCCCTGTGAGGGCCTCCTGCGGCCGCTGCAATGCCGCGCGGCCGCCACCGCCGGGCGCTCCTGCCTCCCCCCGCCCTGGAAGGGCCAGGGGAGGCCGGCTGCCGGGCGCTCCTGCCTCCCCCCGCCCTGGAAGCCTCCTGTGGGGGGCCCGCCACCACCACCACCGCCTTCGCCGGGAGCCCTGTCAGGTAAGCCTGCGGGGGGAGAGGGGTTATAAGCCGACCCTCGGCTTATACGCGGGTGCCTAATTTTTCCCCATTTTTGGGGAGAAATTAGGCACCTCAGCTTATACGCGGGTCGGCTTATACATGGGTATATACGGTATGTAGAATTATTCCAGTCTAACAAACCCAATTGGAGTAACTCTAGCATAACACACATTTCTATTAATATGGATAGCCTCTAAATCTGTGTTGCTCTACAGACAGAAGTAAGGATTTCAAATCTCAGAGATTGTGCTGGTAAAGTAGGCTTTATCTGAAGACTGTCAAAAGTAAAAGAGAGCCAGTGTGGTGTAGTGATTAAGAATGTCAGACTAGCATCTGGAAGATCCAGGTTCAAATCCCCACTCATGCCAAGGATGCTTGCCAGGTGATCTTGGTCCAGTCATACTCTTTCATCCTAACTGACCCCACAGGGTTGTTGTGAGAATAAAACTGAGGAGAGGAAAATGAAATAAGCCGCTTTGAGTCCCCATTGTGAAGAAAAGTGGAGTATAAATGAGTAAAATAAATGAATAAAATAAACCTTATTTCAAATGTATGTGTGCTGTGATAGGTAAAATTGTTCCTAAACGCAGAGCTGGGCTGTCAGCTGAGGGACAGAATGATCATAGACATTGGACCAAAGCAGGAAAGTAGGTTTTATCATGTTTTCAATGAAAAGCAAATTTCTACTTCTATTATGTATGCCCCTTTGTCATGTTTTGAGGCATTACTGCCACCATAAACTCTCAAGGTCTAGTAGCACATCCAAATCTGAGTGGGTTTCTGGAGACCGGATATTTGTGCTACATCTAAGAGTACCTTAAAATATTTATTGGGAAACTCTTAGGAAATCAGGCTCTCCATTCCTCAATTTCCCTTCAAGAAACTATATAATATATGAATGTGTAATAGCGGCATCTTGACTACAACTGCATTAAAGGCTGGAAGATTCTTGAATAGTGATGGGACCCTATAAGTACTTACTATACTGACATTTATGCTTTGGGGGAGTTCAGATAAATGTTCTTTGTGAACATGAACAGAAGTTGCCTACACACCTACGATTCCATTTCAGAGTAAGGAGAGGGGGAGATGATAGGCAAAGGAGGGGGGAAGAGCAGGAAAGGAGTAAAAATACACGAACAAGAACCACCCAGGGAAGCGTAGGCGTTTGGACATGATAGCCCTTTGGCAAGTTCAAATGCTTTTTTCCAAGGTGTTTAAAGAAAACCAATTACCTCAGTGATGACACTTTAATATGCCAAGATTTAGCCTGGGGGAGATTTTTACTGCTGAGTTATAAACTTCAGCAACTATAGATTATAATAGATCTGAAAGACATTGTGTAGTGGCAGCTCTTACAAGACTGCCATGATTGCGCTGGCATATAAACACCCATTAGAAAGCAGGCAAACAGAGCGGCACATTGCCTGATAGGACAAACTGTAATAATCCATAAAATAAGCCTTGTTGCCCTTCTCTTTGCTTGTCCTTGGGAGGGGGGGGAACTCTTAACAGTCCGAGAAGGAAAGGTCCTTTACAGATATCCAGGCAAACCACCGAACTAACAAGCAGCTTATTAGCACTGGCTTAACCATCCCTGAACTCACTTCAACCTCTAACTTGTTGACAGATGCAGAGGATGAATCAGAGGTTGAAAGTGAACTGGCAGCCTGTTGTTTTCAGATAAGGGAGATCTGAGTTCCAATCCTTGCTCAGTCACTTCTTTTAAAGTAAAAAAGTCACCTGTTTAGCCCACATAATTGGGATGATGAATCACAGTAACAATCACAATGGATAAAATGAAAGCAGCAAAGAGAGTATACTGCAACAATTTCATAAAGCCAGAGGGGTAGGACCACAACTGAAACTGCTGGACGCATCTATGGGTCCCACCCTAGTGAAGAGTCGAATGTGCAACTGGGCTTCACCCGTTGACTCCAAAGCTCAGTGGGTCACTTTGGGCCAGCACTCAGTCTGGCCTACCTCACAGAATTGCTGTGGGTACCTGGCTAGTATTTGGAAGGGAGACCTCCAAGGAATACCAGGGTCATGACGCTGAGGCAGGCAATGGCAAACCACCTCTGAACATTGCTTGTCTTGAAAACCCTCTGGGGTCTAGGCTTGCCAGGCCCTGCAGCTCCACTGGTGGGAGCTTCGCAGGGCCGTGGCATTAGCGTGGGATGTGCGTGCGCGCCTGACACGGCGCGCCTGCGTGTGATGCGCCTACATCACTTCGGGTTTATCCCGAAGATCTAGTGATCCCGGCCAAAACTCTAGAGCATCCGCGTCACTTTCAAGTTTACCCAAAAGTGACGCGTGCGCATGCCCGCAGTGCCTGCTGGCCCTCAGCTGGCCAGCGGGCAACCTGGTGGATGGGTGGTAATTTACCCGGCACCAGCAGGCAATTGGCAACCCTCAGGGGTCGCCATAAATCAGCTGTGACTTGACAGCACTTTCCACCACCACTGTAAAATGGGATAACTTTCTGTATGCATCCTAAATTCCTCAGAGGAAGGGTAAGATACAAAGGTAATAAACAACCCCTATTAATTGATCTTGGTTAGTCTTTTGTTTCCCCAAATACAGCCAATCGGGGGGTGGGGAGTTGCAACGTTATCTCTATGTGTAGAATTCACAGATGATCATACCCAGTTCACCAACTGCCCTAGCAACATGGCAGACACTGTAAAACTGTGGTTCCGTTCCTACAAGACATGTGGTTAATATTTGGAAAGGTGAACTGAGTGGCATCTCCCTTATTTGTTGTTGTTTTTTTTTTTTTATAAAAGAGGCATACAGAAGGGAAGAAAAAGGAAAAGAGGGAGATGAGATAAAACAAATCATCGTCCAAGCCTCACATAGTTTAATTTTAAAAGAAAAAAGTAAAATATTGCCACATATTCTATCATTCATCCTAAACAATGCAGCATCTTGTGTGTGTTAAGTGCCGTCAAGTCGCTTCCGACATCTTACCACTCACTAAAAAGCAAAAAGTATACTTCCTCCCCCAAGCTTCCTCGTTAACTAAGCTTAAAAAAGAACTTATACCATAACTTCTATCAATTATCTTAAAACATATGAATGTCTTATATATCATTACAAGTTTTCTTGTAATACAACATTGCTGACTAATTTGTTACTTTTCTGATCTATTAAACTGATTATTTGGCACCTGAATAGTAATTGTAAAAAAGGCTGCCATTTCGACATCTCCCTTATTTGGTCAGTAGCGGTAACCACCTACCACCGCCACCCCTCATAGTTGTCCACCGAAGCTGCCACTGATGGCAACAACAATATGGAGACAGCCCAGGGAAATTTTTCTTTTTTAGGTAACTGCTCTGCCAATACAGTAACATTGGGTGTTGGCATTATCTGGTCATTGATTGCCTCTCTCCTCTGACCACTCCTGTTGGCTCCCAGTGGTGCCTGCCATGGGCCTAATTTTCACAGACAAGGTGACAAACCTGTTTCTTGACTGCACCACTTCAAATTGCATTAGGAGGCTCACGTGCTCGAATGCTGCTCCATGCATACAGGTACTAGTCTGAGGAAATGCAAATAAGAAAGTTGCCTCATAACCAATTCTGCACTCTTTTAACCACAAATAAACATGTTTGCTAGCTACTGACCTATACAACTTACTCCTGCACGTTAACAAATCTGCAGTGCCTATCTGCTAGTTGTGTCTTCAAAAATACTCTCCTCCCCTACAGTCTCTACCAGTGATAGTCATACAGTGGCTCGGGAGCCACGTGTGGCTCTTTGGCATGCCATTTGTGGCTCTTGAGAGACAGCATGGTGTAGTGGTTAAGAGCGGTGGTTTGAAGCAGTGGACTCTGATCTGGAGAACCGGATTTGATTCCCCACTCCTCCACATGAGCGGTGGAAGCTAATCTGGTGAACTGGGTTGGTTTCCCCATTCCTCCACATGATGCCAGCTGGGTGACCTTGGACTAGTCACAGCTCTCTCAGAGCTCTCTCAGCCCCCCACCTACCTCACAAGGTGTCTTTTGTGGGGAGGGGGAGGGAAGGTGACTGTAAGCCGGTTTAATTCTTCCTTAAGTGGTAGAGAAAGTCAGCATATAAAAACGAACTCTTCTTTTTCCGGTTTGATTCTTCCTTAAGTGGTAGAGAAAGTCAGCATATAAAAATGAACTCTTCTTCTTCTTCGCACTGTTCCACACTGGGGCACCTGGCCAATGTTTCAGGAAAGTGGGCAAGGCCCTTGCCCTCTGGGACTAGTGGATGACAGGAGGTTTCCACCTTGAAACAGCCACTGTTCGAGGAATGGGTTAGCTATGATACTCTTGCCAGGAATGGAAGTAAATGTGTTATCCCCCTGTCTGTTCCAGCAACCTGGTATACCATAAGAACATATAGGATCAGATCTAACAGGGAAAGCAGGGCACTGCTATACCAAGGTGTACAAAAGAGTCCAGGGCCTTGGACTCCATCTTGGTAACCTGTGTCAGCTTAGGACACTGTCAGGTAGAAATGGGTTGTTTGCATTTCTCTGGCCTCGAGGTGGAGAAGCAGGAAAACAATAGGGAGTAAAGGAGCCTCCATCACATCCTTAATGAAGTGCTCCAAGCAGACATCTGGAACTGATAGCAAACCACCTTAATTCCATCAGCAATCAGGCTCCATTCAAGAACTCTGATCAGCATATTTGGATTCACCCTCCAGCTCCATCTAACTTGCAGAGTAGATTAAACAGAAAATCTCCTGTCCACTCCTCCCTTCCTGGGAAAACCTCCCAAACATCTTCACACATCTGAAAAACTATTCTAAAGTATTTACCGGTACTTAATCAGGCAAACTCGAGTATTCTTCCATGTTGTCATTACCTCATGTCCTTTCATACTTTAATATCTTAGCCATCAGTGAAGTAATAAAACCTTTTGTCTCTGGCAAAGTCCATTATTTTTGCCAGTTACCTCATGCAGCTTTAGGGCTCATTTTTTTCCTATATGTAGTGGCCTTTTCTCCATTCAAACGTGTGCTTGTTTTACTTGGATCCAAAATATCCACCCCTTACGTCCGTTACACTCTTTCTTTCTGAGAGAGAGACCCTGGTCGTTTCTCTGCCATTCAGCACTTCTATCATTGGGATGTCACCATTCATCTGGATAGGTAAATATGAGGGTGCTCAACCCCTCGTATTCTTGTGTCCAACCCTCTTCCTTTCATTTCTTAGGCTCTTGAGTGTATGGTGTGTGTGTGTGATTTTATTATTTTATGTGTGTGTGTGTGCTTAAAACTATATTTTCAATGGAAACTATAAAACAACGTTTCTTTGGTCAAGAGTTTTCCAAGGAGGCTTATCCTCATAGAAATTGGTCAGAGGATCCCATACCCCTCCCGCTCACTAAGCTAGTCTCCAAAAGCTAATTTCCCCAACTCAAATGGAGACAATCTGATAAGGGTAACAAATGTGAGTCTTTTGGTTCATGATAATTGTGAATGTGTCTCTCTATGAGCCATGGAGTGAGGACCACTGCTCTACCCAACAACCCTTGCCAGTTTGGTGTAGAGAGCCAGCATGGTGTAGTGGTTAAGAGTGGTGATTTGGAGCAGTGGAGTCTGATCTGGAGAACTGGGTTTGATTCCCCACTCCTCCACATGAGCGGCAGAGGCTAATCTGGTGAACTGGATTCGTTTCCCCACTCCTCCACACAAAGCCAGCTGGGTGACCTTGGGCTAGTCACGCTCTCTCAGCCTCACCTACCTCACAGGGTGTCTGTTGTGGGGAGGGTAAGGGGAGGTGATTGTAAGATGGTTTGATTCTTCCTTAAGTGGGAGACAAAGTCAGCATATAAAAACCAACTCTTCTTCATCAGAGAGGAAATGAAGGGCAGAACTAAACAAAGGCTCCTGCAATTGGCAGTGAATGTTGTTCACTTCAGGGATTCTTGAAGGTCAGCAAAAAAGAGATCAACATTTGAACTTTCCTTGTTTGCAGTGCCTATTTTATGTCAAATCTGACACCTCATACACCTCAGTGATTTGTTTGCAATTCAAAACAAGCAGCATTTGGTGTAGTTTTGCATAGGCTGAGTGGTGGCATTGAGCAGGGCAGCTGGCTGAGGAGCCAACACTGATTCACACTCATAATGTACTGGTTTGCTTGGATTATGTATGCCCCAGAGTCATCACAGGCAGGCCATGCACCATTTAAAATCAACTATATTTAAGTTTATGTGCTGCTTGTACACCTGCCTGGTTGGTTGCAGCATCTGTCGTGCAGATCCATGCTGAGAATGGACTGTTCCCAGCTAGCAGTGTGAGAACGCATAAATACAATTACCGGTAATCCAAATGAACACACTTGGTTTGGGGAGTCAGGCAGGATGGCAAATGGGCAAGGCTGGAACACCAGAAAGACAAGCCCCCAACCCAGCAAAATGTGGATAACCAAGGACAGCAGCTCAGCTGGAAACTGAATTTTTTTTTTTTTTGCCCCCTTGGCAGGTGCATCGGACCAATTGCTGGGAAAGAGGACAGACATGGCAAAGTGCTTGCAATTTGGACTTTCCCAATATAGCATTAGCCAACATGTGCGCAATCCAAACCCCACAAAACATTGTGTCAGCCAGGCAAAACAGGCAACACTAAAATAGAGAGACAAGCTGTGTAGCTTTCCCCCCATGCTCAAAGCAGAATTGAAATGTCTCCGTTATCAAATGGGTTGTTTTAAACATATGGCAACATTAACTCATGAGGGATGGATCAGGGATCTGGAAAGCAGTGTCACGCTGTTGATCCAACTGAATATTTTTGAGCTTTGTGGACCAACTGTGATGTGAACATAGAGACACTTGAGCATATCTGATTAGCGGTCAGCACCATCTAGGGAGGGTGGGGCAGCCACCCCCACCCCAGTTTCAACTCATGTGTGTTTATTACTCAGGAACACCTATAATGCTGCCTAACTCATGAGTTGTACAACCAGAATGACCACTACATCGACCTATGTGCCATCTCTGCCTATCAAAAGAAGAAAGCTTTAACTTCCCTCAGAGGATAATTGCTGACCTGTGTTACAATACATTACAATAGTTATTGCAGGCATTTAACTACAATCACTGTTCTTTTAACAAAAGCCCTCAGACTTTTTCATACTGTACATTCGGAATGAGTGAAATGCTTTGTTAGACAAAGGTTTTTTCCCACTCAAAAAGAAATATTTCATATTTAAACAAAAAGTCTTGAAATTATTGTATATGTCTACTCTAACAGAGGTGGTTCCCCCCACCCAAATTTCCTCAAAACAAATTTCCTCAAAACATATTTTATGAAAGCATCCTCAAACTTTTTCATGGAATACATTTGAGTGTGAAATAACCACTTCCTTAAAAAGCATTTTTACCATTTTAAAGATAAAATAACTCATAGCATCTTCTTTTCAGTGTTCCCCCAAATTTCCCAGTTTTTCCACTGGAAACATTGGGGAAAGCCCTCAGGAGAAATGGAGGAAACTCATATTTTTTCTTTCTTTTTCTGGGCCGTCACATCTCTATGTTTCTACTGAATCATTGTTCCTACTGGCAAGGTCTGAGTTGAGTGGCCTCAGCAGCACTAGCTTGTAATGCTTCCAGGGTCCCTCAACCTGACTTGCTCCTAGGCCAGGGGTCGGCAAACCACGGCTCGCGAGCTGCATGTGGCTTTTTGGCCCATTGAGTGCGGCTCTCCAAACTTGGTTCGGAGCCCCTGCACTCGCGCCTGCTCACGCTGGCAGCCGGGCTGCGGAGCTGGCGTGCCTGAGAGAGCGAGAGAGAGAGAGAGAGCGCAAGAGAGCAGACGAGCAGGTGCGCTGTCTCTCCCCCCCCCCCCACTGTGGAAAATGGCTGGGTCCCCCTTTCCCTTGCCCTCAATGGTTGGGAGGCTAAAGCCTCCTCTCCCCTCTAGCCGCGTGATTGCTGGGTGGGCAGCTTGGCGGTTCCTGGCCCGCACTGCCCGCCTATCAGCTGTTGGGCGGGGCGGACTTCCTTTGGTGGCACATCCCTGGCAGCGGCGCTGGGCCGCGGCGCCCCGTCTTCTGCGGTGCCGACTCCGTTCCCCCGTCATCTTCTGGGCCTGTGGGTCCCTGTAGGAAAGAGGCACACTTTGGAGCCAGCAGGGACTTGTCTGGTAAGTGGAGAGTGGTGGGAAAGGCGCGGGGTGGGGCCCCCGACCTGGGACACATGTAATGCTACAACTCGGGGTCGTCTGCTGAAGCTGGAGGGTGGGAGATTCAAAACTGATAAAAGGAAGCATTTCTTCACACAACACTTGGTTAAATGGTGGGACTCCCTGCCCCAGGAGGTTGTGATGGCTGCCAACTTGGAGGGCTTTAAGAGGGGAGTGGACCTGTTCATGGAGGAGAGGGCTATCCATGGCTACTAATCAAAATGGATACTAGTCATGATGCATGCCTATTCTCTCCAGGATCAGAGGAGCAGGCATATTATATCAGGTGCTATGGAACGCAGGCAGGACAATGATGCTGCACTGGTCTTGCTGGTGGGCTTCCTGGAGGCACCTGGTTGGCCACTGTGGGAACAGACTGCTGGACTTGAAGGGCCTTGGTCTGATCCAGCACAGCCTTTCTTATGTTCTCATCTGTTTACTGCATCTGTGAATCTAGAGAAAAGTTTGCTCACATTGTTCACATTAAGTGTTTGTCAGTCATTGTCATGATTTAATTTTATGGATGCCTTACTTACTTTTTTCCCTCCTCAGAGGCCATGTCTACCCACTGGCTTTCTTGTCGGTAGACCTGTACTCCGAGGAGGGGAAAAAGTCCCCCTTCAGAGGCCAGGTCTACCAATTGGCTTCTATGGGCCTCCGGAGGCCAGGTCTACTGCCAAGAAAGCCAGTGGGTAGACCTGGCCTCCCAATGGGACTCAGCCGGAGGCCAGGTCTACCAATAGGCTTTTATGGCGGTAGACCAGGCCTACAGACGAGGACTCCGGATGGGGAGGGGGAAATGGCAGGGACTTACAATTTAATTTTTATCAATAAATAAGATCACTATTAAGTATGATATCAAGTTTTATTCAGTGTACCTATAGTTTAATTAAGTCTTAAAACTTTAATTAAAGTTTATTAAGTTAATAAACAGTGTACCTACCTATATAGTTTAATTGGTTCTTGTAGGTTATCCGGGCTGTGTGACTGGTCTTGGTATTTTCTTTCCTGACTTTTCACCAGCAGCTGTGGCAGGCATCTTCAGAGGAGTAACACTGAAGGACAGTGTCTCTCTTCAGTGTCCTTCAGTGTAACTCCTCCGAAGATGCCTGCCACAGCTGCTGGCGAAACGTCAGGAAAGAAAATACCAAGACCATGGTCACACAGCCCGGATAACCTACAAGAACCAATGAACTCTGACCGTGAAAACCTTCGCCAATATTATATAGTTTAAGTTTAAGAAATTTGGCTCTCAAAAGAAATCTCAATCGTTGTACTGTTGATATTTGGCTTTTTTGACTAATGAGTTTGCCGACCCCTGTCCTAGGCCTTTCAGGCTTCCCAGTCCTTTCCAGAATGGTTCCTTGAGCTATCACAGATCTTTTTTGAATTAAGAATCATGGCGGATAAGATCTGAGTGAAACTGGAAGCTTAGAAGCAAATGAGCGATTGAGTGAGGAACTTTTGGAGCTACCATTAGTTCAGACTTACAGTCAACCACACTATCAACATGCTCATCATTATGATGTTCTCCTTGTTCAGGTACTGGAAAGACAAATGAATCAACTGGTTCTCAGAGAGGGAACTGGTGTGATCTCTCAATCTCTTTTTTCCTCCAGGAAATACTGCAGTCGAGTTGTTGTCCAAAATTAGCCTAGGACAACAAATGTCTATCATCCTTAATTACGGAGCCGGTCCTTTGACATTGCCTGTTTTGAACCATATTCCCAACTCTCTCTTTGTATGCAAGCAATAACCATAATTACAAACAATCTGTCACTCTTGGAACCCACAAGTTGCAACATTTAATGGCTGGTGTTTTCAGAATGTGCTTATGTTTATTTTAAGGATCTGTTGAAGGGTACGTATCTAATTGCTTCATGGAGCAACAAGTTTACTTTTGTGGTTCAGGGTGTATAGCACCATGTCAGATTACGCATTTGGGAGTTACTAGTAAAAGAAATTGTCTGTGATAAACTCTGAAACACCCATCTCTGTGAAATGTTTACAGGTCCCTGTTTGCATGTAGCTCCTCCCCATCGAGTTAGAACACACTGGCTCCCAAATGTTCTCCTCTGTAAATGTTCATATTGACTATGCACCAGGGGTGTGCAATCAGATAGAAACTAATCCAAATTGAATACACCCTGTATTTATAATATAGGGATGTATCACATCCAATTGTAAAAATGAATGACATTTAGAAGGAACAATTGGGGGATCTGTAAGTACCTGTGGGAGGTATCTCATTTCTCCCTCCCACACTATTTCCTCTTTCTCTTCCCTGAAAGCCCCTTTAGCCTCTCCCCTTTTCCTGCTTCCTTCTCTTCTTCCCACCCACCCGCCAACTTCTGTTTACCTGCCCCCCTATCTTCAGCTTTCCCTCCTTCCCTTCCCCTGGCAGTCTCTACATGGGAAAACTATGGCCCAGCTGTCCAGTGTGGAACCCACAAGGACTGGTGAGGGGCACGTCACTTTCCCCTGCATCCCCCCTCCCCACACTACTTCCTCTTTCCCTCCTTCTAGCAACACCTGCATCCCCACCTTTTCTGGTTTGCTTCTCTCCTTCCAACCCACCAACCTGCTCTTTATCTGCCCCACCATCTTCAGCTACATTTATTATTTGTTTACTTCATTTAAATCCTCCCTTTCTTCACAATGGGAACCCAAAGCAGGTGACACTGTTCTCCTCTCCCACATTTTATCCTCGCAGCTCTGTGAGGTGGGTTAGACTGAGAGAAAGCCATTGGTTGGCTCTAAAGTCACAGAGCGAGCTTCCAAGACAGAGTGGGGATTCAAAGCTGAGTGTCGCAGATCCTGGTCTGAAACTGTAAGCACTACACCACACTGACTTTTGTGGGGCAATGGCTGTTGAACAGTAACAAGCAGCCAGTCCTGGGTGAGCCATGCAAGCTGTGTGGCACCAAGTAGTTTGGTGGTTGCTGCCAAATCTGGCCCTAATGGATCTTCCTTCAAAGGCCAAAACAGACCGGGAAAAAGCCCTCCCCCCCCCACCGCCTTTTACTGACAGAAATTAAGGTTTGAAGGCAGGCAATACTGTTGTGGTTGCCTAGCAACCCACACAGTGGTCACTGAGAGGGCATTCCTTTCTTAAAGCTACAGGCTCTGCTTTTATTGTTTGGGGGTACCCAAACATACATTAAACCCAATGTTGTTGTTGTTTGAATGTCTGGTTTTTCTGCAAACCTGGGGCTTTTTCTGATTTGTTGGAAGATCTTTCTTGTCTGTTTCATGGCTCCAGTGTCTGAATTTATGTATTCACTGTTTTGTCTACACTGAGAATTAGACATATTGATGATTAGGGAAGGATATTAATCTTCAGTATTCTAGCACTTCACTGATTGTCTGAAGGGGGCAGTGGGAAGGTGAGAGAGTAAGTGATTAGATCATGCAAGTGACAGACAGACAGGCTGACACCCCCCCACCACCACCACCAGCAGGATTCAAATTGGTTCCACTTCCAAGGAGAATTGTGCTTTTAAGTTTCTGTGCACTTCATTTCTCAGAAATTATTGTATTGTTAGGAACTGCTTTTGAAGTCTACAAAAAATGTGGACTGACTCTGTCATTTCCCTGCCCATGTCAGTTTCCTTGAGCTGGCAAATTTATGCTTGTGTGCCCACTCTGCCATTCTACCTTCACCAGCCATTCTGGAACACACGAACACACGAAGCTGCCTTATACTGAATCAGACCCTTGTTCCATCAGTCAGTATTGTCTATTCAGACCGGCAGTGGCTCTCCAGGGTCTCAGGCAGAGGTCTTTCACATCACCTACTTGCCTAGTCCCTTCAACTGGAGATGCTGGGGATTGAACCTGGGACCTTCTGCATGCCAAGCAGATACTCTACCACTGAGCCACAGCCCCTTCTTGTGGGCCACTTTCCTTCACTTGCTGTGCCCTGCTTCATACTTCCTTTGAGATACTAAATGCCTCCCTGCGTGCAAGTGAAAAATTGAATTGCATGTTTCCCTTATTTGCCTGAAATTTGGTAGGACTGATCCTTCAGATGAGGGGTATAAACCCTAAACCTTTCATCCCAGTTACACAAGAGACAAAAGTTAGAGATGGATTATATATTGTGTCCTTCATTGCCTAAATAATGGAGATGTTTTGTCTTAACTACCTAGGTGTGAGAGGTACAGTCCTTGAAAATGTCAACTCCGTGGGATGGAAAGCAATAATGTGCAGCCACAAAAATATTTCTTATTGAAACCAAGGGAAATGAATAAACAATGTAAAAGACATCTGAAAAGGAATAAAATTGTTAAAAGCATAAGAAAGCAAAGGATAATGCAAATAAATTTGGGGAATACACCTCTACTATAAACTGGGTGATCGATGTATTTGATAGTTGACAAACAATCTGTACGGCATAAAGGCCCAGTGTGATAAGCAGCTAGAATGTTAAACTAGGTTTGGGAAACCCAGGTTTGAATCCCTTTCCCACTCTGCCATGGAAACTCTCTAGGGTGGTCTTGGAACATTCATTCTCTCCCAGCCTAACCTAACCTACCCCACAGGGTTGTGGTTGTGAGGATAAAATGGGCAAGTGAGAAGTGATGTAGTTAGTTGCTTTGGATTCCTGTTGAAGAGAAAAGTAGGCTATAAATATCTAAATAAATAGGTATTCGAAAGTTGGTATGGAATGGTTTGTGTTATGTTTTGATTGCATTTAACAGATGGCATGCGATGTTATTTGGGAATATTTCCCTGTTTATAACATTTTTATATCTGGCACTTGCCAAAATCAAAACAGGCAAGAAATTCTAGAACCACAAGTCTTGGATCTGAATGCTGGGGTAAATTTTCTCACTTAAAATGGGGTTTTTTGTTAAATGTTAATTTGGTGGGAAATATTTGGTTTTGCTTCAGCATAAAGCTTTGTTTCATTATATCTGCCTTCCCTGGTAGGTGTATGGCGTGGCATGTCACTTTGTATATAAAATCTATACCATGCAAGAAACATGCTGCAAACCTTGTAAATTTTTTTGTAAAGTGGCCTTGTAAATGGAGATGATTCAATATACAATAATCAATAACACAGAAAGCACCTCCAAAATGTCTGTGCATTGGCTTTATTCTGAAGGAGCCAATGTATTGTTGCCTACCACAAGGGATGGGAAACAAAAAGAACGGCTTTGCACTGCTGCAAGAGATATACACCATAACATATTTGGGGACGAAGTAAGGCTATCTCACAGTGCAGTCCTAAGAAGGATCATGCCCTTCTAAGCCCATTGAAGTTCATGGGCTTAGAAGGGTGTGACTGTGCATAGAAGGGTGTAACTTTGCACTATTAGAGCTGTGAAGGGGGAACAAAGATGGGCAGAATATTTTTCCATTATGATGAACACTTCTCTTCCATCTTTCCTATTCAAAATGGAAATTTGGGGGAAGCACTGGAAAAGAAGAAGAGTTGGTTTTTATATGCCGACTTGCTCTATCACTTAAGGGAGAATCAAACCGGTTTACAATCACCTTCTTTTCCCCTCCCCACAACAGACATCCTGTGAGGTAGGTGGGGCTGAGAAAGCTGTGACTAGCCCAAGGTTACCCAGCTGGCTTCGTGTGGAGGAGTGGGGAAACAAATCCAGTTCACCAGATTAGCCTTCACCGCTCATGTGGAGGAATGGGGAATCAAACCCGGTTCTCCAGATCAGAGTCCACCACTCCAAGAAAAGAAATTCCAGTGACATATTTTTGGAATGAGTGAAGTGCATTTTAAGACAAAGCTTTATTCATTCAAAATGAGCAGCATGAAGATTTTTTTAATGCAAGACAACGTATAGCATTAGATAACAATAATTCCTGTATATACTGTGGAGATACAAAATATTTTCAACTGTATGTTAATGGTTTGCACGCGACTGGTTTTGTGCGCAATGAATGTGTGCTAACAAATACTCTGATACCATGTGAAAGAGCTTGGTGTTCTCAATGTTATCAAGTTTAACTCAGTATCCAAATATGCTACTAGTCCTATTGTAACAATTTGGAACTCTTTCTGTTCAAATCCCACATGCCTTTTGTTTAATACTACATGTGTGATTTCTATGTGTAACTTGTATCTTTTCCCACCTCTCAGGTGGCAAAAACTAAGATTCATATCTTGATCCCCTCCAATATTGTGTGTTCTTGCAGTTCTGCTTATAGAAATCTAAAGCATTAACACATTTACATAATTGACACATTGCATAAATACAGCAAATAGTACATTTTATATGCCAAGTTATAAATAATGCAATTAAAGCAGTGCAATAAATTTAGTTTCATAAGCAAGTAAATGTTGCCTATATGGCAATTTCCCTCAAAATGCCCATTTAAATCAAACAAAAAATCTAAACCCTTCAAAATTTCTAGCCATTTTACATCTCAAGGCTATCTGTGTCCATCATCCCAGAAACTGTTGTCCCTTTTCTTATATTTTAGGTAACCAGTTTTAATAAGTAAAAAAAAAAAAACCTTCCATCTTCCAATACTTCTCAAGGGGAACAGGATTGGACCTTGGTCCTACTCAGCCTGATAGCTACCTCCACCAGTACAGATGGGAGAGGGGGGTTGAATCCTGTTTCAAGAGGGTTGAATCCTGTTTCACTTGGCCCACATTTTAAAAGACAAAATAAGGCATTCTTTCTAAATATGGCACTTTATTGAAGCTTGAGGATGTTGTTTTTTAATGAAAAGACATTTCAAAGCGACACCTTTGCAAAAGACATATTTCTCAGATCTTCTCAGATTACTCATGTTTGTTGTTTCTCCAAGAACCTATATTGATGAAATATTACAGAATAGTTTAAAGAGGGGACAAAAATAATAATAAACCCCCATCAATTAACCCAAATTCTACCCATCCTAGATGCATAATTGCAGAACAAAATGCATAATTGCAGAACTAAAAATTATTTTAGTTTTCATCATTTTTTTTTAATTTCTGCTTTTCTGTTCAAT
This sequence comes from Euleptes europaea, assembly GCF_029931775.1. Lineage (NCBI taxonomy): Eukaryota > Metazoa > Chordata > Lepidosauria > Squamata > Sphaerodactylidae > Euleptes > Euleptes europaea. The sequence goes on along the minus strand of NC_079312.1, from coordinate 101,354,496 downwards.
AAATGAAAGTGTTGCTTGACTCATACAGGTGTTTCAGACTTTCTGACAGTGTACTCTGCAATCCTGGAATAAAAGAAACCACTTGAATGTGTATTTGTGTTTTTAACAGAACTGGATTTTACTTTTATTATGGGCTTCTTCTTGTATTAGTATCTTCCTGACCTCAATGGGAAAGAAAGCTGCAAAGATTTGAATGGATTGGGAGCTAATCACTCTACCCTATTTCCAATTAGAGTGTTTGAGGTTATCATCTCACAACTGCTATCCATACTCTAGAAGTCTTATTTTACGTGATCAGTTGTGAACAAAGGAACTCTTCAATTTACACATAAACAACTGGTGTTTTTTTTTAATTTATTGACACGTCTTGGGTAAATGCCACTAAATTATACAGAGAGAAAATTGTTTCTAAGTGGAATGTTATTTCAGCATTTCCTAAAAGGACATCACTTGCTCACTGAACATAATGTGTCCCTTTACATTCTTTGCCGTGACCACTAATGATTTTAATGATACCATCAGAAATGGCCTCCAAGGTTTCCTCCCGGTGTTTTCCTTAATTATTACTTGATTAAGTTGGTGGTCAAATTGTTTTCCTATAAAAGACATACCAGAGAGATGAGCAAAGGTCCCATCAAAGAAGCATAATATACTTTTTGACAAAACACCTGGGTACCATTTACCTGGAAGCACTCCTGCATGTGTTAAGATACTTGTATCATTCCTATTCATGTCAAGGGAACTTGTACAAAAGAACTGCCATACAGATAGAATTCCTTAGTTGTCCTGGGTTTTGACAGAAACATAGTGTGAGAATTAGCTCTACTAGACAAAAAGCATTATAGTGAACATAAAACCCAACCAAATGGCATCCTTTGAATAGAAGGGGAAAGGAACTTCATCTACATATGTCCTCTCCATTCTCACAACAACCTTGTGAGGTAGGTTAGACAGAGAGATGGTGACTGGCCTAAGGTCACCCAGCTAATTTCATGAGGGAGTGGGGATTTGAACTCCCAGATCCTGGTCTGATGTTCAAGTGACTACATCATGCTGGCTCTCCAATGCAATGCAGGGGGGCTGTCTAAACTCCAGGGGTATCTTCCTAACCAAGTTGTTTTTGCAGTACCCAGGAAAAGGGGGAAAAACAGAAACACTTCATACTTGGATTTCCAGCAAGGCTTATGCACAAACATACACACACCAGTCTGCTTATTAATTTGAGCCAGGCTTAACCAGAGGATGTTCCCTGTTTTAGTAACCTGCCTTCCAGTCTTTGATAGGGCAGCTTCATTACTTTCAAGAGCTCTTTGCCCTGTTAACAAAACCGAACCTCCATTTTCTTTTCGGAGTGCAAAATGCTGGGAAGGAACAGCAGGGGAAAGTCTTCATCCCCTCACCCCCTGCTTTCCTGCTTGCAGAAGCATCCTAATGTTGGAAACAGAATGTTGCATGTGGTTAATTTTGGCCTGATCCACCCAAATTTTATCATGCACTTGTAGTCCGAGGTTAGGTATGTTTTTCACTGAGTTCAGTAGGATTTATTCCCCACCGTAGACCTGCAAATTTAACTGTTTGACATTCTCTCTCTCTCTTTCACTCACTCATTTTGTGTGTGTCTAAATTTATCCAATTCTTTTTTAATAAACATGTCTCGCTCTTTCCAGAGCCTGAGGCTTAAGGAAAAATCCCCAAAGACTGGCTTGCCAAAAACCTGCCCAGGCTAGATATCCCTCCCCCCATCTCGGAAGGGAAGCAGAGAGTTTTCTGAGCTCCCAGCATTTATCACGCACTTCGGTCAATTTGGATACACGGCGACACCCCAAACCAGTGGCGGACTGGGTCTAAAAATATTGGTTGCCAGGAGACAAAGGGGGCCCACCCACAACTATAAGGATAAGGATAAGGATAAGGATAAGGATAATGATAATAATAATAATAATAATAATAATAATAATAATAATAATAATAATAATAATAATAATAATAATAATAATAATAATTTAACGTATTGTCTAATGTTTAAGGGGGGCCACTCCATCAGGGGCCCACAGGGCCCACCTGCCATCGGGCAAGCCGACACAATAGCCAGTCCGCCACTGCCCCAAACGCTGAGATCAGATACGGGACCCGAAAGAGCGTTCTCACAAACAGGCGAACGCGGCACTCTTGAAAAAGACCGCTCGGGTTAGCGGATCATAACTCTTCCGCCGCACAAGTTCGCGTCCTGGAGACAAATCGGATTTTCTCGAGATCGAGGAAGGCATCCCTGGCCATTTCTGCACGGGAGGTTTTGCCTGGGATTAGCCGCTCTCTAGATGCACATTTCCCCCATCCAGAGTCTCCAAACTCAACAATAAGCCTCCAGGCAGAGTTCAGAGGATTCGGATGGGGAAAATGTGCATCTAGAGAGGGGCAAATCCCAGGCAAAACCTCCCGTGCGTGTCTCGTGAATACCGTTTTGCAATCTCACCTCTGCTCCTTCGGCCAGTGCGGACGCGCCGTCCCCTGCGAAGGACACCGGCTCCCGGCAGGCGCTCGGAAGACGGTCCGGTTGATTTCCGTAGCATCGGTCGCGAAGTCAGCGGGCTGGGCTGGCGCTGGCGAGCCGACCCTCAAGGAAAGCCGCCCGCCCTGAAACGCTTGAGGATCGCCAGGGGAGCCCCGGACCCCTCGCGCAGAGCTAAGCTTTTAAGCCGCCGTCGCAGCGAGTTGACACTAAAGCTACAAACTAAAGCAATTTAAGGATTATAGATCCCCTGCTAGGAACTCTGGGATTTGAAGTTCTCTTATATATATATATATATATATATATATATATATATATATATATATATATATATATATATATATATATATATATATATATATATATATATATATATAAAAGGGAGGGGGGGCTTGGACGGGAAATTCTCGTCGCCCTACGGCGCTAACGTGCCCAAAATCGCACGAGCTATTCCGTGGGGGTGAAACCGATTTCAAAGTGGTGTCGGTTTCCGACGGAAGACGGTTGGGTGAATCAGCTCTTCGGGAGTGGATCAAACATCCAGTTCTTCGACTTCCTTGCCTTGGGGCTCCAGATAGGGTCGCTTGATAAAATGCGGCATTGTTATATTTATATCCACAGACTCATTCAAGTTCAGTCAATGGCCAAACTTTTTTACCCAAAGGATGGTACGTTTAACAAGATCTGCGTGTCTGTTTCTGTAGACGTCCCTTGACTCCGTTTGCTTGGAAACGGACTTATCGATTAGTTTCTGATAGGGCTGAAGAGTGCGTTGGGCGTGGAGCTACACCTGTTGAATTCCTGCATGGCGTGCAATTGATAAAAGACGCAGTAGTCCTATGAGAGGTGAAAGAAGGCACCTCAACTCGGAAGTTTTTTTTTTTTTTTTTTCCCAGAGAGTCGGCGTTTAGCGGCTGGAAAGGCATTCTGGGACCACAGAGACCTGGGTTCAAATCCCTACTCGTGAAACGTGCATCAGTCACTTGTTTCTCTCTGCCTGACCTAATCCTGTTTTGGGAATAAAGCGATGGAGGAGAAGGACCTCGGAAGATGGATCAAGGGGAAGTGGAATGTTCCGTGAAGCCATCCCACCCCTAGCCAATTACCGGAGAGTCAGTTCCACTGAATCCACTTGTGGCGACAAGCAAGAGACCCACTGTATTCAGTGGAATTGACTCTCTGGTCCTTGGCATAGGATTGCAGTTTGGTCTAAATCCCTCAACGAACTGGCCTAAGTGCGTCTACTTGTTATAGAATCTGGTTTGGCCAGCGCATCCTTCCATTGGCATTCAGCGCGATTCAGCCCAAGCCGATCCATTCCACTGGACTTCATCATAAGCCATTTATGCACGGGAGGTTTTGCCTTGGATTTGCCACTCTCTAGATGCACATTTCCCCCATCTAAATTCTCAAAACTCAACAATAAGCCCCCATGCAGAGTTTTGAGAATCCGGATGGGGGAAGTGTGCATCTAGAGAGCAGCAAATCCAAGGCAAAACTTCCCATGCATAAATGGCCTGTAGCAAACCCAGGTGCCTCGGTTGCCAGATGCAGAGGCGAATGGGCCAGATGTGAATGCACTCCTTTCAGTGCTCATGGTCCTGTGTCCAAACCGTCTTTCAGTCCATCACAATGAACAGAGGAGCCCAATCTTCCCCACGTTGTAGAAGTTTTTATCCTGCGTGAGAATTGTGTCGTTTCTTTTGCCAGGGAGAAGAAAAAAAAGAATTTGGGAACCGGTTTGCATTTCTTCTCTGCTATCCTAAGTACTTTGGTCACATCATGAGAAGACAAGAGTCACTGGAAAAGACAATCACGCCAGGAAAAGTTGAAGACAGCAGGAAAAGAGGAAGATCCAACAAGAGATGGATCGACTCTATAAAGGAAACCATAGCCCTCAATTTGCAAGACTGAGCAAGGCTGTCAAAGATAAGACATTTTGGAGGACTTTCATTCATAGAGTCGCCATGAGTCGGAAGCGACTTGAGGGCACTTAACACACACACACACACATCTCTGTTGAGGATTGCACTGTAAGGTTGTGAATCCTTTGATCTTGAGGGCCGGTCCCATTGGCTACGGCAGGGCTGATTGCGGAATAGACACGTAAAGGCTGCATGTCGCATTGAACTCCGAAAAACGCGTATGCATAGGATCGGGCTGCAGGCAATCTGGTCCATACTGCGGCATCCTTCCAAAGCTCTTCGGCCAAATAAGAGAAGCTGGCGTGGATTTGCCTGGCTCTGCTCTCCTTAGCACAGGAACTAGGAAATCCAGGACGTGTGCATTTCAGCAAATCTGGATTAGGTGGGGAGGACTTTATTTAAGACCGAGGATAGAATAACAGAGTCTCAGCATCTGGAAGCAGAGCAGATTTACTTTGGCATTTGCTTTCCTGGACTCCACGAAGCTTGTCCTTGGTGTGGAGAAAGGCGTTGCTATAGATATGGGAGGGGGTGTAAATAAGAAGTCCGAAAGGTTAGGAAAGGCAAGAGGGAAATGTGCCGGATTTGGCACTGCCACTGTCCGTGCCAAACTCAAAATGCAGGCAAGATCAGTATGGCTCGCTGCTAGCGCTGGTCGTCCAAACATTGATGGCTACCACGAAACAGCCATTCACATTTTTATGGCATTTGCGTGAAAGACGATGCAAATTCTAAATCCCAACGAATTCAGGGGCGCTTGAGTCACTACGGTCCCTTTGTTTTTCTTGTCATCGGAGCCTTCCGTCATTATTATCCAACATTGTGATGGAAAGACAGACAGACAGACAGACATTGTGTATTGCGGCATATATCTGTATGTACACGGTGTTTTGGTTGCTCCTAATGAAAAGATATTACAGCAGTGCTGGATTTCTCTCCCCCCCCCCAAAAAAAAAAACACCCCACTGCGGTTACCTACTTACTTCTTCCCCCTAGCTATCCAATAGTGAGCCTACAACTAGAAAGGGGGCATCTCTTGTTGAGCTTATGGGAGAGGGGTTCATTTCCTCCAGCCACGAGGCAATGCTTTTATTGACTCGAACGCCTCGGATGTTTCAGCAAGTGCTGGAGAGGGTTCTTCCTCAGGGAGAGCATCTGCTGTTTGCTTCTTTACCCCAGAGCCTCTGGTGCCTTCTGAAATCTGTCTTGCGCCCATCACCAAGCAAACTGATTTAGACTGCAACGCCCCTTGATCTCCACAACGTTTTCTCTAGCCCCCCCCCCCACTTTTGGGAGGGACGGAGGGGTATTTGATGCCCCAGGGTTTTGGAGAACTCAGAAGTTTGCCCTCGCTCTTTTGTGAGAATATACAGTTACTTAGATGATTGTCCCATCCTTCCTCCAAGGAGTTCAGGAGGCGTCCATGGGTCTTCTTCTTTATTATATGATTGAGTGTAAAAGTTGCCCCTTACATAAAGAAACCTTTCTGTTACCACCACACCAATAATTTAAATCAGTTAAGTCTAGTGTGAAATCTTCAGTTGTTCGCAGTAATTTTTTTTTGGGAGGGGGGACACCTCAAATATACTTTGTTTATAACAGACCAGGTTTTGGGAAGCACTCAGTTTAATAGTAGGATGTGTCTAATTAAGATAAAAACGCAGTATACCAAGCTGGGGGGTGGGGAGACGGGTTCCGCACTCGACAGAAGGGGCGATCTTGTTTCATTCAGCAGCTTGCATATTTTTTGCTGCATTTTTTTCCTTCGTTTTTTTCAGAGCGCGCCTCTGCGCCTTAAGGGATCCAAACTGACTGTTCGGTTGCCATGAGCCAGAAGGGGAAGTGCAGCTCTGGGACGTCTCTTTCCCACAAAGCGAAACAAGACATAAAGAGCGTCTGCAAGGCAGACAGAACTCTTCCACCCCAGCTGGAATACCCTTTTAAAAAACAAAAACTCTGGTGCCGTTAGCCGACTTCTCCGATGCGAGGGAGCGATCCAGCGCTGTCGTGTGATTCATGTCAGCAGGTGCAAAAACGGCTCTGGGAAAAACGCCACTGCGTCGCATGAAGGGCGGGGGTCTGGTTTTCCCATCCAGGCCCCAGTCTGGTGGAGGAGCTGGGGGTTCCCCCACTCCCTTTCCAAAATGTCTCTTCTGTCAACGTTACAGGAGCGATGTGGAGTCAGGTCTCCGACTCATGTCAGCCGGCGTAAAGTTAGAAAAAAGGCAAGCGGTCTCTTGTGCTTGGGCGAGCTTTCAAAGTCAGGCAGTTGGGATAACTGGCGGCCTCATTCCCCCAACACCCACCTGCTTCAAAACGCGCAAAAACTGCCTGTAGCCCAGTCGGTCCATCCGAGGTAAAATCCAAGAACAGCATCAGCATCATAACTATTTATCAGGGCCAACCAAGAGCATGCCGAATATATTAGGTGCTTGGAACACAGGCAGGATAATGCTGCTGCAGACATCTTGTTTGGGGACTTCCTAGAGGCACCTGGTTGGCCACTGTGTGAGCAGACTGCTTGACTTGATGGGCCTTGGTCTGATCCAGCAAGGCTTTTCTTATGTCCTTATGTCCCAAAGCAGGAAATAAACTTTCCAGAGCCTCAGCAGTCTTCTTCAGGCTGGGTTGTTTGGTCCGGAGAGGCGGAGGAGATGTTTTGGGGCAGGAGGGGAAAGCACTGAAATATCTTTTACCCCCTTCCCCTTTTTGGGTGGAACATCTAGGCTGACAAAGGGCTCTGGGGAACCCAGGAGCTTGCTCACTACTTTGTGACATTTGGGTTAGTCCTAATAAAAGGTCTTGCTTCGGAAATAATTTCAGGTGGGTAGCCCTGTTAGGATAAAAGTCCCGTCCAATAGCACCTTAGAGACCAATTCTCCCACCCCCCATAAGCTTTCCTGAGTCAAAGCTAACTTCATCAGATATAAATAGAAGGGCTAATGGACTGTCATTCTATTTGTATCTGACTTACAGTGGAATCCTAAGGAGCCTCACTCCAGTCTCAGCCCATTCATTTCAATGGGCTTAGACTGGAGTAACTCTCCTCAGGATTGCACTGTAAGTTTTGCTCACAAAACCTTATGCCCTGGAACATTTTATTGATCTTCAAGATGCTACTGGACTCAAATTTTGTTCTCCGGCACAAAAATGCATCCTTAGTGACAGGGTTGGGAGGACACCATTGCTCTTCATTTTTCGCTCTAAAACACTAACCCTGAAGGAGAGATCTGTGTAGTCTGAAAGCTTCCTTCCAATATTTTAAGGCTGACTGGTAATAACTTTGTTTGAAGTCACTATGTCACTTCTCTGTTCTGAGAAACCAACACAGCCAGGTACCTTATTCTGGTGCAGAACAGATAGAGGAAGGCCAGAAACCTGTTTGGGGCTGCCCTGTTCAGAACCGCCATCCCAAATGAGCGTACCTAGCAATCATAGTATTTCCCTTAACTTGTTTGTACACCCAGGATCTCTAGTGAATTTTCCTGAAATTATTGTGGATGTCCTCAAGGAGAAACCACAGAGATCCTGATTGGCAACAGTCCTGGCGGTTTAACAGGCATTAAAAACCACCAAGCCGTGGTGTCTGAACAAAACCACCAAGCCCTGCTGTCTGAACACCAAGCCTGACCCTGAAACCCAAAGCCTGGCTTTAAAGAGAAGAGTGGAAGTATATTCGAAATGGAAAAGGGAGTAAATTGGGCCAGTCTTCTGACACAAAGGGCGATCCTAAGCACACACAAAAAAGTATGAGCCACTTTGTTCAACGGGAGTTACTTTCAAGTAAGCCTGCAAAGGATCGCCGCCCAGCACACTAAATGGGGGGGGGGGGTCCATGAAGTCCATGAAACTTTTAAATCATTTGTCTGCGATCTGGATGTAACTGAACCGTTGTCAGCATCACAGAGGATTATATGTGCAGTCAAGAAGAACCCATTTCCCTTTTTACACCCCGGTGTTTACTCGGAAGTAAATCCCACTCAAGCCAATGGGACTTCCCTCCTAGTAATCAGGGTTACTGTTGAAGCCTTATAGCTCCTCCGCTCCCTACTCGTCTCACCCCACCCCCATGAAAATAGATATGCAATTGAATGCAATTGCGTGCAATTGTAATGAAAGAAAATCCTTGTTCGCGGGCAATTTGCGTTGAGGTGGAGGGACGGCTCTAATTCCACCACGAGGACGTAAACCAATATTGTCGCCCGTTGACAGCCACGATCACGAACCTGAACGTGAATCTGGGCTGTTGTCAGACGAGACGGAGACTCTTGAATGCACCCCAGGTTGGCTGCCTTGCCTTACCGCGGGGGCGCCCCGGGGATGGCTAGGGGGAAGGCGACGGCTGTCAGCCCGCGGAAGCGCCGATCTTTCGGGTTGTAGGCGCCGAGAGACTTTTATGACTAGCAACTAAATGGGCCGGTCCGTTTGTTTAGGCTTGCACGAAAGAAAGAAAGAAAGAAAGAAAGAAAGAAAGAAAGAAAGAAAGAAAGAAAGAAAGAAAGAAAGAAAGAAAGAAAGAAAGAAAGAAAGAGGAAGAAGGAGAGAAAGAAAGAAAAAGAGAGAAAGAGAGAAAGAAAGAAAGAGGTTTGTGGCAACTATTATGAAGGATCCCAACACACGCTCTTCAAATACGCCATTTCCCCCATGCTTACTAGAGAGTATACGCTCTAGAGAGCATTCCGTTGAAATCAGTGGGACTTCTTTGATGTATGGAAGAACGGGCCTTTAAACCGTGCTGACAGAGAGCTTCCTCTCCCCCTCAGCCAAATCATTCCCCCCCCCTCGAAACGGCTGAAAACCTACTCGCCCGCCCTCCATCCGAGCATCTCACGGCCCATTAGCAAGCCAATGAGCAGAACCCCCCAGGATTTCCCCGAAGCAGCCACCCCAACCCCTGGAGGATTCCGCGACGGCCCTTCCTCGGAAGCGAACCTCTCACGCCCGGCCCCGAGCCTGAGAACCTGAGATCTCGAGTCCGGCCCCCACCTGCTGGGCTGGGCTCCGCTCCCCTCCCCGCTCCCCAGATGCTGACAGCTAGAAACTCCGAAGCGTACAGACATAACAAGAACCAAGGGAGGCAGCAGCAAAAAAAAAAAAAAAAGGGGGGGGGGCTTTGAAGCTCGACGCGGAGACAGAAGCGCTTGTAAAAGCAGCGGCTCTCGTCCCGCGAAGGCTGTGATGTTTTTCATTCCTTTTCTCTCTCTTCCCCCCTCCCCCAGAGTGTCTGAAGATAAATGCACAGATATTACCTATAATTAAGCCTCTTTTCTGCCGGCTTCGGCTCCTGGGTTGTAGTTGCAACGGGGAGGGAGAGAGAAGGCAGGAGGGGGAGAGAGAGGGCGAAAACGCACGGGAGGTTTTGCCTTGCATTTGTGTGTGTGTGTCAAGTCGCAGCCGATTTATGGCGACCCCTTTTGGGGTTTTCATGGCAAGAGACTAACAGAGGTGGTTTGCCGGTGCCTTCCTCTGCACAGCAACCCTGGTCTTCCTTGGTGGTCTCCCATCCAAATACTAACCAAGGCTGACCCTGCTTAGCTTCTGAGATCTGACGAGATCAGAGTAGCCTGGGCCATTTGCCTTGGATTTGCCACTCTCTAAATGCACGTTTTTTCCCATCCGAATTCTTAAAACTCTGCATGGGGGCTTCTTGTTGAGTTTTGAGAATTTGGATGAGGGAAATGGGCACCTAGAGAGCGGCAAATCCAAGGCAAAACCTCCCATGCGTTTTCGCCCCCAGGTTCTTAGGAGACTGACGAATCGTTTGATTGCATCTGGCCAGAACGCGAAAACGCACGGGAGGTTTTGCCTTGGATTCGCCACTCTCTAAATGCACATTTTCCCCATCTGAATTCTCAAAACTCTGCATGGGGGCTTATGGCTGGGGGAAATGTGCAATTAGAGAGCGGCAAATCCCAGGCAAAACCGTTTTCGCATACGTTTCAGCCCACTCGTCCGCAACCAGATTCTCACCTTGGAAGGTGGGCAAACGGGTGACCTTTATTTTTTTTTCCTGATTAAGAAATCAGCATTTCTAAAACTGCGCTAGCGTAACAACCATGATCATCGTGCCCCGAACTCGATCTACATCGCCCCAAGCTTCTGTTTTAATGGCATCATGATCCCAGGAAGAATTGTGCCCCTTTCCTCACGTTACCCTCCAGGAGCACCTTCACCTCCGGCCAACTTGCCTGTCTCTATTGGCTGCCCGTTGCTGCTGTTATAAGCCATTCGTGCGGCAATCCACTGCGCAGTGACTTACCTCCGAGCCGACAAGCATAGGATCGGGTTGCGAGGAATTCTAAGAGCGGTGCCGAAGGCTTACAATCCCTCGGTGGTTTTGTTTCGCTGGGTTTATAGTGCGATGCATATCATACTGCTGAGATACGCCAGAGAAGAGAACCACCCCAAATAACAGTTTAAACAAACTGCTTCCTTAGAAGCTGGTCGTGAACGTATGCAAAAAGCCTTAAGACCCGGCTGAGAATCCCCCCTCTGAAATAGTTCCAAATCCCTTAAGGGGGGCGGGGAGGGAGGGAGAGGGAGAGAGATGTTTGCTGAGGTGGGAAGCTTAGGGGACGCGATCCAAAGCGTACTTATGGGGAAGAATGCTCTGTTGCTGGCGGCAAAACGGGGTACCGCGGTCCTTCCGTCCCTGTCACAGAGGGAGGGGGAGAAAGAGTGCAAAGGGTCCCTTTTCATAAATCGCTATCGTTTATTTCATGTAAAATCGCCTGGGGGGAAACAAACAAACAAACAAACACGTGTCTGAGACCATGGCTCAATGGTAGAACATCAGCTTGTCAGGTAGAAGGTCCCAGGTTCAATCCCCGACATCTCCAGTTAAAGGGACTAGGCAAGTAGGTGATGCGAAAGACCCCTGCCTGAGACCCTGGAGAGCCGCTGCCGGTCTGAGTAGACTATACTGACTTTGATGGACCAAGGGTCTGGATTCAGTATAAGGCAGCTTCATGTGTCTTTGGGAAAAGGGAATGTCTCTTTGGAGAGCGGGCGCCCCCTCTTTTCCAGCCCGCCCCTCTTCGTCCCCCATTCATTAAAGTGTTAGGATCGCAACCCCTTCAGTTTCTCGACCTTGATCCGGTTCTCCCCCCAACCAGAAGGGAAGCGACGCCCTGTGCTTAGGAAAAGCGTTTCCTCCCGACCAGAGAACCACGCTCGCCCTCCCCGTCCACAAAGACGTTCCCCCGGCTTTCATCCCTCCGATGTCAGGCCCGATAGAGTCATCGCGGGGCGGCCGGTGGGGCTCTTGGCTCCTCCTCTGGGACAGCAGAGCAGGAAGGTAAGATGAGTGGGCAGGCGGCGGCGGCGGCTGCAGAGGCTGCCCTGGGGTGGGGAGGGGGGGAGAAGGATGGGGGTTGCGGGGCGGGGCTGCCTGGGACGGGCCGCCGCTTCTGCTCTCGCTGGAGCCGGTCAAACTGCACCGCCGCTTCCCCCAGGAGTTTCTCTTTCATCTCCCCGCTGCTGGCGCCTGCAAACAGCCTCGGTTTGTCTGCAACGTCTCTCCCGCCCTCTTCCTCCTCTCTCTCTCTGTCTGTCTCTCTCTCTCCCCCCCCCCCTCCTGCTTCTAGCTGTAGCGTCTGGACAACAGGGCGCATATTTCCCAGCTGGTGTAATTGACCAGAAAAGGGGGTGGGGGTGGGGGTCGCTACTTTGCTAAAGAGAGGGTAAGAACAGCCGTGGGCCTGCCGTGGTAACTGAGAAGGCGCCCCACGAGAATCAGAGTCGGAAGGGACCACCAGGGTCATCTAGCCCAACCCCCTGCACAAGGCAGGAAATTCCAAGCTACCTTCCCCACGCACACACGCACACACACACAGTGACCCCTACTCCATGCCCAGAAGATGGCCAGAGGTGCCCTCCCTCTCATGATCTACCAAGGTCATAGAATCAGCAGAGAAAGAGCTGGGTCAAAACGACCTGCAGTCTCGCCCTCGCCTTATCCTTCGGGGGATCTGCCCGTTTGAGATCCCATCTAACGCTTGTTCAAAGGGTCCGGCGGTCGGGGCAGACGTCAGGATCCCGATCCCGCGTTCGCTTTTCCCCGCCCCCCGCCCCCTGAATCGAGGGTCCGCTGAACGTCACTTATCTAGACAGAAGGAACTGGTTGGGGCGGGGGGGGGTGTTCGAGAAGTCGATGGAGTCGCGTAGACCAGCATCTCAATCGCCAAAACCGTTTACTGGGTTTATTATTCTGATCATTCTGATCACTGATAATAACAACAATAATGCAAAGTGTCAATAAAGTGCACAAAGATCGCAGCTCCTTCTCGGACTGGTTACAGGGGTCAATACACTTCAGGGGCTTCAGAACGCACTAAAACTGTGGAGCACAGGCAGGATGGGGCTGCTGCAGTCGTCTTGTTTGGGGCTTCCTAGAGGCACCTAGTTGGCCGCTGCGTGAACAAACTGCTGGACTGGATGGGCCTGGGTCCGATCCAGCAGGGCTTTTCTTATGTTCTTAAAACAATTTTAGTGCTTTTTTTTAAAGAAGAGACCATACACCCTGCAATAGAGGCGATCCTTTAGAGTTCAGAGTAAAATGATTATTTGGGGTGAATAGAAGGTCCGTGGACTCGTGCTGGGTTATGCTGCTCTTTGCCTGAAAGATGTTCGGGTACAGTTAGCGCTTGCCTGAGACCATGCCTTCCCCCAAATTCTAGCATGGGTTTAGAAGAATATATTTATATATATTATTAACTTTGTTCTGTAAATCCAGGTTGGCTCCTATGCACGTTTATTCAGAAGTCAGTCCTACTGTGGGGTTGACTCTCAAGTAAGAGCCCAGGACTGCATTAGGTTGTGGACCTGGTGGCAAGTTGGCCTAGCCGGCGCGACGGATAAAGGAAAGCCAACCGTCGCGGGTTAGCCGCCCGAACCTATCGAGACTTCATCCCCAGTCGTCGGGACTGCAGCCTTCGGTCTCCCCTCGCTTTGCAGCCTGACAAATACCCTGTTAGGTTTTGCAACCGTGATCCCACCAGACACGCTTAACAGGGACACGCATTGCTCTGAATATAACCGGAAGGAATTCGCTTCCGAGAAAACGTGTTCAGCGCTGTGTGGGTGTGAAAGACAAGTTTGATCCACCGGTCGAAGGCTTTGGGAGGCCACTGAGATCAGCTTAATGGATAAGCAGTAGCGGACTGGCCAGGGTGTCAGCTTGCCCCATCGCAAGTGGGCCCTGTGGGCCCCTGATGAAGTGGGGCCCCCTTAAACATTAGACAATTTGTTAAAAATGTTAATGACCTGTTAGTAGCCTGAAAATATAATAGAAGTTCCGATATTATTACTATATGCAACTACAATTTTCGTTGTGTTACTATTTTAATGTACGCTATATAGGCTCGGATCTTTACTATTGCGACTACACAATGCTTAGCTGGGAATCCCAGCCTGGTATTTATTTATTTTATTTCTTATTAAAAAAAATGATAGCTTTATAGTTGTGGGTGGGCCCCCTTTGTCTCCTGGCAACCAATATTTTTAGACTCAGTCCGCCACTGTGGATAGACTGACAGCTGCCCCTGTACACCCCATTCCCTGTTGCAGCTCCCTCCAGGTAGGACGGCCTGCACGAAGAAGCCCACGCTCCTAGCATCCCTCAGATTCCGTAAAACCGAATTGTCCAGGAAAGGCATTTTGGTAAAAGGAATAGGGTTGTACTAGGACGGAATGGCTCAGGAAGGCCCGACTTTGTAAAGGGAACAGGATCCTAGTCTATTCTAAGGTTTACAGTGCATTCCTAAAGAGAGTTACTCCAGTCTAAATCCACTGAAATGAATGGGCTTGTGTACCCTATGAATCAGTGTCCTCCAAAATGTCCTATCTTTGACAGCCTTGCTCAGATCTTGCAAATTGAGGGCTGTGGCTTCCTTTATTGAGTCAATCCATCTCTTGTTGGGTCTTCCTCTTTTCCTGCTGCCCTCCACTTTTCCTAGCATGACTGTCTTTTCCAGTGACTCTGGTCGTCTCATGATGTGACCAAAATACGATAGCCTCAGTTTAGTCATTTTAGCTTCTAGGATCAGTTCAGACTTGATTTGATCTATAACCCACTGATTTGTTTTTTTTTGGGGGGGGGGGAAGCAGTCCACGGTATCCATAACACACTCTTCCAATACCACATTTCAAAGGAATCTACTCCAGTATAAATCCATTGAAATGAATGGGCTTAGAGTGGAGTAACTCTCCTTAGGAATGCCCTACTATTGTATGTTTTATTCTGCTTTCACTGCACTGTAATTTTGCAATGTCATTTTCTGCATGGTTTATGACAGACTGTGTCTGATACCTTTTCCCTTTGTTGTTCTAACTTTTGTAATCCTAGTCCTATGGCATTGTTTATTGAGGGCCTTATCCCGCCTGTATCTTGTGATCCACCTTGAGACTCAGCCAGAGGGGGGAGTTATAAATAAATCCCTGACAGAGGTGTTTCTGACCTGATCAAGGTATAATGTTCAAAGGCTGCAGTGATATACATTCTTCCTGGGCAGCTTGTCCATTGGGCGCAGTAGGGCCCGGGTAGCGTATGAAAGGACAACACAAATGTCAATAAATTATAAATAAGAGGCAACTATGGCCATTTATGCACTGGAGGTTTTGCCTTGGGTTTGCCACTCTCTAGCTGAACATTTTCCCCACCCGAATTATCAAAACTCAAAAATAAACCCCCAATGCAGAGTTTTGAGAATTCGGATGGGGAAAATGTGCATCTAGAGAGCGGCAAACCCAAGGCAAAACCTCCCGAGCATAAATGACCTGTAACTACAGTCCCCTAAACCGCTCTATCAATAATTTCCCATGAGAAGGAGAAAGGAAGCATGCTGGCCCAAGGAAATCGACGGGCCTTTTAACAAGAATTGTACGGGCAAAGGGTCAGTAAGGAGTGTTTAAAACCAACCCGTTTGCCTGAAACCGAGCATCGCACCGAAGACGGGTCAAGGGGAAGGAGGCGGCCCGCCTCCACGGCCGCCCGAAGAAATTCACGGGTCCGTCTGAAATCGCGCTCCCCACTCTTGTAAAACCAGGTCACTCTGACCTGACCTCAAGCCTGTCCCCTATTCTTCAGGGGGAGAAACGTTGCATTGATTCGGGGTAATTATCTGTAGCACTTCGGCCGAGCGGCAACTAGCACCTCATTGTTCCCTGTTTGCACACATTGTTTCTGATTTTCATCCATTCTCATTTACCTGTCATTAAGGGGAGGAGAAGCAAGGGGCAGACTTGCTGCTAGCAGGAGATTCATTCCTTTTTTCTTTTTTTTTCCAAAGCCGCCGGACAATGAGTCGCTTTCTAAATCCCCTCCCCGGTTCACTTTCTACGCATTTTGCAATCTGTAGGGTTGTTGTTTTTAATCAATAGATTAAATGAGGGGCTCAATGAGGGGAAAGCATGGGGGAAAAGCGTTAGTATTTATCTCCCCCAAAGATTCTTTAACGGTTTGCATGCTCTACAGTAACTGGAATTGGTTTGAGGTGCCCGTTTAGGTTGCTGTTCTAAGGTGAAGATTTGGCCTGAAGTCCGTAGTAAGTGATTTCGACCTGGGGGTGTAGGAGACATAGGGCGAAAACGCATGGTCGCTTTATCCTCCTTTAATCCCTGTTTTAGCCAGGATCCAACACACATTAGGCGAAACGCATGCATTCGATCCTGGCTGAAACAGGGATTAAAGGAGGATAAAGCGTCCATGCGTTTTTGCCCTATAGAGGTCGCAGGTTATTTTATTCAGGGACCTGAGCATTGGCCAGGCGATGGCCTGAAGGGAGTGATGGAAAACTTGCACGCTGCTTATCTGAGTTTGCCAACTTTTGAGTAAGTCCCACCACAATCAAGGGCATCTGCGGCCATTTCTGCACGGGAGGTTTTGCCTTGGAGTTGCTGCTCCCTAGATGCACATTTTCCCCATCCAAATTCTCAAAACTCTGCATGGGGGGCTTATTTTTTTTTTAGTTTTGAGAATTTGGATGGGCAAAATGTATCTAGAGAGCAGCAAATCCAAGGCAAAACCTCCCCTGCAGAAATGGCCTGTGTTTAGGACCAGGACGCTTCCTAGCGTAGGAGAAGATTTCCCTTAGCATCTCCTATGCTTACTCGGAGTTTAGACTGAATACCCAGACACACTAACGAAGAGACTCAATGGTATTTACTACTGCGTGCACCTCTAGGATTGCCCTGCGAGCTCCATTTAATTAAACGCTCGTGCAAGAGTTCATAGGATTGCAACCATAGAATTTTTCTTGTCTCCGGAACTTCCGCGCTTTAATGCCTAGCCAAGTAGCTAGATTGAAATAAATGGGCATTTTGGTGCAGTCTCCATGGGAGGTGGCCCACACCCCACAGAACGTCCCGTTCTTTTCTCTCTGTGTCCCTTTCTTCGTTCCCAGGGATGGCCTCGGTTGTAGGGCCGGAGGTGGGGATGGGTCGGAATGGGCCCAGCCCTTGCAAAACAGAGTAAGCCCCCCTTGTACCTCCCAGAGCTTTGGTGGATGCTGCTCAAGGCAGGGCCGCAACTGGGGGGGGGGTGAGGAGGGCTGCCTACGGCCCTGGCTCAAGGACACTATAATTCTCAATACCTTGCCTATCAAATAATTAAACCCCTCCCCGGCAGCATTATCGACCTTGTAGGGAAAGAACTAACAGCGGATCTAGAGAAGTCGTGACTGCGGCGCAACTTCAGGAGGGCAAAAAAAAAAAAGTTGTCAGATTCTGCTTCTAAGCACTGAAGTTATTTAATGCAAGAGTTGGGATCATTCTGAAAAGGTATTTTCTGGGATCCGCCTCACACGCGTACCTGAAATTTAAATAAAGTGCCGGCTCTGATATGAGGCTGTCACGGGCCGACCTATTACCTCCCCTAACGCAGGAGGTGGACATGCCGATTCTAGCCAAGCCACTGGAAACTCGAAAGCCAGTCTGAATTGATGCATGGGAGGTTTTGCCTTGGATTTGCCACTCTTTAGATGCACATTTTCCCCATCCAGGTTCTCAACACTCAAAAATAAGCCCCCATATGCAGAGTTTTGGGGATTCGGATGGGGAAAATGGGCATCTAGAGAGCGGCAAATCCAAGGCAAAACCTCCCGTGCATAAATGGCCAGCGTCTTTCCAAGAAATGGCTTAGAAGCGGGGCATTCGGCTAGAGCTCGAAAGTGATTTTCTTTTAAATCTAAAGAACTAAAAAGACCAGGACTTTCACTGGGTGTAAGGCTCTTGCCCTTATACCAGCTGAGAGCTCCTCTTCCGCGTCTTTCCCCAACCCGAAAGCTTTAGCAAACAGCAACAATGGTTTATCAACAGCTCATTAAATAGCTATCATTACGGGATTAAATTAATTATGCAGCCCGAATGATTTGCTTTTCTCGGGGTGGTAATTTGAAATGCCTTCCCATTACACGAAGGCACCTTGTTCGCTTTAATAGGGCTGGATTGGTAAAGTGGGACAGCTCTGCAGGTCCTGCGGGCTTGTTTGATGCGCAGATGAAGGAGCCGAGACTCGAGACTCAGCCGGCTTCTGACAAATGCATCTGTTTGTCATCAAGGGCTAGGCGCCTGCAAATTACATTAGCAGCATAATCATTATTTTTTTTAAGCAAACCTCTTTCTTTCTCGGGCATTTAAATTGGTTCGCAGACTTCGTTTCAGGGGAGAAGGGGGGGGGATTTCTTCCTTATCGTTCAAGCGGCTCATTCAACTAATTGGTGAGAAGAGGGCTGGTGGCGTCTGAGGACGCAGCCAGAGGTTGTGGAAAACCCCAGCTGTCGATGGGGTGCGTCTATCCTACTCACTGGGTTAAGGGGTATAGAGAAGCTGGGCAAGGGAACTCTGTGGCTTCTAGTCCTATGGAACCAAGGGCGCCCCGTCCTTTTGCTCCAGGGCCTCTGGCAACCGAGGTGTTTTGAGACGGGCGCCCACCACCAACAGCGCGTTGCTTTTCTCCATTCACCCCGTAACCTGGAAGTGAAACGCGCAGTCTCTCATGCCATCGTATCCTGCGATCGCACACATGAACACATGAAGCTGCCTTATACTGAACCAGACCCTTGGTCCATCAAGGTCAGTATTGTCTACTCAGACCGGCAGCGGCTCTCCAGGGTCTCAAGCAGAGAAGTCTTTCACATCACCTACCTGCCTGGTTCCTTTAACTGGAGATGCCGGGGACTGAACCTGGGACCTCTCCTGAGCATGGAGTATGGGTCACTGGAGGTGTGTGTGTTGGGAAATAGTTTGTGCAGGGGGGTTGGACTAGATGACCCTGGTGGTCCCTTCCAACTCTATGACCTTCTGCATGCCAAGCAGAAGCTCTGCTATTGAGACACAGCCCCTCCCCACCATCACTCCGTCTCGCAAAGAAGCGCACGTCTGCCGGTGGGCCTGCCCCAGAAGACGTTTTGGACGTCCTGGCCAAGCTCGCGCCATACCCAAGGTGGGCATTGCTCCCAGACGGATGACATCAACCTCGAGGGCCCCCCCCCCAACCTTCCCCAACTTTAGTCAAGGGGCTTCCTGGCAGATCTTTGCGAATAAATTTGTCAGTGGTGGGGGGGGGGTGGAGAGTCAAAGGTGGGGGGTGGAGAGTCCGCGCTCTCAGAATTTCCCCTCCGTCTCATCAGCCCTAATTACTCCCGCGACTTTCCTGTTTTGGCAGAGTTTCCGCGCTGGAAAAGCTCCCTAATAACCCAGCCCGCGTTCGCTGCCCGTGTCATTAACTTCTAATTTATTTAAAAGGAGGGGGGGAGGAGGAGAAGAAGAAGAAGAAGGGGGGGGAAACCCAGGCTCCTATAGCCGCGCGGAGCCAATCGCGTGAGCCCCGGCCTGACGTCACCGCCCTCCGCCCCGCTCATTGGCCCGGACGCGCTTACTCGACTTCCCAAAGGAGGAAACAGCCAGGAGCCTCCCAAAAAAGGGGAGGACGGAAAAAAGTCGCGGCGCTGTCGGGCTGGACGCGAGCGGAGCCGGCGCGTCCCCAGTGAGCGGAGCCGAGGAGGAGGCGGCGGCGGCGCTGGTGGTGGGGCTGGTGGTGGGGCGAGGCGGGCCAGGCAGGGGCTCCTTGCGCAGGGCGCGCCGCGATGTCTTCCCCGGCCAAGGCGAAGGAGGCGTTCTCCTCCTCGGACGAGGAGAGCCCCGGGGCCGAGGAGCCCCGCCGAGCCAAGGTCTTGCCTTTCAGCGTGGAGGCGCTCATGTCCGACAAGAAGCCCCCCCGGGAGGCCGGCGCCGGCCTGGAAGGGGCCGCCGGCCCGGGGACGTCCCGGCCCCTGCTCCTGGCCGGCCACGCCGCCCGGGAAGCGGCCAGCCCCGGGGGGCTTACAAAAACCTTCGAGACCTCGTCGGTCAAGTCCGAGAACTCCGAGGACGGCTCGCCGTGGATCCCGGAGGCTGGCAGATACTCCCCGCCCCCGAGTGAGTGAGGGCCGGGGGGCTGGGAGGGGAGAGGCGAGCAGGGGAGACTCGGGATGGGGGGGGAGGAGGACGGGAACGGGAGGGGTTGCCTTGGGTTTCCCCCTCCCGCGATACCCGTTTCCCCCATTCAAATCCCCCAAACTCAACAAGAAGCCTCCATTGCAGTTTGGAGAATTCGGATGGGGCGAACGTGCATCGAGAGAGCGGCAGATCCAAGGCAAAACCTCCCCGGCAGGAATGGCCTAAGACTTCGTCCTTGCCCCGCTTGGACTCCGGCGGCGCCAGGGCTCCTGCTCCAGTGGAGGAAGCCGCAGTCGGAATTTACGGCTTGGCATCCGGGCGGGCCATGGGAGGTTTTGCCTGGGATTTGCCGCTCTCCAAATGCCCATTTTCCCCAGCCAAATTCTCAACGAGAAGCCCCCCTGCAGAGTTTTTGAGCATTCAGATGGGGGAAATGTACATCTAGAGAGCGGCAAATCCAAGGCAAAACCTCCCATGCGTTTTCGCCCAAAGGGAAAGCGGGGGGGGGGGGGCAGACAATAACGAAACTGCCCCGGGAATAATGTTACGCAGCTTGGAGCGAAACATTCAGCTCCCCCCCCCCTTTTAAATAAACCTTCGCCGGCTCCACGGGCCCGATCTTCTCTAGGCTGGGAATTTTCCGCCGGAACTCCCCCTCCAGGCTCCAGCGGCCTGCGCCAATGACCGTCGGGATTCCCCACCTACTTAGATCCACCCCCCCCAAATAAAAATAACATTAAGGCCATTTATGCCCGGGAGGTTTTGCCTTGGATTTGCCCCTCTCTAGAGGTACGTTTTCCCCATCCGAATAATTCTCAGAACTCTCCATGGGGGAATATTGTCGAAGGCTTTCACGTTCAGAGTTCATTGGTTCTTATGGGTTATCCGGGCTGTGTGACCGTGGTCTTGGTATTTTCTTTCCTGACGTTTCGCCCGCAGCTGTGGCAGGCATCTTCAGAGGAGTCACACTGAAGGACAGTGTCTCTCCTCTGAAGATGCCTGCCACAGCTGCTGGCGAAACGTCAGGAAAGAAAATACCAAGACCACGGTCACACAGCCCGGATAACCTACAAGAACCAATCTCCATGGGGGGGCTTATTGTTGAGTTTTGACAATTTGGATGGGGGAAATTGTGCACCTCGAGAGGGGCAAATCCAAGGCAAAACCTCCCGTGCATAAATGGCCTGAAGCGTTTGGAAAAGTCAGATACGGGCTCGCACTTTTCGACTTCCAGTGCGAGGGTCGGGTCCTGGGATTTCCTCTCTGACGGGTCCTGGGCAGACACGGCCTCGGACGGGGCTGCTTCTCGGCCTTCCTAGCTGGGGTGGGGGGGGTGGGGGGAGAGGTTCCGCGACGTGCTCAGCCGGGGAAGCTGGTTAGGCAGAGTCGTAGGCTTTTTTGCCCTGTCGGCGATTGGGAGCGGGATCCGCATCGCCTTCTGGGGCTGGCTCCTGTGCACCTGTTCCCAGGAGAGTGCCGGGAGGCTCCGGAGCGCACCTCGAACTTTGCTGGCTCGTCTCTGCGGCGGGTTCGCCGGTGTGCGGCGCGCCAGCCGTCTCGGGGGCCTCCGAGCGCCGCGCAGGAGGAGGACCATTCCAACACGGCCGGGGGAAAGCTGGAAAAGTTTCTTCGTCCTTACAACTGACTTGGCCCGGCCAGCGACTGGTTGGCCATTTATGCATGGGAGGTTTTCCCTTGGATTTGCTGCTCTCTAGATGCACATTTTGCCCATCCAAATTCTCAAAACTCAACAAGAAGCCCCCATGCAGAGTTTTGAGGATTCGGATGGGGGAAATGCGCATCTAGAGAGCAGCAAATCCAAGGGAAAACCTCCCGTGCAGAAATGGCCATCGATAATCACCGGACAGCCGCTGACAACTCTCCGTTGCCCAACGAAGATCCCTTGTTCCGTCAAGTTCCCGGGTCAAACTAGGCTGTCTGCTTTCAGTCTTCTAATATACAGGAGGTTTTTGCCTTGGATTCGCCGCTCTCTAGATGCACATTTCCCCCATCTGAATTCTCAAAACACTGCATAGGGGCTTACTGTTGAGTTCTGAGAATTTGAATGGGTGGAAATGTCCATCTAGAGAGTGGCAAAACCTCCTGCGCATAAAATGGCTAACATGTGTTTCTGGCAATTTTTAGTAATGGGTTGTTTCTTTTAGTTCTGAGCTTCTTTCGCCCATCCAGTTTTCCTTTCACGTTGGGCATCTCCCCCCCGCCTGCCCACTTTGATGCCATGTTCCTTGGATACTGATGCGCCCACGAGAGCGCCTATCTAAATCGGCCTGTATTCTTCCCCAGTTTCATCTTATACCTAGGATATACAGGGAGCAAACGATAAAAGATGAAAAACAGCTTTGCTTTTAATGACATTTCCAAGTAATTAATTAGCATTTACAGGATGGGATGGTGAGAATAATAAGCGGAAGCGCTTCATTTATATTAACTCAAAATCTAAAGCAATTCTCCAGCAAGAAGACAAACAATAATAATTCCAGTTCTACAGTGCAGCAGAAAAGTGGTTCTGTCAAGTTCCAGATAACAGTTAATAAGTTAAGCTTCATAGGAAGGAGACAGTAAGTTCCTTCCCATACTAACACACATTTTAACAGTAAGTTCATCCATTTCTGCCCCAGCCATTGCCTTATTGGAGCAGAAGACTAACCTAACTATATTCCTTTCAAGATACATTTAGGGCAGGCAGGGGCAAAGTGACAGAAAATTTAAAAAGAAACCTATAAGCTTCCAAGTGTACTTAGGATCAAAGTGTACATTATTGCTTTCTAGTAATGTACAAAACCTCAGAAAAGGGCTCTTGCTAGGGGAAACACAGAAATGTATTGGTATCCTGATGTCAATATTTCTGGTTTTTCTTTTCCGGTGAAGCCTCCATGTAGAAAATCAAGGCCCGTTTCCCCTTTTTCTTCTCTATATTTCCTTGTCCTCTTGCCAGAGCCATATGTATGTTTATTGAGGAAATAGCCCACTGATTTAAGTCATCCCAAGAGAGCGTGCAGGGGACTGTAGCCTTAGAAGGCCCATGGCCCAGTTCTAAGCGAGTGTAAGCCGATGCATATCCATTTAGTTCAATGGGACTGTCTCCCAGTTAAGTGTGCTTAGGATTGCTGCTCACTGCCATTAAAACTGGAATAATTAAAATCTGAATAATAGCCTAATTGAGAAGATGTACTGACATGTTTCCTGGTGCTACAAAAAAAACTGCTGGGTATTCTACATCTGACCAGAATAAGTTGTTGTTGTTTTGCCCACCACCACCACCATATTGGAATTCCAACTAATTTATTTCATTCATGTTTGTTCCCTTTTTACTTACCTTGGGGGTTTGGGACATGGAGATGACAGGTTAAGACAATTTCCATAACAAGAATCTACAATCCCCCTCCCCCAGTAATAGTTTAATTGAATTCAGTGGAACTTCAGGGTAAATGCTCAAGATAAAAGATGGGGTAGAACGGTGATGATTTCTTAAAGAGTCACATTTTTATTCTTCAGAATCTATGTGACCTGTTAAAGGACTCCACTGTAGATTCCTACAAATCTGTCTATGGCTCCTTAGGCCTCATAGACTCTCTGTTGTGTTCATTTCCTTGTAAAGAAAAATTGATTCCTTGGTGAGAATGCATCTTCCCTGGTTCATGTAAAAATTATCAGGGGAAAATAAGATTTTTTTTAAAAAAAACTAACAAATTGTGGTATGAAGTATCGCAAAGGCTTCCCAGTTAGTTAACTTTTAAAATTCTGTAGACTGCATATAATAAAGTGAGCTTCAGGGTTTTCAGTCATTTTTTTGGGGGGGGGGAACATGGTACGTGACAGAAGAAATACAGGGATGTTGTTTAAAAGCAGTTGAAAGAGAAATAAGTAACAGTAGAAAGGTATACAGAGGACTGACTTGGTTAGAACACCATCACAAATGAGTAAATAGATTATGGAATATAAAAGTTAGGTTTCTGAAACAAATGTTGTGTGGTTGCTTCTTGTATTGACATTTTTAAAAGGCATTTAGTCACACAAACTAATTCAGATATAAGCTTAACAGAATCTCTAATGTACTTACATACATTTGTCCCTCTAAACAAGTTCCGGTATCTGTTACTCAACTTCACATTTAATGTTAGAATAATTCCTAATATACAGCAAATGGAGCCCAAGTCTCTACAAAATCAGAGTCATACTGCAGTTTCCATGTCCGCGTATATTGATAGATTGCTTCATAAAATCTTAATCAAACACTTTTGATTAACTTCACATTCGATGATCTCTTGGCTTCAAAAGCTGAGATCTACATTCTTAAGCATATCAAAATATGAAATGTGCTCTACTGAAATTGCATTATAAATAACATATCCCCAATTTCCATGTGCTGATTATATTGTGCATCTGGTAAACAAGTAATTTATGATATAGAGAAAGATACTTTGTATTTTGAGTAAATTTCTGTCTTCACCACTTTTCCAATAACACCTCCCTCATCGCATTATTCAAAACATTTTTACTCTGAAAATCTTTGGGGCTTATAGGTAAAGCTTAACTAACAACCCGACCCTAAGCATCTATATTTACTTGCAAGCCACACTGACTTAAGTAGGATTTATTCTGCATTCGTTCATAGGATTGTAGCTGTACTATATTTTATATTTCCAAAAGTCCTTCTTAGAGACTAAAAGAGAAAATAGGAAAGAAAATAAAGTACTCATTGTTACTCCTATATTTATACTGAATAGTGCTGGTGATATTAACTGTCTTGGGTTGGTATGTTTCCTAACCTTCCCAGTAAAACTTTTTCATAATTGGGTTTCTCATTAATGTTGCCAGTGCAATCATAGTAGAGTTACTCCAGTCTATTGATTGCAATGGACTTAGGCTGGGGTAGCTCTTTGTAGGGTTGTATTGTGTAATGTTCAGCACAAACATTTAGAAGTTAAGTCACAATGAATTCAGTGTCCCTCTGGAGTATTTTGTGGTTTAAATACTGGGAGGAAAGCAGTTTCCTTTAGTTTCTTTCCTCTTTCCTTGTAGTATTGTTGGATCCTCAAAGTCCTGCCACTGAGATAGTGCTAAGGAAAGTCTGGACTATTACTGTGTAAATTACAGGGTTGCCATGGAACAAGATATGAAACAAATTCTGCTTCTGCTATTAGCTACAGATGTTTTGTAGCTGTGTATTTTGCAAAGTTTTAACATATGTCATAAAGGCTGTATGTTGGTTTAACATGTCAGCCTCCTTTTCCCTTGGTGTTGTTTCCGAGTGGGAATATAGGAATTTGGGGGGTGGGGGCTGGACTGGAGAGTTGACTATTTGCTCACAGATCACAAGTCTATCATAGATTTCATTGAAAGCTTTAGTAGTACACAAAGACAGGAGGGGAGTCCCTTTCCAGACCTACTACAGTGTCCTCAGGCAAAGTTTAAACTAAAATGGCCTATCAAAGATGTCATTCACAGAGAATAAATCCTAGCGAGTAATGGCTGGGGATGTATTTATTTCTGTCCCTTCTGATTCCTGACTAGTAGTATATTCTTCTACTAATCTGTTCCACATCAATATTCCATCCCAGTAGTGATCTGTAGACCTCTTCTTCTTCATCTCTCACTGAGGCACATGCCATACTATGAAGAGAGGCTTCTAGATGTTCCTAATGAGGGCAGACCTTCTCACTGAGTGACCACATGCAGAATGTAGGCAGAAAATACCGGTGGTTCACCGAACCCATCCACCTCAGCAAGGTAGAGTCTTTGCAGTATTCATCTGGGCGAGAGGCAGGATGGATTGTCCTCTCCTTGGAGGTGCTGGAAAGCCTTGGGTACTTCCAGGGAGAAACAGAGGCACAGCTGAAAGTTACAATGCTATCTCAAGAACATTGTGGCCCATGTCATTCCCAGGACGATAGTAGAAAAGAGCAAGAGTCCAGTAGCACCTTAAAGACTACCAACATTTCTGGCAGGTTACGAGTTTTTGTGAGCCACAGCTCACTTCTTTAGATATCATGCTCTATCCCATGATGACATTTATTGTTTCATTCTGGCACACATTTGCTATAATAATCCTAGCCAAACTCTCATCTAAAATTTAGGGTGTGACATGGTTCAGAATACCATTGGAAACCCTTTACAGAAATGTGGATTGTTCACTGAAATCCCACTGATTTGAGGCATGGGCCTTAGCAAAAGAAATACTGCCCCTCAGTACACCTACAACCAATTTTAAATGGATCAGGAATGTTTTGCAGCTGCTTAACATGCTGGTTTGTGTTTTACGGCGTCAGTGACAAACACATGTATCCTACCGTAGCACCCACCAGGGGGGTCAGGATTAGTTGCCGCTCCCTGCTGAGTGTACACAGGACAGCAAGGACAGCTTTGCTACTGTGAACATGTGAAACAGCTAGTCAGAAACTCTTGAATAGTTCTCAACTGCACTATTAAGGTGCGGGGGGGGGGGAGCAACCTTAGAATGACAGTCCTCATTAGATTTGCTGTGGTCTTGAAAGCTTTAAACAATATCATTGAAAACATGTTAACACAAGTCTAGTTAAAGGGATCAATAATACTAGAAAATATATCTATCTGGCTAAAGCCTTTCGGTGAACCAGTATGACACTGTGCTAGGTTTTGCTAAAGCTACCTTTATGATGCCTACATTATGAACTGATAATGTTATAAACCACAGTATAATGCATTAGTTGCATTCTCCACTTTTTTTTTTTAACAAAAACTACCTGAATTTGCTATGTGCTGTCCTTCCCATGCTCTGGCATCAATATAACCCCATATAAATAAGGTTTTCTCCAATAATATATTTGTCTAACCTTTGACAGGCGTTGTTCATTCCTTCTTTGGACGGTAACTGATCTTTGTTTTCATTTCCAGGGCACCTGAGTCCCACAGCCTGCACCCTGAGAAAGCATAAGACCAATCGGAAGCCCCGAACACCTTTTACCACCTCTCAGCTGCTGGCTTTGGAACGCAAATTCCGTCAGAAGCAGTACCTCTCCATTGCTGAAAGAGCCGAGTTCTCCAGCTCTCTTAACCTCACAGAGACCCAAGTGAAAATCTGGTTCCAAAACCGGAGGGCCAAGGCAAAGAGACTGCAAGAAGCTGAGCTGGAGAAGTTAAAAATGGCGGCCAAGCCCATGTTGCCTTCCGGCTTCAGCCTCCCTTTCCCCATCAACTCCCCCCTCCAAGCCGCCTCGCTCTATGGAACGTCGTATCCCTTTCATAGACCTGTGCTTCCCATCCCGCCTGTAGGACTCTATGCTACTCCTGTCGGATACAGCATGTACCACTTGTCGTAAGAAGATTGGAAGGTGTTGCGGCATTGCTATAGACTTCCTGGTGGACCTCGGCCCATCGAAGAGTGCAGTACGAAAAACCAATACTGGTCATTTTCCTGCATGTGCCTTATCAAGTATCTAGGAGTTTGAAAGTAAAGCAGAGCCTGTATTCTGCAGGTTGGGTAACCTGCCAGGGGTGATCTCAACTCTCAAAAACTGATCCTGAAAGAAAGGTTTTTGTTTTTTTTCTTGAACGCTTAAACTAATATAGTTTGTTTATATACTGGGGGGAGGGGGGATCAATCTTAAATCATGTGTTTGCAAGACATATATTTTTTTCCTTATGACGTTCCCTGTGGAATACTGAGACATGGGGCTTTTAAAAGTAGGGACGTGTCATCCTTTACAGTGAGACATTTTCAACCCAATCCTGTGCCCATTTTCTCAGAAGTAAGTCCCACTGTATTCAATGGCACTTACTCCCATTTAAGTGTGTATGGGTGTGGGTGTGTTGGAATGCAGGCTTCAATTTATCGTGACTGGGTTGAGGAAGCTTTAAGATTTACTGGTAAATGAGCTCGGTTCATAATACCAACTTCAGAAGTAAAAAAAATCAATGTTAAAAGAAACATAAGAAAGGGCAAACTGAGTTGCTTTCTGTCTTTCCTCGTGGGCCTTATCCTCTGCTGTGTTCCTTAAATTAAAGTTTAAACAGTTGGAATATCTGAAATGAAAAATGCTGGACTAGATTAGCATGGGTCTCGTCCAGGAAAGCAATGCTTAGGTTGTAGAATATGCGTGTTGAGCTCTGTCAGGTTGCTTCTGACTCATGACGACCCTATGAATTAATGACCTCCAAAATATCCTTTCATTAACAGAGTTCAGTTCTTTAAAAAAGGCAGTTCCCTAATGTTTGTTGTATAGCCGAAATAAATGGGGCCGATTCCGTGGAAAAGGAATACCATAGGAAGGAGAGAGTGAATAATGATTTTGCTGGTCTTTCCTTCACAATTTATTATTTGTTTCTAGAATGACATGTGAAGATGTATGCAGCAGCCAAGGAGGAGAGCAGGTCGTAAAAACCTTGTCTTGACCCTATTCTCCCTTGTTCAGTTAATCATCACCACTTACAGTCAAGACAATTTATACTTGCCTATTTGATGCCAGGGAAAAATAAGATAGAGGTATGAAGAGAGGCGTTGCTTTTCAGAAGCGTGTGTGTGTTTGCAGAGAGACTATTGAAACCATGTTGCAGTACTATTTTGTTTTTTTATTGACATCATATGTGCGTTAAACGTTATTAGCTTATAAAAATCGATTGTGCTTGAATGTTTCTCGAAAGACCCGCAGACCTAGCAAGCCAAATAAACTTATGGGGACAAGATGGTGCTTCCCATATTAGCAAAAGGACCCTCTTCCCTTTCTTTTCATTTTTGGGAGGAAGGGTCCCCTTTTATTATTCTAATTATTTTATTATTGTTATGGCTAAACTTAGTGGTAAAATGTCTGTGGAGGAAGCAGCTTGTTGGACTTCTCCAGGATATTATAAAGGAAAGAAACCACGAGATTTCCCCCCCCCTCCTCCTCCCTACTACAGGCTGTGTTGTGAGTTCTGCCCATTAGCTCAGTTCCACCCTTCTACCCTCAGCCTATTAAAATCCCTTTGAAAGGGATGCCTTGTACAATTTTATATATTTTATTGAAGATTTATTATTTCTTATCTCTTTTATTTAGAATTAAATTAAAAAATTGTTTAAATGTGTGTGGGTCTGTCAGTACTTGGAGTTCTTTCTATAAGAAATAAAAAGGACAAATGCTTTTTCTGCCTTTTGAGGGGCAGGAGTTAAGATCAAAGAAATACTCAGAATTATCACCTATCAAGCTTCCTTTATTTTACTCACTTTCCATTTTTCTGAAACTCCACTCTGAAGAAGAGCCAGCCTTCAGTAAGCAGTCAATGGAAAAACGCACATCATACATTCCAAATAAAAAGCCAGATCTTTTAAACTCTCCCTTTTATTTAATGCTGCTTTAGTGCCTTTACTATGTACCAACGTTCGATAGCAATGTCCGTTTTTTTCCCTTTTATCCATGCCTTTTATAAAGATACTCATTGTTTATGCCAGTGAGTAAGCAGCAAGGGCATTTCCCCAGTGGGCTGAGTCAAAGAGAAAACCAGGTTCAATCAAAATGTAGTAAGAGGACCTGAATTGACTCTGGTTGCTACCCAGAATTTCTTGAAAGGTAAATCTCACTGAATTCAATGGGACTTTCTCCCAAGTAACTGCAGATGCTTAGTTTCCTTGTTTTCAAAGAGTAGGATCATGTCATGACTAAAGGCGTGATCTTCTGTTCATCATTTAACAGGGTCCCATTTAGCACAGTGGGATTTGTTTCCAAGCCTAAAGGACTTGCATTGTTTTTGCGAGTGCCAGCGAGTCTATGCAGTCCATCAGAAATAGCTCTTGGGCATCTGACCCTTTGCCAACCTGGGCAGTTTTAGAACTGTGTAGACAAGTGCATGCCAAGCCCAGACTCGCCCGGAGGGGCCTTAAGGGTTGGGTCGTCTGTCCCCCACCCCGCAACATTTCCGGTGTGTGGATTCTCCTAACGCTTCCGGGTTTGTCTGTGAATGTTGCCAGAACCTTTTTCCTTTGGAGAGGGATTGATTTATTTACCCTTCCCAACTGCTCACAATTTGAGTTCTATCCCAACGGAAGTTGGTTTCAGGTAGCCAGCTCAAGGTTGACTCAGCCTTCCATCCTTCCGAGGTCGGTCAAATGAGTACCCAGCTTGCTGGGGGTAAAGGGAAGATGACTGGGGAAGGCACTGGCAAACCACCCCGTAAACAAAGTCTGCCTAGGAAACATCGGGATGTGACGTCACCTCATGGGTCAGGAATGACCTGGTGCTTGCATAGGGGACCTTTGCCTTTTTTTTTTTTTAAACTGGTAGCTATGCAAGTCCAGATTGCTGAGTCTTCAGGGAGTGGTTGGTTCCAACTGTCCCAATCTGCCCCTATTTTATCTTTCTAGGGCAGAGATGTTTTGTTGTTGTTGTTTTGGGGGGAATGGAAATGTGCTTCCTGCCTTGAAGCGGCAGGTTCCTGGTCTTGGCAAATGAAAGACGCCTGGGACCATGTTTGGGCTGTTGTCAATAACAACCACAGTCCTTGGGAGCTGCCAGCATTTCTCTGGGTCCGGGGAGAGCTACTGACAAGAGAATCTTGTCTTCCCCAGGGGTTTTAACTAATCCATCCCGATTTTGGCTCTTTATCCTGCGGCTTAGCATTGTACAGTACAGTCCACTGGAGTGGAGTCAGTCAGACTTCCTGGGTGCAAAGGACGGTTGCCCGAAGGTCTCCAGTTCCCAACACAGGCTCTGCTCCGGGTTGGCATCACGATCCCATCTTGACTGATGCGGACAGCTGGTAGCTGGTGTGACTTGGTGGCAGAAGCGCCATCGGTTGTTCTGGGAGCCACATGCCACTGGCCCTGGAGGCAATGGGCCTACTCTGGAGTAAGAGTGCTGCACACACACCCCTTTGCATCTCCTTCGCCTGTTTCATACCCTCCTCTCAGGCAATTCTTAACAATTCTTAACAATTCTTAACAATTCAGGCACAAGTTTCTTCAGATCCCAGTAGGCCAAAGGAGCCTCCGAGTGTTCACGAGGCAACCCGAAAGAAACCAGCTTAAAAAACCAATGCATGCAGTTTGCTTTAAACTGTAGATACTTCTCCCCACGCCCCCCCAACCTCCTTAGGCTCTTCTCAGGAGCCATGTATGCATGGGAGGTTTTGCCTTGGATTTGCTACTTTCTAGGTGTACACTTTCCCCATCCGAATTCTCAAAACTCTGCATGGGGGCTTATTGTTGAGTTTGCAAATTTGGATGGGGAAAATGTGCATCTAAAGAGTGGCAAATCCAAGGCAAAACCTCTTATGCATAAACGGCCCATGATCTTTTATCGCCGCGTTTATTTTAGTAAAAATATCAACTTTCTCCTTAGCTGCCGGTTTTGCCTTCACTGAGCAGAGAGAGACCAACTATCCTTAAGGCCCTTTGGTGGGAAAAAAGAAGCTGCCGCGAGGCGACGGTGGTTCATAAAAGCAGGAGTTCTCGGGCATAAATCAAGCAGCGTCGGGGATTACAAGGAAATCTGCCGGCTGGAAATTCTTTGGGTAAAGGAGCTTTTGAGGGTGTTAGGAGGGATCGTGCCAGGGACTTCCTGATTTATGGCAGAAGGCCCGGGTGTTGAAGAGAGAGAACCTCTCAACCTCCCCCCTTCCCCTTCTAACAGAGACGGTAACTGGAGTTTCACCCGGCGCCCAGTTTATTAGCCTGATCCAATCGAAGCTTTCAGAAAGGCCGAGATAATTGAACATTGTGTTTTACGAGAGGGAGGCGTCTCCCCCCCCTTTTTATAAAGCGCGATTTCATCGCACATCTAATGGGAGTTGCCCCGGAGGCAACTAGCTGGATGCGTGTAAACGGAATCAATTACATCCCCTGAACACGCGGAAATGGGGCTGATTCCCACCCCCCAGCGTTTAGTAAGGAAAAGGCTCTGCGAAAGCGGCTCTGGGGTTGGAGGGGGTGCTGATCTGAAAGCAAAAGTTTAAATTGTTCCTGAACTAGTTTTTGACACAAAACAGATGCGATTATTATTAGAGAGGGGAGGGGAATCCTACTGAGACGAGTTCTTGGTTGGCATCCGAGCTAGAGAACGCACGGGAGGTTTGGCCTTGGATTTGCAGCTCTCTAGATGAACATTTTCCCCACCCAAATTCTTAAAACTCTGCTTGGGGGCTTATTGTGGAGTTCTGAGAATTCAGATGGGGGAAATGTGCATCTAGAGAGCGGCGAATCCCAGGCAAAACCCCTCGTGCGTTTCCCCCCAGAAACTTCAACATGGGGGAGGAGGGGGGGAGAAGTCCGGTAGAAAACGAACCGTGATACTCGACGTTGCAAAAGGAAGGCGAAAAACATCCGTGGCGTGAAAAACTGGAGGCCAGCCTGCCAGATTCCAGCCTGGTGAGCGCAGTCTGGCCCGGCCGCTGGCAAAAATGTAACTCTCGCCTGCTTCCCCCCCACTCAACAACCCCCCCTCCGAATTCCCCAGTCTCGGAGCTGTTGACATAAACACTTAGGAATGGGCTCTCTGGGCACGGCTGAGCCCCTGGCCAGCCGACGCTGCCCAGTCTGCCGTTCGTGTTGTCACATTTCCTCCTTGTCAAGGGGGGGGGGGTTTGCTGCTTTGCCAGGGAGGGCGAAGTGGAGCCGAGGCGGTCCCTTCTGCTCAACGGGCTGGTGCCCAGGGGAGGAAGAGCCCACCGCTCGCACGCCGTGCGAGCTGAAGAGTTACTTGAGAGCCAGCGTGGTGTAGTGTTTTGGCGCGGTGGACTCGAATCTGGAGAACCGGGTTTGATCCCCCACTCCTCCGCACGAGCGGCGGACTCTAATCTGGTGGACTGGGTTTGTTCCCCCACTCCTCCACATGAAGCCAGCTGGGGGACCTTGAGGTTAGTCTCAACCCCACCTACCTCACAGGGTGTCTGTTGTGGGGAGGGGAAGGGAAGGTTTGATTCTTCCTTAAGCGGTAGAGAAAGTCGGAATGTAAAAACCAACTCTTCGGTCATTTCTGCACGGGAGGTTTTGCCTGGGATTTGCCCCTCTCTAGATGCATTTTCCCCATCTGAATTCTCAAAACTCTGCATGGGGGCTTATGTTTGAGTTTTGAGATTTGGATGGGGAAACTGTTTATCTAGAGGGGCAAAAACTCCCGTGCATAAATGGCCTTCTTCTTCTACTTGGAGGTGCGCTCCGATTTGGTTCACGTTAACTCGCTTCCCGATGTTCGCTTGGACCTCTTCCTCCCCAGGGTAGGGCTAGAGAGCTGGCAGCCCAGCAGGCCCAATGAATTCAACAGGGGGCTTAGTGCCATGGGATGGACAGGATTGACGCGTACATAACAATGGTGAGGAGACGAAAATTCTGTAACTTTGATCTCAGCAGCACAGTCAGCCGGGTCCTAAGAAGTATGTCAGTCCATAATTCAAAAATAAGCCCCCATGGAGAGTTTGGAGAATTCGAATGGGGAAAATGTGCACCTAGAGAGCAGCAAATCCAAGGGGAAACCTCCCGTGCATAAATGGCCTGGGTCCATTTTCATCAGGCCTTGGAGCAGCGATGCGATCGATTTCCTTTTAGCCTGGGCAGCCCGGCCTCATGGGTGTTTGCTGCAAACGGATGTCATTGCGTTCAAAATATGCGCTGGACAAAAACTGCGCTTTGGCTCACCTGCATTCTATAGGATTGATCTGGAGCCAGGTTTGTGGGGCCAGCAAAAATATTAATTTGAGAAGGAATTCTCCATCCCTAGCCTTTTCCCTCTGAATTCCCACAGTTGGAAACAGGCAAAGTGCTTACGGGGGGGGGGGGGGGCTTTCCCTGTAAGTTTCGAGGACAAAAGAGGAAAGGGAAGAGAGCCCTGGACAAGTCTCTGGAATCCGAATTTGAGTTGGCTAATGCATAAACAAAGGATGCTTATATTCGTGGTAAGAATTATTACAAAAAATAGCTAGAGAGCAACGCCTGTATTTCCATAGTATACTATTTGGATGTATCCTAGAGACAGAAGCAAAAAGATGATAAAGCTAACTAGGAATTTAGGAATGCAGTGTTTCACCTATTACATCTGTACCCACACCGGCAGATAACGACAGTTGTATTTATACGGAAAGTATTTGGGAGCAAGCACATCTCCAACACCCAGAGCTTATACAAGTCAGAAAGCACATTTTGTTGGAGTCCAAGATATTTTCTGAAAAGCAGGAGTGCTGGTTACATTTTGGAAGAGGAATCGGTGCCATCCTAAGAACTCCTTTCGGTGTAGGATTCTGGATAGACCTGCTTAGGATTGCTTTTAGCCCTACAAGCAGCCTTGCTATCTGTCTAAGGTTCGGACGGGGACCCCCTCCCTGGAATGTGACATCTACGGGGCCCCTGTCTCTTGAGCCCCGGAGAGCTCTCTTCTGAATTCTTTCACCAGCCCCCCCTTTGATCTATGGCGCTTAATCCCCGGTCATTTTGCATAGGGTTGCAGCCTTCGTTGTAATTAATGCAAAAGACATTGCGTTCCCGGGCCGCGCCGACGTTCAATCCCCATAATTATGCACATCGGTGAACACACAGGTAAGAAGGTATTGCAGTGGATTGCTTTCAGTTCATCACCCCACTCTACCCCCAGACTTACAGAAGGTCCTCTGCATTGTCCTCTGGTCCCCCCACAATAGAATCATAGAATTGG
Organism: Euleptes europaea; assembly: GCF_029931775.1. Lineage (NCBI taxonomy): Eukaryota > Metazoa > Chordata > Lepidosauria > Squamata > Sphaerodactylidae > Euleptes > Euleptes europaea. Next base: position 101,320,018 of record NC_079312.1, on the reverse strand, counting down.
AAGGGACCACCAGGGTCATCTAGTCCAACCCCCTGCACAATGCAGGTAATTCCAAACTACCTCCCCCCACACCCCCAGTGACCCCCCTACTCCTGCCCAGAAGATGGCCAAGATGCTCTCCCTCTCATCATCGCAGAAACATGAACAAGACAGTTCACACAAGCAGATCATGTCGGAAACAGCATTTCAGCGACACTTACCCCTAGAAAGGTTTTGAGGGCCTTATAGCCATACTAAAGCAACAATAAGAACCGCCCTGATTTCAGTGGGAGAGACAGTTAATTACGCGGCCCCATTGAAATCCATGGGATAGGCAGGCTGGGGAGTTCCATGGCCATTATGCTCAATTGAGTGTGTTTGGGAAATGAAGCGGATTTTGCGCCTTTCTGGCCTGTGGAACCCATGTGCAAATTGTACATATCCCGGGTATACACACATGTGCTCTGTAGCCGGAAGTTTTATACTATTCTAACTGAAATCAAGAAAACTAGGAAGACGGAAAGCAAAGGATGCGAAGCTAGGAGGAGAATCCGAAGCTCTTATAGGCCGATCCTGTAAGTAAGTAAGTAAGCCCCCAATTGGGACTGACTCCCAAAGCAGCGTGCAGAGCATTACAGTATGTAAAGCCCCCCCCCCCCATTACTCAGCGGGATATTTGAATAGGCATCTACACATTCTTACATATTTCAGAGAACAGTCAATGCAGGTGAAGAAGGAGATCTAAAAAGAACCCCTGGCCTGCAGTTTTAGAGACCGACCCTAAGAGCACAACCTCCTACTGGGGAGTAAATCTGTTTAGGTTCGGGGTGGAATAGGCAACAAAGTGTACACAGATGAGAAGAAGACCCTGCAGGAAGCGGGCAGTTAGATAGGACAGCGAAGTTCGGATCTGCCAGCGTGGTGTAGTGGTTAAGAGCGGTGGTTTGGAATGGTGCAGTCTGATCTGGAGAGCCGGGTTCGATTCCCCACTCCTCCACATGAGGGGAGGAGGCTAATCTGGTGAACTAGATTTGTTTCCCCACTCCTACACACAAAGCCAGCAGGGTGACCTTGGGCTAGTCGCGCTCTCTCAGCCCCACCTACCTCACAGGGTGTCTGTTGTGGGAGGGAAGGTGAGTGTAAGGCAGTTTGAGTCTCCCTTAAGTGGAAGATAAAGTCGGCATATAAAAACCAACTCTTCTCCTTTTTCAGCGTCATTTCTTGTTGGCAGAGTGATGCCGACAAAAATGACTTCCGCTTGTATACAGAGCCCGATCACATTTTCTCGAAAGTCATCCCAGCTGGTATGAATGGAGCTTAGGCTTCCAGCGTTCTTCAGACCCGTTTGGGGGTGGAGGAACAGCAGAAAGGAGAGCTGGTTTTTTATATGCCGACTTTCTCTGCCCCTTAAGGAAGAAACAGACCGGTTTACAACCACCTTCCCTTCCCCTCCCGACAACAGACACCCTGGGAGGTAGGTGAGGCTGAGAGACCTCGACGAGAGCTGTGACTAGCCCAAGGTCACCCAGCTGGCTTCATGTGGAGGAGTGGGGAAACCAACCTGGTTCACCAGAATAGAATAGAAATTTTATTACAGTCCATGACCAGCACAAGTAAAACCGGTTCACCAGAGAGATTAGAGTCTGCCGTTCATGGGGAGGAGTGGGGAATCAAACCCGGTTCTCCGGATTAGAGTCCAGCACCCCAAACCACTGCTCCTAACCACTATACCACGCCGGCTCTCTGGAAGGAGATGCCCCCGAACGTCTAGTTCAGAAGTTGTAAACGCGTTTGGTCACGGAAGCAACCCTGGACACCTTGACAAGGGAGTAACGCAAAACTGAACTCAGTAGTTTCCCAGTTGAGCATCATGGAACTGGGCTGCAACACTTTTTCAGTCCTGGATGCGAGCACCGCCAGAGTGGGGTGCATTTCTCTGCCAGGCCATTTATGCACGGGAGGTTTTGCCTTGGATTTGCCACTCTCTAGATGCACATTTCCCCCATCTGAATTCTCAAAACTCTGCAGGGGGGCTAATTGTTGAGTTTTGAGAATATGGATGGGGGAAAACTGCATCTAAAAGTGCAAATCCAAGGCAAAACCTCCCATGCATAAATGGCATGCTTCTCTGACCGGAGTGGGAAATCCGGAGTCCCCCTACTGTAAAGGCGCGACTTCGCCTGCCGTCGGGTGCGCTTCCCAGCAAATCGCACCGAAGGGAGGGCGACCAACGCATCTTGCCATCAAACCCCTGTTTAACAGCCTCAGGAAATCCCCTTCCTGCTGCTTTAAGTGGAAACCACGGTCTATAAAGCGGCAGCAATTTTGGAACGCTGGCTTATTTCTCTTGAAATCCTTCAGGCGGACACGAGTCCTGAATGTACCAATCTACACGCACGTCGGTTTATGACACGGTTCAGGGAAATTGCAACACTCCACCGTCGTTTGACAGCGAGATTTCTCGGCGGAAAAAAAACACACGTCCCTTTTGTTTAAAAAAGAGGGCTGTGTTTTGAAAAAGTAAGAAACTCTTAAAAGCGAGGGGAGGGGGAAGGAACCCTTTTCTCTTAAAAATACGCACTGCCCTTTTTATTATTAAATTGATTGTGCCAGCTATTCAGTTTTCAATACGAGTCTTTTCCCAGACGCGTAATGGATTGTTTCAGGAACTTTTTTTTTTTTTTTTAATAAAAGAGAATTATTTGAATTTTAATGACCTCGAATAGCCAATTCTGGGCTGTCGAGGTGCTGCGTTAAATAACAAACGCGAATCCCCTGGAAACAGCAACAGGAGGGGGGGAAGAGGAGGGGAAAAAAAATACCCCGATCAGAATGAAAAATAAGCAGCCAAGATAATCTCCCATCGGCGAGCCAAGAAATGCAATAAAGCTAATTTAAGACTGTCAAAACTTCAAAGCTGAGAAAGGGAGCTGCTAAAATAATGTCTCTTGATAAGGAAATAATAAACACACTCGCGCGCGCGCACACACACAAATGTCTACTCCATAAACTCCCCTGGATCTTGGGGTCTGGGCTATATTTTATTTGGCGACGAAAGCCCTTTGATGTCCGGGGATCCCAAACAATTATTATTATAATTTGAAACAACCTGGTGTTTTCCATTACTAACGGCTGACGCTTTGAAGTTACACCTCGTAATTTCTTAAATTAAATAAATCATTTGAAAGTTTGCACGGGGAGCCTTTTTAATAGCAGAGAAAAGGAATATCATTATCTTATTGAGGAGGCAATTGCCGCGGCTCCAGTTTGGCTGTAGCTGGGGGCGAAGCGGTTCTCCCGAACAGACAGACTTTATTAGCCTCCCATAACTCTTGAAAGAGCATTTTTTTATGTTTTCTTTGATTCGGCCCCCCCTCCTCCGCCCCCCCCCCGCCCTTGTTTTTCAAGCCGTCCCAACCTTTAATTACTGCCTAATATGAAAAGCATTATTTTTTAATGCTGTGTAATTTACCAGAGGCAAGAGGCCAAGCTAACAATGGTTTATGGGCCTTGTTGCTCTTTCGCACAGGGGCCGGCTTTGCGATCCCGGCTTTTCATGGGTGGTTGCACTAATTAAGACGGTGGCTGGGACTCCCCGGCCCGGGAGGGGGGTGCCCAGGGAAGCCGATGGGGCCCGGAAGGCTTTGGGGAAGGGCCGGCTCCTTGCTGACGCCCTCCCCGCCCCCCGCACCATTCTCTGCTCCCAGTTGTTGTTTTTGATCCTGGTTTTCAAAGGCAGAGGCTTCTGCTGTGGACATGATCATGGAGGAAAGGGGTATTCATGGCTACTAGTTAAAATGGTTACTAGTCATGCTGCATACCTATTCTCTCTAGTATCAGAGGAGCATGCCTATTATTTCGGGTGCGGTGGAACACAGGGAGGATGGTGCTGCTGCAGCTGTCTTGTTTGGGGGCTTCCTAGAGGCACCCGGCTGGCCACTGTGTGAACAGACTGCTGGACTTGATGGGCCTTGGTCTGTTCCAGCAGGGCTTTTCTTATGTTCTTAGGCTGCTGCTACCCAGGCCTAATCAGGCTTGCTGGAGGAAAAGGAAGTCGGGGTCGCACACTCAGGGGCCCAGGTTCCAGCTCTCCAGGTTCTGACTCAGGAGGAGGGTTGCCAACCTCCAGGTGCTAGCCGGAGATCTCCTGCTATTACAACTGGACTCCAGCCAACAGAGATCACTTACCCTGGAGAAAACGGCCGCTTTGGCAATTGGACTTGATGGCGTTGAAGCCCCTCCCCTCCCCAAACCCCACTTTCCTCAGGCTCCGCCCCAAAAACCTCCTGCTGGTGGCAAAGAGGAACCTGGCAACCCTACTCAAGAGGAGGGCCCCTCAGGAGGAGGGCACAGTATGAGCCGGTGTGGTATAGTGGTTAGAGTGTCAGACTAGGGCCTAGGAGACTCAGGTTCAAATCCCTGCTCAGGAGGCCCAAGGGGGGAGATACAGCCTGTTCCTCCGTCTTGGAGTGCAGGGTCGACCCTTCCCCAGAGAACTTTCACACCATCACTTCGAAACACTTGGTGGTTCAGTGTAAGTGGACTGATCTGATCGGGGGGGGGGGGGAAGGTGTGAACTAGGTCACTCCACTGTAGGTATTCCTCACTTTGGGGGGGTGTCCCTGGTTCAGTGGTAAAGCATCAGCTTTGTGGGTAGAAAAAAGATTCACTCCCAGACACCTCCAGTTAAAAGGAAAGACCTTTGCCTGAGACCCTGGAGATCTACTGCCAGTCAGAGTACACGGTACTGACCTTGATATACCAAGGGTTTGACACAATATAAAGCAGCTTCATGTGTTCACTGTATGGATGGCAACTCTTTAAGCCAGTAGAAGTACCCTGTTTTTGTCTATATATTGCCAGGTCTCTCTGACAGAAGCGTGATAGAAGCTATAGGTTAAATGCTGTGTTTTTCAGCTTGGCAAAGGGAATTCACATGACAGCGCAGCAGGTGTGGAAACTCCAGGATCCATGCTATATATTCTTGCGGAGGAGAATAAGAACATACCTACAGTTTTGTTCCTAACAGTGGCCAACCAGATATCTGTGAAAGTGTGAAAGGGACATATGTTGCTGAGGGCCATCTTGGTGTAGCGGTTAAGAGCAGTGGACTCTAATCTGGAGAACCGGGTTTCATTCCTCACTTCTCCACATGAAGCCTGCTGGGTGACTTTCAGCCAGTCACAGTTCTCTCCAAACTCTCTCAGCCCCACCTACCTCACAAGGTGTCTGTTGTTGGGGAGAGGAAGGGAAGGTGGTTGTAAGCCAAAGTCACTTTGAGAGTCCTTAAGGTAGAGAAAAGTGGGGTATAAAACCCATCTCTCCTCCTCCTCCTTCCCTGTATCCAGTGATATACTGCTTCTGTACATGAAGGTTCTATTTAATTATCATGATGAATGGCCATAAGGCAGGGGAAGGAACATAGTTGAGGGAAGGAATATGTCCTGTTGTTTCTTTGGCAATATCTGAATTTCCCTTACAGCCAGTTCTGTCACAATGTGGTAGACCACATTGCATATCACTCTTCTAGGAGCTGTGGCTTGGTTTCTAGCACAGTATGAGCCAGTGTGGCACAGTGGTTAGAGTGTCAGACTAGGACCTCGGAGACCCAGGTTCAAATCCCTGCTCAGCCGTGGAAGCTTGCTGGGTGACCTTGGGCCAATCACACACTCTCAGTCTGACCTACCTCACAGGGTAGGTTATTGTGAGTATACAATGGAGGAGAAGGAGACAGTGTAAGTCCCCAATGAGAAGAAAGGCATGGTATAAATAAATAAGACAAACAATTTCGGTAAATTTAAGAGGTGAATAAGGCCCTTATCCATAAAGCACAGAATAGTATGGCCCCAATATAAAGTAACATTGAGCATATAATACATGGAAAATTGGGGTGTGGGGGAAAAGCCTGCCAGGGAAACTAGCATTGGAATCATAATTGACTGATAAGGAGAATCTTAATCTCAGTTTCCCAGGACAAGTACTTTAACAGTGGCGATCCTGAAGACACCCTCCTGGCAAGCGCCAGCGAGGAAGTTTCACTAGGATTCTGACTATACTGGCTTAGAATTCCTCTGCAAACTCAGTTCACAAACTGCTGACGCATTCCCTTAGCAAGTCAATATTTTTTAAAGACTGTTGTCACTTTACCCTCAGGGATCCCTAGAGTCAGCATAGACCCCAAAGACTGCTTTGTTCAGCCCTTATTATCATCCCATATTTCAAGCATCCTCCTTGAGAAGTCCAGTCTGCCCAACTCCACCGCTATTTTTCATGTAGCTCTGCCAGCTGAGTGGACACTCTGAAAACGCATGGGAGGTTTTGCCTTGGATTTGCCACTCTCTAGATGCACATTTCCCCCATCCGAATTCTCAAAACTCTGCATGGGGGCTAATTTTGGAGTTTGGAGAATCTGGATGGGGAAAATGTGCACCTAGAGAGCGGCAAATCCAAGGCAAAACCAACCAAGGCGTTTTTGCCCTCTGTGAAAAGTGGCTGCCAACCCCAGCTCTCTGTTTGATGTGTAAAACCGAGCAGGCTGGCACATCTGCATGTGGGCAGATTTTCCTCCAGATCTGCCAGGGATCCTCCCCACCCCATCTTCTGGGCATGGAGTAGGGGGGTCACTGGGGGTGTGGGGGGGAGGTAGTTGTGATTCTATGGGCAAAATAGGAGTTTGGAGTCAATGAAAGGTGCATTTGCCACATGCAGGCTTCACGTATTTCAAGGGCCCTTTTACAGCACTGAAGGGTAAATCAAAAAACTGCAACACGTGGAATGGCTTTGAAGCCAAAAGAAGGCGTGGACCCATCGCTTTTTGCAAGCCAACCTCGCCATTTCTGCAGTGGAAACTCATCAGTCCTTGTCTTGTTCTTAGCGGTGGGGGGGTGCGCAATTGTTTCCCCTTCCTTTTCAGCCACCAAAGGGATCCCATCAACAGGCCGCCCACTGGCCCCTTCCACAGGATCCCTCCCAGTTTGCTCCTGGCAACTCAGATCAAAGCCCTCAGCGCGCCTGCTGGACGAGCGCCCTCGAGCCAGGGGCAAAGGGCAACAGCTACTGGCCCTTCAGAAAGCCTCGTGACCACTGATGTTGGCAGAGAGGCACGGGGAGCTGAGGCAAGCGGCCGGCAGACACCAAGGGCAAGCAGAGAGGGGTCATGTGAACACAAGCAAGGCCCTGCTGGATCAGACCCAGGCCCATCAAGTCCATCAGTCTGTTCACACAGTGGCCCAACCAGGTGCCTCTAGGAAGCCCACAAAACAAGACCGGCTGCAGCAGCAGCATTGTCCTGCCAGGGGCTGTGGCTCAGTGGTAGAACTTCTGCTTGGCATGCAGAAGGTCCCAGGTTCCAGTGGTGGACTGGGTCGAAAAATGTTGGTTGCCAGGAGACAAAGGGGGCCCACCCACGAGTATAAGGCTATCACTTAATTTTTATAAGAAATAAATACAATTTTCAAACAATACATAAGTGGGGAAAAGGTACAATTAAAATTTTAGTTGCATACAGTAATAGTATTGGAACTTCAATTATATTTTCAAGCTACTAAAAGGTCATTAACATTTTGAACATATTGTTTAAGGGGCCCATAGCGCATCGATGGTCTTGAACCGCCGGGGCGTGGAGCTCAAGATGGAACAAATACCCCTAGTGAACAGTCAACGGCTTTATGGGCAGGGTTAAGTTCCCAGGGGGACGTGCTGGAGTAGTGCCGCAAGGACCGGTGCTACCATTAGGCGAACTAGGCAGTCGCCTAGGGCGCAGACCTCAGAGGGGTGCAGAACTGCCCCGAGGGGCACAGTTTTCAACAGATTCGTTTCTCAAAAAAAATGCAACTGACAATGTATATTTATATATATATAAATTTTAAGATGAGCACATCAACAGTGTTATGGAATATAATTAATTATAACGTCTTATAAAAAGTTTTGTAGGAATGAGGCAGGCATTTATTTTTTTCGACAAGACATCTGTTTTTGAAAATTGGTTAGCAATTGGGGGGGGGGGCACAAGTAGTTAGCCTTGGCTAAGGGACAAAACAGACTGGCACCAGCACTGGGTGCCATGGAGCCTGCTCCTCTTCCCGTCCTCCAGGCAGGCGTTGCTCGGTTTCACTGCTGCCTGCTCTTTTAAACTGCAGACGGGCTTGGGATGGGAAAACACATACACAGAGACACACCAGAGTCACTGAAGGGTTCGTTTGCTTGCTCGCTCCGTCTCTCCCTGTCCCCCTTTCGCTCAGCTCCTTTCAAAGTCTAATCTGCCCAGCCCCATCGCTATTTTTCACGCCGGGCTCCTGCATTGCTCGGCTAAGCCCTTTTTCTTTTTGATGTCGCGAGTCAATGGAGGAATGCCGGCCTCGGTTATCAATCACCCAGCTGGGGCTTAGGGGGCTCCGACTAATCAGATTTAATTGCTCATGTAGCGCCACTCCTGCCCTGGGCCACGACCGACTTGCTCAATTAAACCCCAAATACCTCCAATCAATAAATAAGGAACGACAACATGGTTAAGGGATTTATCCAGGCCAAGGAACTGAACTGGAAATGGATTACAACCAAGAAGGGGTCTTTCGTAATTAAACATACCCCTCTTTCAAAGGGCGAGGGGGGGAAGGGGAGAGAGAGAAATCTTTCCTATTGGAGAAGTAACTAAGCACCTGCTTGCTCAAAAGGCATTTGAAAAATATATTATTGCCCGATAGATCACCATGGGTAGCCACGTTAGCCTATCTGCAGCAGCAGAAAAGAGTGAGAGTCTAGTAGCACCTTAAAGACTAACAACATTTCTGGCAGGGTATGAGCTTTCGTGAGTCATGGCTCACTTCTTCAGATATATTATTGCAGTTATTGTAACACTTCTGCTTAGACCAGGGGTGGGGGTCAGGCCTGGGAGCCGTTTAAGGCCCACAAAATAATTTGGACTGGCCCTTCCTGGCAGATCTCTAGCTCAGAAGGATCAAAGACTGCTGATCTGCCCCCTCCCGCGGACAGGAATAGCCTCTATTCAAGGCAGATGTGAGTTTGTTTTGCTGAGAAAAGGAACCTCTTTTCCCCCTTGCAGAAGAATCATTAGCTATGGAGCTGCTAGGACCGCCCAATAAACTGTGTTAACCCTTTCCCACCCAGACAGTGAAGAAACGTATTCCTTCTGTACTACAAGAGGCCTGGGGGCGGAAGTGGCGACAACGAAGGGGTTAAAATGGGCAGGGCCAGAATGCGCGCATGCGGGGGGGGGGAGTTCTTAGGCAGTGTGCCCTCATTTCACCCCTGCAGGCGGAGGTAGCAGGAGCCGGCTGTAGAATCCACCCCGACCATGCGGAGCAGGAGCAACGCTGGCATGTGGTTGGATGGCTACGCCCAATTGGTGCAATAGACCATCCTGTGCCACCAGGTGGGTGAGTGTGCCACCGGTCGGATGTCTGCCTGGGTGAAAGGGGGTCATCTGGGGCAGCTGCCTGCTTGGGGCTTGGTCGGCTAATTTTTAAGTTGATAATTTTGTATGGCCCATGAATGATGTTATAAATACCCAAATGGCCCTTGGTGGAAAAAAGGTTCCCCACCCCTGGCCTAGACAAAGAGAGACAGAGGAAGCAATAAAAGGCAGGTTCAAATGGGGGACAATGGATGTGTGGGTTTTCCTGATCCAAGGTTTACCACCACTACTTTGAAAAAATGATATTGAGCTGTCTTTCCATCACTTCTTATTCTTATCCACATATTCTAATTACATCGATTTTCATTGAATCATTTCATTTATGATTAAATGTGATTGAATTACATTGATTTCAAGGCAGAGATCTTTGAAGGACACTGTGCTCCCCACTTTTGGTGGAGTTCATCTGACCTTTGCTGATTCCTTGGGAGCCTCAGGGTTAAACTAGCTGGAAAGATACCTCCTTTCCTTTATACAGCCGATCCAGACATCTGGATCCATGCCACAGTAACATCAAGACTACTGTTGTGCACTGTATATTGGTCTCCCCTCAGAATCAATTCAGAAACTCCCATTGGTGCAGAACGCCGTGGCTTGGCTATTATCAGGAGCTAGACGGAGCATGCATATTACTCCATCCTTCAGATATTTCATTGGCTGCCCATCAGTTACCAGACTCAGTTTGGTCATCACATACAAAGCCCTTCATGGCCTTGGACCCTCCAATCTACCAGACCATCTGTCACCCTGTGCACTTCCACAGCAGCCTTGCTTATTGGAGGTGCCAACCTGCAAATGGGGGAAATCAACAACTACCCATGCACATGCCTTCCCTCCCCCCTTTCCAGAGCTAATAACAGCTCTAAGAGGAGGCCAGTTTTTATTGGTGAAACCACGCTGGGATGAAAGGGTTAAACCCCCATGGTATGGCCTGATCCAAAATGGGCCCCTGCATGGCTCCTATTTGCATTTTTAAAACGTTGGCAATAAAGAATTTCCCAACATCTCAACAGCCTGTTGTTAGAATCTGTTCAAGGACTCCAGAATATACTAGGTCAGCAGTTAGTCCAAGGAGTGAGAATTGTGCATCCCAATAGGAGAGGTTACTCCTTGAAACATCCAGCTTGTTTCCTAACTCTGGGCAAACCAGTTCAGTCTTCCGAGTCACTCATCCAGAAAATTTAATATTATAGTCAATAGCCAGTTCTAATAACAGTTTGGACGCCTCTTTGTTAAAATCTCAAGTGTAGTACTGATTAATTATATTTAGGAAGCTACCAGTGGACCTCTGACCTATGTTCCTTATGTTTGCTTCTGTGCTTAGGAATGGTATTTTCTTCAGTTGCAGAAGTGGTGTCTCCTGAGTGTAAATCCTATAAAGCTATAGGTTTCTACACAAACGCAACATTCTTTGTAATGGAAGAAAGTGGGCACATATTGCCGCAGTACGTCCTGCCTGATTTGTGGCATTATTAGCCAATCGCACCCACTTGTATACGTTCTTAGAAGTTACTGGCTGATATGCTACAGGCATTATTAGTCAATAACTCCCCAGCTCGTAGGCATTCTTGGAAGTTATTAGCTGGAAGGCTACAGGCAACTTCAAAGAGACAGAAGATCTTATCATTAGGATGTCCACCCAACCACCCCATCTTGCACAAGGCCCCATAATTGCTGTCCTATGCAGAAAGAAAGGCAAATTATAAATGCAATAAATAAATAGATAAATAAATGCATTTCTCAGTCTTCTTTCAAGAGTGATTTATGAAACAGCAGCCCCTCCCCCAAAGATAGTTGTGTGGTTACAAATGTATATTTTAGGAAGTAATCTGAAATTAATCTCAATTGCTTCTAAATATAGGAATTCATGTGCCAGGTATTTTCAGCACGTTAACATGCTTTTTTAAAGAACACCGCACAAGCATTCTTGATTCTTGGATATGTACCCGTCAATACTGCAACTTCTCATTTGGAGAATTCATTGTAGAGATTTCTGGAATGCTTATCTTAATTTTGGGCTAGCCTTCACAAAATCAATAAGGCATCAGTGAGGTTAGTGTGCAGAAGACTATATTAAAGATTGCTGCATCACTGCGTTATGGTACCAGTATCACTCTAGAAACTCATGGGAAGACATCCAAGAGGCCAGTACTGGCACTGCTGTTCACCTAGCTTGTACATACACAGATTGTGATAGAAAATCATATGCTATCTAGCTTGTTCTTCTGCGTCCTGCCCCATGTTTTCCATTAAAGTTAAGTTTATTTAATCTCATCATGTATTGTGGAAGGGATATGACACTACACTACAGGAATAATATGAGGCCGGTCTAGATTAGTGCCTCTGGAATTGCTATCTTCATTTAGTTCCTCTGCTTTAGCTAAAGCTGTAACAAATCTGCTTTCCAAAGCGGTCCTAAAATTATCCTTTATTGATGTTGATTCTGAATATTTGATATCCGCATTCCACCTCTAACGATACTGGATTGTAACATCTGTTAGTTGCCATGTAGCCACATTAGTAAGGGATGTGAGGGCAATCTGGCTGCAACATCTGTTACCCCATTGATCACCAGGGTTGATTCAGCTGATCTGGCTGGCTAGGCAGGTGTCCCCTACCTCCCTCACTGCTCCATGTGCATCCCTCTGGAAGCTGCACGCTCGGTGGAAGAGGCCGACCATCCCAGATAGAAGGAGTGTACCGTTCTTCGGTCAAGGGTATACGATAGCTGCGCTCCCCTGCTAGAACCTCCAAACAAGCTCAAGGTCCATTTGTGGGAGAACGTAGGGTAGGGGATGGTGTTTTATAAATGGCATGCAATGCCATTTTCTGTTTGACAATATTTGACAGATTACATAGAATATTTAACTCAGTAATTATTTAGCTGCATTTCGTAGTGGACAATGAATATTTAACAGCACAATCAACTTAGCGTTGAGTCGTTGCAGCAGTATGCTAAGAGGTGCACAAAGCATGTCCAGGCTTGCAATCCTTGTTTAAAATGACAAGGCAGATCAGAGGTTAGTAGTGGAATAAGGAAGCCGTGAAAGTACAGGCAGGGTGGGTCAGGCCACAGTGACTCAGGAAAGGAGGCCCAGTCCAGTCCAATGTGTATCTGTCAGAAACGGACTTTTCGTTTTTAAAATGTTTAATTTTTATACATAACAATTACATAACACATGGCATATGTACACATTCTAACCTAAGACGTGACATACAGTCAAGGGTGTCACATTTGGCTCTAAGTCTACTATCTGTTAAAAATTATTCTGTGTTATCATCTCACCAAATCTATACTTATTGGTTATACTGATTGGAAATGGACTTTTCAACATCTCTTTATTCAGACAGTTATAGTGCAAGATGTATATATTTTTCTAGATCACATTTCACGCTAGGTGCAGCATATGCCAAATAAATCTATAAGCACAAATCATCAGTCTTCACTGTTTGGAATATATCATTTTCCTCTGTCTAAAAATAAAATACGAAGCGCCATTTCCAACCCATGTTCTTTGGTTTCTCTCCTGTTAAAGCCATCACAGCAAATGTTTGGAGCACATGCATCCTGCCTAGAGCACCTGTGGTGTACAGAAATGCTCTGGAAGTTAGAGACATGGCTATAAGGAGTCAGATGGGCTGGATTCCCCTTCTGAGCAGTTCTTAATTTGCAAATGTTACCTTGGTTCAGCCACTGCAAGCTCTGCTTGGCCTCAATTTCAGCCTCAGACGTTCCCCGCCCCCCCCCCTGGAGCCCCTTCAAACATCTTCATTTTCACAAAAATGCCTCCTCAGCACTTCTGCTGTCAGTGGTTTGGGATATATCTGAGAGTTCAGTTTTCTCCAGGCTGAACATGCAAGAGAAAAGAATGAAAATTAAAAATGATGTGGGACATACATCTGTCTCCAGATATCTATTGTAGGTGATTTTGCTAGGAAGTCATAATATACTAGAACAGGATGTGATAGCTTGCTGGTTTACAGATGGTTTGATGCTGAGCTAAAATGTGTCTAAAAGGAGTGATGGAATCACTGGTGGCTGTTCAATGACTTAATGTAATTTTCTTACAGCTACTTGAGGCAGGGAAAATGGCCAATCTGGATCAGAAATAATTTTAAATTAATGCAGTGTTTTTCTTAATATGCTTACTCAGAACTGAGATCTACCTTACTCTGAGGTAAGCAGTGTAGTGGTTAAGAGTGGTGGACTCTAATTTGGAGAAATGGGTTTGATTCCTTACACTTGAGAGGCAGACTCTAATCTGGTGAACTGGGTTGGTTTCCCCACTCCTCTGCATGAAACCTGCTGGGTGACCTTGGGCCAGTCACAGTTCTCTCAGAACTCTCTCAGCCCCACCTACTTCATAAGGTGTCTGTTGCAGGGAGGGCAAGGGAAGGTGATTGTAAGCCGCTTTGAGGCTCCTTAAGGTAAAGAAAAGAGGGGATTTAAAAAACAACTCTTCTTCTTCTACGTGTGGCAGCCTTACTACTATTCTAACTTTACTACCATTACTACTGTGGCCCCTTTCTATCATACAAAGATTATTTTCCCATGACAATACCTGTAGAATTTTTTAAAATCTGAAATTACCCATGTTGTGAATTTACATCGACCAGTTCACTTATTAATTTTCTGAGTACTGGACTGAATAAAAATAGAGTCAGTGTGATGCAGGTGTTAGGGTGTTGGACTAAGTTCTGGGAGACTCAGGTTTAAGTCTGCACACTGCCATGGAAGCTCACTTGGTGACCTTGGGTCCGTCACTGACACATAGCCTAATCAACCTCATATGGTTGTTGTGAGGATAAAATGGAGGGCAAAAAACAATGTAAACCATTTTAGATCCCCACTGGGGGAAAAGACAGGGCATAAATGAAGTCAGTGCATAAAAGTCTCTGTCAAAAACAGTTCACTACCACCACTACCCTATAACTGTCCAATACACCCCAAAAAAACCAGAATGAAGAGCTGAATGGCATACAGTGAAATGTAAAACTTAGTGGTGGGTGTATAACTTGAAATTTTAGCTGAAATATCTATAGTGTATTACTTTTCCTATTAGATTACTTCTGGTTCTAGACTTAGGGCTTTTCTGCGCACTCAACTTATTCCTGATGTTCTTGGAAGTTGATCCGACCACAAGCATTGGAATAGATTTTAGCAAGGTTCTTTCACACGCACCTGCCCTCCTTCTGTATTTTTTGCTCTATCGGAAACTAAGTTTACAACATTTGCTCAACTTTAGCAAGCTGGATTTATTAAAGCCCCCCCCCTTTGGGAACTTCCATGGTTCAGTGATGGAGCACATGTTTTGCAAGAAGAAGGTCCCAGGTTCAATCCCTGGCACCATCCGTTAAAGGACTCCAGGTAGCAGATGATAGGAGAGACCTTTGCCTTAGATCATGGTTAGATGCTCCTAGTTAGAGTACGCAATACTGAGCTAGGGAGACCAGTGCTCTGACTTGGTATAAGGCAGCTTCGCTTCATATGCTCACCTGAATCTCCATATTGTGTATGAACACTCATTATGTGGCAGAGGGAAAAGTTCACACAAATCCATGCTAAGTAGCAAGAGAACAAGCACCAGTGATCTTCAGTGCCATCCTAACCACAGTTATACCCTTCTACATCCACTGAAGTCAATAGGCTTAGAAGAGAGTAACTCTGGTTAGGATAGCACTGGCAGGACATAAGGAGTTAAGGTAGTACATGAAGTCTTTTTTAACCTGCCCAAATTCATGTGTTGTCTTTCCACAGTATATATTGTGTGTCTCCTCAGCCCTGTATCACCTCCTTCTGCCCCCAAATATGGTATGTGAGGGTATGGAAGGCAATCCAATGGAGAAGTTCTAGAAAGGAAGGAGCAATATAACTGCCTGTTAATGAACAGGAGGCAAGTGAAGATATGAAAAATGGTTTCATGTTAAATATACCTGGCCGCCTTACCCTCCTCCAACAGACTGAGTTATATCGATGGTACGCATGGTAGGTGAGAGCCAGTGTGGTCTAGTGGTTAAGAGCGGTGCTTTGGAACGATGGAGTCTGATCTGGAGAACTGGGTTTGATTCCCCACTCCTCCACATGAGCGGTGGAGGCTAATCTGGTGAGCTGGATTTGTTTCCCCACTCCTACACATGAAGCCAGCTGGGTGACCTTGGGCAAGTTACAGCTCTGTTAGAGCTCTCTCAGCCCCACCCACCTCCCAGGGTGTCTGTTGTGAGGGAAGGGAAGGAGATTGTAAACCTGTTTGAGTCTCCCTTAAGTGGTAGAGAAAGTCGGCATATAAAAACCAACTCTTCTTCTCCTCCTTCTCCTCCTTCTCCTTCTTCTTCTTCTAGGCACTATTGCACAGCTACTTTATAACGTCCTTCCAAGATGGAGTAGTCTGGGTGCCATCAGTATAGTCATAAATTCATTGATGTTTTAGATTATTTTAACTTATATTTATATTATTGTATATCTACCTGTTGTTAGCCGCCCTGAGCCGGTCTGCCAGGGGAGGGCAGGGTATAAGTAAAAATTATAATTGTTCTTGTCATTGTCAGTATTATTATTATTATTTTATTTTTATTATCATTTTATCATTTTTTTAATTTTTATTATTATAATCATCATTGTTGTTGTTGTTATATCTTTCAGTTAAGTTTCAGATGGTTTTTTTTAAAATCAGAAAAAGAACAAGTGGCTTTTCTAAAATAAATTCTGATTTTCTCTTGCACGCTCAATTACTTTCGAGGGCAAGATATATGGAGAGACCAAGACTGATGAAACCTGTTTTCCTTAGCAATACCAACTGCTTTTTAAAACTCCAAGAGGATCTTGCGAGGTTTTGAAAAGAAGCCAAATCCATTTATCAGATGCAACTTCTGAACTTTCTGAAGGTGGCTGCTATTACCGCACTCGACAGATCCTTTGTGCTTAGAGGGTTCTGTCAAGCCCAAGAGAAACTGCTGCTTCATTTAATTATTTTTTTTCTTTAGGTGATGATGGTGGTTTAATGGCCATGAGTCACCATGATAATAGCTGTTATTTTAAAGAATTCACAGGAAGAGAGAGAAGGTATCTGATGTTCTCATCTATAGTACCTGTCTAATACCGAGGCTGTCATAGAAACAGTTTGAGGTTAACAGCTTCAGATACCATTAATTCTGAATGGTGGCAGTTCTTAATATTTCCTCAATTGTAGGAAAGTCTTTACAGTGACTGGAGGCCAGAATGATTTAGGCTGTTTGTTTCCAGATCATCATGCTGCCAACATCTCAGATGCTTCTGAAGGACCTCCATGAAACTTGTTTTGACTGGATTTGCAGCATTTGAGAAGACCACCACAGTTACACTGCACACTATGGAGTGTCATTTACGGAGGGCAGGAGAGGCCGTCACAGCCCCCCACTTCACCCTATATTTCAAATCACATGTGCTTATTCCTTTAAAAAAATCAAATTCCAGGCCAGCCAGACCACTGGTTCTAAATATTTTGTTACTATTGTTATAAACAGTTAAATGAGCCTAGGTGTTTTCTCTCCATGTCAAAGGCTCAACTCCCTTTTCTTCAAACAAGGGTGATTGTTGGACCTGTTTTGATGACACTGCTGTAGTTCTTTACCATACAATGCCCGGGAAAGACGTGTCCATCTTCTTGATGGATCTGCCCCTGGTTAATGTGAAGGAGACCCCAGAAATTCAAGCTACTTCATTGCATCTCATAATTTTGTCATTTTCCCACCTCCTGATGTTTTCTGTCCAGGACTAGAGGTATTCTGTAAATGTAATAACATCTGTTGCTTCAGCATAGTCATCACAGATCATATAACACTGGGAATAAGGAACTCAAATGCTTACACACTTGCGAAACACTCCAGCATAGTAATTACCCATAGTCTACCATCATTCATATCTACAGTGGTATTTGGTCATATATCTGTGGCTCAAAATAAAATTGCATGGTCTGTACTTCTGCAAACCACATTCTCATTGTGGGAATACTGAACTTTCTCTTACACTTCTTCTTATAGACAGCATATTCATAACCATTTCAAACTGCAACTATAGGTTGTGTGTGTGTGTAAAGTGCCTTCAAGTCGCAGCCAATTTATGGTGACCCCTTTTGGGGTTTTCATGGCAAGAGACTAACAGAGGTGGTTTGCCAGTGCCTTCCTCTGCACAGCAACCCTGGTATTCCTTGGTGGTCTCCCATCCAAGTACTAACCAGGGCTGAAACAACTGTAGGTTACAAGTTCTGTAATCCCTATCCTCTCCCACATTTTCTTAACACAAATTCTTGCAACATGGGATTCAAACCTCCACTGCTCTTCAGTGGGGCACTTAAGAAAGGAAAGGCCTCAGAGATTTTTTTTAAAAAATAGTCTCTATGGATGTGGGGAGAGGTTGTGAATCCTCAAGATGGTGGAGAAAGGTAAAATGATGTGAACAGAGCCCAGACAAGAAATCTGGAAACTTTAAGTTTATTTGGCCGATATCTTGGGGATGAGTTTTAGATCAGGGCTGAACTAGACATTACTGAGGCCATGAGTCCAACCTGTGGTTGCCGATACCAATTTAGAGGAGCATTTAGCTGCTTAAAAATTCCTGCAAGGCCATGGCAAGGCAGCACTGTGTGATCTTATCCCCCCCCCCCACAACTGTTTTGGCCCTTGAAAAGGCATGGGGGAGGGGAAAAAATTTCATGGTGCTGCTGAGCTGCAAACCTGTTGAGGATTGGGCCCTCCCCACAGCATTGACGGTATTCAACTCTAAAGTAGTAATGCAAATGCTATACGGCGCCCCAGTATGGAGAGAGGCCTGCCGGGAATCTAGCAATTACTGTATGTGTTAAGTGCCGTCAAGTCGCTTCCGACTCATGGTGACCCTATGAATCAATGTCCTCCAAAGTGTCCTATCCTTAACAGCCTTGCTCAGATCTTACAAATTGAGGGCCGTGGCTTCCTTTATAGCAGGGGTGGGGAACCTTTTTCTTGCCAAGGGCCATTTGCACATTTATAACATAATTTGGGGGCCATACCAGGTGTAGATCTCCCGGTGGGGGGGGGGAGAGGCTAGGGTTGCCAGGTCTCCGGTCACCACCTGGAGGTTGGCAACCCCAGGGTTGGCCATGCAGAGAAGGCCTGGAGGGCTCCCCCGGTCCTCTCCCCCCTCCCAGGCGGGAGGGCAGCCAGCGGTGGGCCCGAGCAAATGAGGCCCCAGGGAGGCGCAGCCCGTGGTCAATCAGCAAGGGAGGAAGGAAGGAAAACAGAGAAAAAGGAAAAGGGAGAGAGGGAGAAAGAAATGGAAAGAGGGGGAGAAAGAAAAGGACGGAGGGAGACAGTCAAAGAAAGAGACAGAAAGAGAGGGGGAGAGAAAAGCCTCCCCCCACACACACACACACCAGCCCCACATGACCTGGCCCCAGGCTCCATGCCCTCCCTGCCCCAGAGTCCACAAAAGGCCCCCTGAAGCCCGATCAGCTCCTGCTTGCATGCTCTGCTGCCGGGAACCACGGGCCTCTTCCCCCCCCTCGCTGCTCAACAGCCGACAGGCAGCAAGAGGGGCTTACAGTGTGCCCCGGCATTCCGGCACGCTGCGGCTATAGGGGGCAACCTTGGGGGAAGCGTCCGCCGGCCAACAGCCATCAGTCGGCGAGAGGAGGTCCAAAGGGCACCACAGCACCTCTGCAAGCCGTGGCCCCAGGAACACCCTCAGGGAGGGCTGCCCTATGCTGAGCCTCTGCGGCGGGGCCCTGGAGCTCCCGAGGGCCACAAAAAATGTCCTCGGGGGCCACATACGGCCCCCGGGCCTGAGGTTCCCCATCCCTGCTTTATAGAGTCAATCCATCTCTTGTTGGGTCTTCCTCTTTTCCTGCTTCCTTCTGCCAGGTTAAGTCAATTTTATTTTATCTTTTCATCGATGGGCCGAGGGGGTGGGGGGAAGCCAAATACATTTCAGTAAAAAACAGTGTTACACAGCTAAGACCCCTTTTATCGACCCCTTTGCCCTCAGAGCAGCTTGTATATTAAAGGCACGAGATAAGAACAGTTTTTTAGATACAGCCCTTTGACTTTGTACTTCAAATCTAATGGGCAGTTTGGGGGAAAGAGCATTCTCCAACATGTATTTAAAGTGATCCATTTGAATGATAAGTAAATTGCAGCTGCTCATTAAACCTGGCAGCACTTCATGCCAGGCTACAAACATATATTTAGCTAAGAAAGGAGCACTACCGTCGGGCCCTCTCGGTTTTCTTCTTTTCTCAGAGATCCTGAAATGTTGTGATTCATCATCATTTCCAAAAGGGCTTGGAAATCATAGGCCAAGCGAGATTGCAAAATGCTGCATGGGTCAGGGCACTCAATTCATTTGTGGGAGAAGCAATTTTTGTCCAACTAACTATAATTGCATGTTCTGGAATTATTTGATCACTGTTTTCGTTGTAACTCTAGGGCACATGTAGCTTCCTCATTTCATGGTGCATGCAGTGGAAGAAGCCCTAGTGGAAGGAAGAAGTTCTAAAGAAGGGACTTCACATGAACACATGAAGCTGCCTTAGACTGAATCAGACTCTTGGTCCATCAAAGTCAGTATCGTCTACTCAGACCGGCAGCGGTTCTCCAGGGTCTCAGGTAGAGGTCTTTCACATCATCTACTTGCTTAGTCCCTTTAACTGGAGATGCCGGGGATTGAACCTGGGACCTTCTCCATGCCAAGCAGATGCTCTACCACTGAGCCACAGCCCCTCCTCATATGAGTTGCACAGAAAAATAACAAGTGTGATTAATCTTTACAGTGTATTCTAAAGGAATCTTCTACAGAAGTTCTCACAAAAATATTGCCACCTTTTCTACTGGTTTTCATTCCTGTGCCTGTATCAGCAGCTTGATATGCAGACATTAGATATTTGCTTGTTTATCTCTATCATATGCAAAAGTCCACCTTCTCATTTATGCCAATCAAATTGCTACTAAAGATACAGAAGTGGGCCAGGTTTTTTTTTCTTTAGACAACTCGTAACTCTAGGGAAGTATATGTTGTTAGGGCATGTGGATTTGTCTGACTGCTCAATCAGTCCAGATTATATGTCCTGATGGGTGTATCAGACAAATATGGATCTGTTTCTTCCCTTCCTAAGTGGTGGTTTCTTTTCTTCCTTGCTACAGTAAGCCAGGGGAACAAACCTGTTCACTCCTATTTCCCTTTATCTTCCTCATGTTGTACCTGAACAAAACTGAATTTTGACAAGTGGCAGAACTCTAAAGATGGACTGGGGATTAATGGTAGGAAAACATGATTTGCACAAAGAAGGCTTCTGACGTGTCCAGGAAAAAAATGTTCCCAAGTAGTAACTGTTGGGAAAGATATTTCTCAATGTAAGAAGTTGGATAACTGCTGTCTGACAGAGCAGAAAACACTAAGCTAGATGGACCAGTGGTTCTGAGTTTATGGGGGTCAGTTTCATGTGTCCAAATGAACTTTCTCCTTGGTTTACACTCAAATTCAGTCAGTGGGGTGGTGCAATCTTCTAAACTTTTCACAGTTTTCATATGGAAAGCTTGTTGATCAAAAGCATCCATCTAAAAATGGATATCACCCCATATCAAGAGTTATTACATCAGGAGTTCCCAGCCTTGTTGAACTCGTGGGCACTTCTGAAATTTTGAAAATATATAGCGGGTATATCCACACAATGGCTGCTATAGGGGCTGGGGCCGATCACAAAATATTGAGAGGTTTTAAAGCCAAGTGTCCTGCTATGATGGAGGCAGATCATTTGAAAGGGTGCTCCTCATAGGTGCAATTACAATGCTTTCTGGGCTCCTCTGAAGTACCTCCTGATTCAACGTGATGAAGGAAAGCCAGGATCAGCTCTTTGCTTTGGAGAAGAAGAAAATCTGTGCCAGGAAATATATTGGTGGGTATCACATTGGGGTTCACTGCTCTATATGGTGTAAATTAAAATTTAGAGTGTGATTTGTATGTAGCGTTGTCCATTCAATTTGTCACATTTTTAGGTCACCGTTCCTTCCAAGTAGCTCAGAGTGGTGTATATGTTTCTCTCCCCCTCCACTTTCTCCTCACAACAACCCGGTGAGGTAGATTAGTTATGCAGAGAGTGGCCTGGGATCACCCAGTTTATGGCAGAGGAAGTATTTGAACCCATGTCTTTGAAGTCCTGGTCTGGAGTGCTAGCCATTATAGCTCTCTGATTTCAAATAAGTGAATCTCCATGTGAAAACTAAGGTGACATATTTGTATAGAAGCGGGTGGGCATTTTAACTGATCCTACAGAAGGGAAAACACAGATACACAGAGGAGTAACATGGTGTTATCTGTTGTAATACTGAGAGATAAAATCAGAAGAGCATGTTCAACAAATCACTTCTCCTCCTTTTCAGCAATTTCTGGGGAGAATGGGGCAAACATGTTTTCTCATTCAGTCTGGAAGTATAGTCCTCACTTTAATTTGGCTTTATGAACTATCATGTAACCAAATTTTAATCTAATTGACTATAGGAAGTGGCCAGGAAGTTAATTTAGAGTGAGGGCAAGACTTCCTGCCCTCACTCTAATTTGGTTGTGTGATTACATGACCTTATTACACTACTATGTAATCCCTGATTGAAAGAAACATGTTTGTTTAATGGAACTGAAACTATAGACTGGAGGCAGAATGTACACGAGAGCGAAGCAATTAATTAATTTTCTGATACTATTCTTACGTACCCCTAAATTTCCCCTTATTGCCCTGAACATTGGTATGAGTGGAAATCATTCCTATTAATCAATGTATTACCCATGCAAAGTAGACTACCAAATATTTTTAATCTACCCCACAACTAGATTCCCTCCACTTCATGGTTACTCAATAAGAAAACAAACAGCATGCTCTGGACTGTGGAAGATTTTAAAAGCATTCAGTTCAGGGACTGATAGACCTACAATCCCTACCAAGATAATTATCCCACAGTACAATATATTTGCCTGCTCTGCTCATTATCATGCTGGTCCTTGCAGCCCTGTTATAATGATAAAGACACCCAAGTTTCATTGGACAATTAAAGTCAAATAAAGGAATCTGATCTGTATGATGAAACCATGGAAGATGAAGACACTGACTGTTAAAGGCACTGATGCTTATTAAAAGAAACCTCAGCTGATGCTGCAACTAGAGACTACACCTGTGCTGGAGGGCTAGAGTGTTTACTGACAGTATTTAAGGAGCCATCACCCACTGGACTTCTTTACTCTGTTTTGCTGAGTAATACAGGATGACCTGACTAATTGCCCATGCTTTTTAAAGGCCACGAATAATTTGCTACTTGAGACCACAGTGAAAGGGAAAGACTCTATTTCAGGACTGTAAAGATGTCTTCAGTTCTAGGATAACAGGCAAGTGCCCATGGCTGCCCATGACATTTGTTCAAGTTCATGTTTTGGTCTCCTAGGCTAGCATGGAAGGAATTGCACCCTTATATTTACACAGAAGCAAGTAACACTGAGTTCAATTAGACTTATTCCTAGTAGAAGTAGTAGAAGAAGAAGAGTTGGTTTTTATATGCTGACTTTCTCTACCACTTAAAGCAGAATCAAACCGGCTTACAATCACCTTCTCTTCCCCTCCCCACAACAGACACCCTGTGAGGTAGGCGAGGCTGAGAAAGTATGACTAGCCCAAGGTGACCCAGCTGGCTTTGTGGGGAAACAAATCCAGTCCAGCAGATTAGCCTCTGCCACTCATGTGGAGGAGTGGGGATTGGGAATCAAACCCGGTTCTCCAGATCAGAGCCCCCACTCCAAACCACTGCTCTTAACCACTACACCACGCTGTGTTGAGGATGGATCCTTAACTTAAACTGAAATGGATAGGTCTCGAAAGAACCTTTTGGTTTGTTGTTGGGGTTTTTTAAAGGTTTTATTTTTATTGCTATTTGTTTAGGTGGTGGTTTTCTGTTTGGAAAATTAATTAAAATTATTTTTTTAACAGAAAACCTTTTGGTTAAGTGGCATGGTGAAAAGATTAATTTTGGTTGGACTTGGGCTGTGTCTTCAGATTGAAAAAAATGATTGGAAAGCTAAAAGCTTATGTAGAAGAAAATGCTTCTGAATAGGTAGAACAATAGGCTATAAAATGTGCGTGTGTGTAATTTCTCTATCATATTGTAGCCATAAGATTCTCAAAGCAGTATATAGTAATAAGAGCAATTAAAAATCAGTTCAGATGAACTAACAAAGCCCACAGAGAACAATAAAACCATTAAAACACAGCTGCCAGTTTTCTTTAAAAAACACAACAAAGGAGTCCATAATTAACAATACTATTTATTTAAAACATTTCAATGCTAGCTTTCCAACCAACTCAAGGTCCCCAAGGCAGCAGACAATAAAGCATTAAAACATTTCAAACACTAACATGTAGTTTAAAATTCTAACTTACATGAAATTTTAAAACAAATAAAATATATAACACATACAAACACTCAAACAGGGAGGAGGGCTAATAAGAGTTATTGAGGGAATGCCAAATAAAGCAAAAAAGTCTTTACCCACTGGTTGAAGACAATGAAAGAGGGAGTCAGATAAATCTCCCTGAGAAGGGAGTTCTAAAGTTTCAGCACCATGACCAAGAAGGCCCTTTCTTGGGATGCCACCTGTCTAGCCTTAGATGGTGGGGTTATCCAGTCTTTAAAGGTCAATACCGGCACCTAGAATGGGGCCTGGAAGCAAATTGGGAGCCAGTGCATAAGGAACAATACTGGAATGGTATGGTCCCTATGACCAACTTCAGTCAACATTCTGGCCACAGCGTTCTGTACCACTGTAGCTTCCAGACAACCTTCAAGCGAAGCCCCATGTGCAGCATACTGCAGTAATCTAATTATGTTACCAGGGCATGCACCGCAGTGGCAAGATCTTTCCTACCCAAGAAAGCTGGTGAAAGGAACCCTGGGCAACCTCTGCAACCTTTTATCTAACAGGAAACCCAGGTCCAGTAATATCCCCAAGCTATGAACCTTCTCCTTTATAGGGAGTGCCATCCCATCCAGAACAGGAGACATCCCAATTCCTGGGTCAAACCTTCCCACCCCCTCCCAGTAACATCTCTGTTTTGTCAGGATGCAGTTTAGCAGCCAGTTAAAAACAATCAGATAAATGTATCAATTTAACTAAAATTTCTGTTGAAACATGAAAGTGATCCTTAATTAATCATGTTTCAGAGGGTAGCCATGCTTGGTCTGCAGTAGAACAGCTAGATTTGAGTCCAGTGACACCTTAAGGACCAACAAGAGTTTCAGGGTGTGAGCTTTCGAGAGTCAGTGCTCCCTATGTCAGACATATTAGAATAGAAGTGGAGATCTGAGTCCTTCTATCATAGTCAGATGGTGGGAGGGGTGCTGTAAAGAATGCTCGTAAAGGATGCAAAGGGACAATGTATATTGCAATTAGTTTGATTAGAGCACAGGGGAAATGCTTGGGGGCAGAAAATTAGTTTCTGTAGTGAGAAAAAAACCCGATGTCCCTATTCAGCCCTGGGGAGGGGGGTGTCCATTGTTCTGAATTGGTGAATTAACTCCAACTCTCCTGCTGTAATTTCCCATTGAAATTTCTTCATTTGAGGACTGCCACTCTCAGGTCAGCAATGGAATGACCTGGAAGATCAAAATGTTCTCCCACTGGTTTCTGAGTGTTGTGGTTTAATGAATGACAATTGCCAATAGGCCTGGAGAAAAACGTCCTGCCCCTTTAACAGAGTTGGCAACCCTAATTACTTTTCATTGTTTCCCTCTCAAAAAGCTTGCAAACTGGAGTTCTGGAAGGATAGTTTGAAGTCTTTACGAAGAGTCATGAAGTTTTTATGCAGCGTTCCTTAATGGAATAATGATGGATAAATAGGTTTGAAACTGCTTTAAATTGGCAGTGTAGTCATGGCCCCAGTCTGACTCTGATTTTCTCAGTCCTATTATATAGTCTGAGACATGTAGTCAAAACAATGATAAGCTGTAGACAGTTGCTACCAGAAAACTCAGCAACAGCCCATCTAGCCTGGTGAGCCGTTGCCTGCCAGTGTTTTGGTTAGGAGTCTTCCCTCCCCCCAGTTCCTTTTTGTGTCACTCCAAATCAGATGATTCATAATGGTAACATGTTGGATTGGTTATCCAGTAAAGCAGCCTAATAAAAGTGTGCTCACTACTATGTTCCTTTTAAAAACTCAGAAGAATTTGTTCCTCGCAGAATCAAACCCATGTTCTTAATCAAGGCAGACTGAATAAAATAAACCCTGTGAAGCAGGAGGACTAATTTAACCGCTTGCTGATGAAAATCTGTGGCCGGCTTCTCCACCACATTCCACCCCACGCCCGACATAACTTATTGCATGAGAACAGATGGTTCAACACAGAAAGTTCTGAATGCAAAGTTAATTTAGTTTAAATCCCTTCCTAAAACAGACTAAAGACATTTTAAGTTCTACTTTGTAGTAAGGAAACAGACTCATTGATCTTATAATTTCTGAAGTACAGCATTGATAGCAGTTTATCTTGGCATGGAATAGCACAGGCTTCTTGACTTTTTGTTTGTTTATTAAAAGCATTTCTATGCCACCTTTCTGCCCAACACAGGCTCCACAAAAAACAAACATTTAAAACAATTAAATAAAACACAGGCACTCAAACAGGGTAGGGAGCTAATAAGAGTTAGTGAGGGAACATGAGAGAGAAAATCACCCACTGGCAGAAGACGACAATAGAGGGAAACAGACACACTAGTGTAGATTTTTTTTAAAAACCCTCAATATCTGTTTGAATAAGGAAGCCTCTTTGGAGGCTTTGAATTTTGGACTTGCTTGTAAGGCAGTGTGATTCAAAGAGAGATCCTGAATGTGTGATGTGTATATCATTTTAGCACATGGGGTTGAGTCAAATGCAGCAGTTCTCATAATAGATAAAGTTGGAGGTAGCCATGTTGTTCTGTAAAAACAAAAAAGTCTCAAAAGAGCAGCTATGTAATTTTTTAAAAAATTAGAACCAAACTCAAATATAAAAAGTAGAGAGACCCTGATCTGGATAGCCCCAGGCTAGCCTTCTCTCGTCAGAACTCAGAAGCTAAGCAGGTCGGCCATGATTAATATTTGGATGGGAGACCACTAAAGAATTTCAGGGTCATGCTAATGGAGGCAGAAAATGGCACACCTCCTCCAAACATCTCTTGTCTTGAAAACCCTACGGGGTTGCCATAAGTCAGCTGTGACTTGAATGCACGGGGAAAAAAGGAGAGAAAGTACAAGCTTTGGAGCTTCCTAGAACTCTTCTAGATATTGAGCACAAAATCCTCTGGTGCAATTTGAAATTTGCACTCATCACCACAAAATCCAAATACGTTTGCAAGACCTCCTATTGTGCATCTTCATAAACATCCTACTTAATATCTTCCCCCCTTATTTTTATGCTTGATGTCCTGCTTGATGAAGAGTTCTGGGGGGCTGGAAAGCTCATACTTACTGTTTTGTGATCACATGGCCAGTCCTAATAAAAAGCTGTGGGGGGATTTGGGTTCCAAAAAGTGCAGCAAATGTGCAAAATCTTCAATATGCACATGATATTATGTGCCCTGGCTATCAAAGGGCTAGTTGGACAAGCTGATTCATGTTTTGAGGACATCTTGTGCAATGGGCTTGTTTGTCAGCATCCTCTGCCCATTTCGTCGTTACCCTTTGATCTAATGTATATGTGAAAATTCCATCCTGAAATGTAGCAGATTAAAGTTATTAATGCCATTGTTAGTAGGCATTTTGCCAGTTTTTTTTAAAGCAAAATGTCCCAGTTAAAAAAAGTCTAACTATAGCTGAGGCAGATAACAATGGATCCATTTGGATGTCAAACAAACTCTTTGTTCCCTATGGGTCCAAATTTAGCTTGTTGCTACTCTCATGCTTTCTACACATGAAGCTAGCTGGGTGACCTTGGGCTAGTCACACTCTCTCAGCCCCACCTACCTCACAGGGTGTCTGTTGTGGGGAAGGGAAGGGGATTGTAAGCCGGTTTGATTCTTCCTTAAGTGGTAGAAAAAGTCAGCATATAAAAACCAACTCTTTTTCTTTCTTCTTTCTTCTCCCCTGGTGGTTGGAAGCTTCCCTGTTTAGGAAGGCTTAGATTTCACTCCAGTTTGCTGAGATGTCCAGTTGTGGGTGCCTGGTCAAACAGGGCTTTTTTGTCTCCTCACAAATTGGATTCTACACCATGATTTCATCTGAAACCATAAAACTTTGAATAGTGATCTATGTGCAAGGGGAGGAAGCAGGGCCAGAGCAAAGTAGTGGGTTTCCCCAGTGGGTCAAATTCCCTGGGGACTATTTCAGGTCAGGAAAATGACACAGGTGGAAGGCTGAACACCCTTCTCCACACATACCATGGTTACAATCCAGACTGGGGACTATGCACACAGGAACTCATGTCTGATTGTGAAACAAGGTGGGGACCCCAGACCCAACTTGTGCACTCTGTAATGTTTGGATAGCTGCAAGTCACATTGATGAAACCTCTACTTGAACTATTCCCATTTATCTCTGACCAGGAAAAGTCCATTAATGAATATTATTTCTGGAAGATATGAGAGTTGAGATAAATTTGCTGCAAAAAGTCTTCTAAAAAGTCTTTTCTGAAATTTTGATGGTGAATATTCTCTGGAAAAGAAATAAAGAAATATTCATTTTCATGCCTTGCAGAGTACAAAAACAATGTCCTTGGCTCTTTCCCCAAAGGCATCAGGGATCCTGTTGGCTTCTGAGGGAAGGGAATTAGGTTTAAACCAAAACAAAAAACAAAAACCCACTCCATCTATTCCTCCCCCCCACGCACACACCTTGTGCTATAGAGCCATCAGGTGCTTTCAGCTGCATCCCAATGGAGGAGTGACTCAGTCATTCTACATCTGTTGTTGTAGAGGTAGATGGCCTTCCCAAGCCAGTAAGTTAGCAGTATGATTCAGGCAATGCTGAGCACAGAAGGGTCATTCAGGGATGACAGCATCAACAACCTAAGAACATCAGAAAGGCCATGCTGGATCACACCAAGGTCCATCAAGTCCAGCAGACTGTTCACATAGTGGCCAACCAGCTGTTTCTAGGAAGCCTACAAATAAGATGACTGCAGCAGTATTATCCTGCCTGTGTTCCACAGCACCTAAGATAATAGGCATGCTCCTCTGATCCTGGAGAGAATAGGTATGCATCATGACTAATATCCATTTTTACTAGTAGTCATGAATACCCCTCACCTCCATGAACATGTTCACTCCCCTCTTAAAGCCTTCCAAGTTGGCAGCCATCATCACATCCTGGGGCAGGGAGTTCCATAATTTAACATGAGCTGATGTGTTCTGTTAATCATATATCTGCTGAGACAATTTCACCCCTTGTTGCATGTCCTATCCCTCTTGCCACCCCTGGGGATTATAGAAAGTTAAATAGGTAAGAGTGCAGATGTAGGCACTGCAGTACCTTTGATTTGTATCCAAAAGTTGGAGACAACTTCATTTGGATTAGTTCCCCTGCTTTGTCTAACAAGCAGGGTACATTTGGACCAGAGTTTGGTTAGTTATTATCTAAATGCACATCCCTAACAAGTGCAGTTTAAAGCCTTTACAATAGTGGCTATGTTCTGTCCTCCTGGGTGACATTTTCTACATTCCATTAAAATGTTATTACAATGAGGCTTTATGGAAATGTTAGTTTTTGTGAGTAGTGCTGAAACAAACCAGACATAGCCCCAAAGGTATCATGCAGAAATCTGGACGAAACTGGACAAAAATGGTAGTTTGGTGGAAGTACTCATGGGTGTAATGAGCCAGAATAGTTTCAGCTACATTTTGACTCAAAATTAGTAATTAAAATGGAACACCTTGGAGGTCCCAATGTCCACATCTACTGATGGCTATCGTGAATGAGAGCTGTCTTTGAGGATTGGGTAGAGTTTGGATGCAGAGTGTGGGAATGAGCATGAAGGTAGAAACACTATAGTAACAGATGTCCCTTGTTTTCCAGGTTCATTTGGAAAAAAAGAACAGTAGCTTTTTATATCCCACTTTTCTCTACCTTTAAGGAGTCTCAAAGCGGCTTACAAGCCTTCCCTTTCCCTCCC
This sequence comes from Euleptes europaea, assembly GCF_029931775.1. NCBI lineage: Eukaryota > Metazoa > Chordata > Lepidosauria > Squamata > Sphaerodactylidae > Euleptes > Euleptes europaea. Next base: position 101,290,482 of record NC_079312.1, on the reverse strand, counting down.
CACAACAGACACCTTGTGAGGTAGGTGGGGCTGAGAGCGTTGTCTGCCACTCTTAAACCAATATGCCACGCTGGCTCTCAAGCAATCCATCAGTCTCCATATGCTCTTCTTGTTGGGTGACTTGGTCCTGCTCCCAGCAGCAAAAAACCAAAAAAGTGGTAAAGTAATGGTGGCTAGGTCCAGCCATGTTTAGTGGCTCACAATGGAAACTTGGCAGTTTGAGGACACTGCCAGACACTATTGATGCTATACCTGTGCAAGCACTAAAACCAAATTGGACGCCATGCATTCAAAGACAAAGAACATTGCACCAATTTTTCAAGATCAGGGCAATAATTATAATTGAGCATCTATTTCACACCATTGTAGACATTTCAGAAACATTTCAAAAGTTTTAGTATTCTTTCCCATTTGAAAAATGTGGGTACAAGCATCTATGAAGATGTCACATTATGGGGAGGTCAAAAGTAGTTCATTTCTTGGGGGAAACAATGGCAACCTCCCTGGTGATGGGCAGCCAACAATTCCTTTCTCCCACTTCCTGCTTCTTCTTTCATACCTCCATCAAACTCCTACCAACTCATTGTCAGAAACACAATAACAATAATTATCCTATAATTGGACATTGCGGTCACACTGTTGCTGAAGACGCCAGTGTGGGACGGTAAAGTTCATGGCGATAAAGTAACTGATTATTTATTTCCCCGTTGTCTCAGACATGGGTGGTATTGGTTGGGTCATGGGCCTTTCATCATTGGTCACACTGTTGCTGAAGACGCCAGTGTGGGACGGTAAAGTTCATGGCAATAAAGTAACTGATTATTTATTTCCCTTTGTCTCAGACATGGGTGGTATCGGTTGGGTCACGGGCCTTTCATCATCTCACTTTATGAGTGTGTGTGTAGTGATGCCCATTCATAACAATCACAATCCTTCCCAGCAAAGTTTGTCTGTCAGTGGTGCTCCTGGTTAAACAGAAAGAGGCAGAGGCTTTGTCAATATGTGAGAAAGTGCCAGATTCTCAGGAGTATTCCTGTTTTAAATAGATATCATATACATGTGTTTCATTAATTATTTGTAGTGTGTGTAACTGAAATTCAATACAGTGTTTTGAAGCGTAAGGCTTTCGGTTCTCCATAGTGTGATATCAAGAAGTTTCAAAAGTCTCTCTGGGTTGGGGAAGCTGATAAATTAACAAGTGCTCCATAAAACATGCTAGATACAGTGTGGTGTATCCAACTCTCCCCAGGTTTCACAGAGCAGGATTTTTTTCACTTACCTCCCCAGCTGCATCCCACTGGAACAGCATAGTAAGCAAAGTGAGGTTCTGCAATGAGAGGGAGAAATCATTACCTGCTCTAAAGTAAATGGGAGAGCCAGTGTGGTGTAGTGGTTAAGAGCAGTGGTTTGGAGCGGTGGACTCTGATCTGGAGAACAGGGTTTGATTCCCCACTCCTCCACATGAGCGGCGGAGGCTAATCTGGTGAACTGGATTTGTTTCCCCACTTCTACACATGAAGCCAGCTGGGTGACCTTGGGCTAGTCACACTCTCTCAGCCTCACCTACCACACAGGGTGTCTGTTGTGGGGAGGGGAATGTGATTGTAAGCAGATTTGAGTCTCCCTTAAGTGGTAGAGAAAGTTGGCATATAAAAACCAACTCCTCCTCCTTCTATTCTATTCTATTCTATTCTATTCTAGAAACTGTGTGGTTGGTTACCAACAAGTGTTGACACCTATGGTTAAGGTTCTTGACACCTTTATGGGAAAAGGAAAGCTTTCCTTTATGGAAAAATTGGAAATGGAATTTCTCCTGTTATGTCCGCGTGGGAAGGATTCACGAGGTCGGAGACGGAGTTCAAACAACAACCGCGTTTATTGATTACAGGAACAAAACTGCCTAACACAATGAGCCTAACACAATGTTTATATGCCCCCTTGGCCGCCTGCGGCCATTCCCCCCTTGATCCGTGATAGGACCAATGGTACATATTGGCTTAGAGCCAATGGGGTCCATTTGCTTGACCAATAGGGTGAGCAGGGTTTAGGATCCTTCGTGCAGAACTCAAGCTCCTAGGTCTCCCCTTGCTTTCTCCCCAACTATATACATACACAACACCCCTCCCCCCTAAGTCCGAGAGACCCTCTCTGTGCACTGGGAGCACACAAAGTCCTGGAGGTAGCTTGGCTGCGATCGATCCCGCTGGGAATGGCGCAGCGCTGGGATAGGGGACATCGAGCGATCTGTCGTTTCTAGATCAGTCTCACCCTCGGTGGCTGAGTTGTCGTCTGCCGGGATGCTGGAGGAGTCTGTTGCTGGTAGCGGCAATGTTTTCTCCGCTAGCTCTGGTTGTTCCGGCTCCCTGGTGTCAGGAATCGGCAGCGGCGCTGGAACTGTGGCTGCTTCCGGCAAGTCAGTGGGACGGTGGCATAGCTGATCGATGTGGCGCCGCAGAACGCGCCCCTCCGGGGTGGTGACCCGATAGGATACCGGGCCGGTGGTGTCCTGGACCGTGGCTGGAATCCAGGCGGGGCCCGCTCCGTAGTTTCGGGCAAACACGGGGTTGTCCTGCTCAATGACCCTTGGTGTGGCAGTCGAGTCTTTGCGGCCCTGGTACTCAGGTGCCAGGTTGGGGTGCAACCGGTTGAGCAGAGTTTTCGGCCGGTGACCCATGAGGAGTTCTGCGGGGCTCTTCCTGGTCATAGAGTTGGGCGTGGTGTGCTGTGCTAGGAAGAAATCCACGAGTCCCCTGTCCCAGTCACAGCGGTCAATTCGCCGCAACGCATCCTTGGTCGTCCGGACCATCCGTTCCGCCTGTCCATTGATGGCGGGGTGGAACAGAGCCGAGGTTGCATGGCTGATCAAGTTCTTGGCCAGGAACTCCTCGAACTTGGAGGATGTAAATTGGGTGCCGTTGTCGGAGACCACAGTGTCCAGTAAGCTGTGGGTTGCGAAAACCTTGCGCAGCTCTCGGATGACCATACGCGAGGTCATGGAGCCGACATCAACCACCTCCAGCCATTTAGAGTAGGAGTCCACGATAATCAAAAAAGTCTTACCCTGGAAGGGCCCCGCGAAGTCTATGTGGATGCGGGACCAGGGTGTGTGTGTGGACTCCCAGTGCTGGGTCGGGGCACAAGGCATCTCCGGGCGCGACTCCTGGCAGGATCGGCAACGGTTCACCCACTCCTCGACAGCAGCGTATAGCCAGGGCCTTCATGCGCACGATTCCCGGGTGGCAGACATGTAGATCCTCCAGGACCCTTGTGCGCAGCTTCACTGGAACCACCACGCAGCTCCCCCAGAGCAGGCACCCCTTGTTGAGTGATAGCTCGTGTTGGCGCGTGGTGAACAGCTTGAATTCCGTTCGGCTTGGCGGCCGGCCACCCCTTCCCCACCCAGTTGAGAACCCGGGCAAGGGTGCAATCCTGAGCCGTGTGCGTGGCGATGTTCGATGCGTGGAGGGGGGCTTCCGGCATGACTCAGCAGGGCCCAGTTCAGCGTGCACTTGTAATCCGCACAGATGCAGACATCCCCATTCGGCTTCAGCGGTGTGACGATTGGGGTTTCCCACTTCGCGTTGGGCACCGGAACCAGGATGCCTTGGGCAATGAGGCGATCGAGCTCAGCGTCGATCCGGTCCTTGAGCGTGAAGGGGATGCGGCGGGGCTTCAGTTGGATGGGAGTGGTGGCGGGGTCAATGAGGAGGCGGACAGGCGGCCCCTTGTAACAGCCCAAGGGGCCACGCCAAACATCCTCATACTCGGCCCAGACGGACTCGAGGGACACTTTGTTGAGGTGGTGCAGGCCCATGATTTGCAGTCCGAGGGCCTTGAACCACTCAAACCCCAGGAGGCTGGCGCGGGGCCCCTCGATGATGACGAGGCGCAGGCGGCTGGTATAGGACCCGTAGCGCACAGTCACGCGAGCAACACCCTCGACCTGAACACGGCGGTATTGGAAGTCTGTAATGATCAGGCTGGAAGGCTACAGCTTGGGCATCAGGGCACGCATGGCCAGGTCCTGGAAGGTGTCCGCAGAAATGATGGAGAGGGCGGACTTCCACTTCCATTTCGCAGGGTGTCCCCTCAATAAAAATGGTGGTCGAGAGCTTGTCGACGCCGTGGACCTTGTGCAGGGTGAGGGTGTGGACACGGTGGTGGTCGTGGAGGTCATGGCACGGGGACCCGGAGTCGTAGTCGTCGGAGAGAGCATGGACCGGTCGGGCGACGCCATCTTTCTTCCTCGGGTGAGATGGCTTCCGAGACAAGCGGCAGACCCTGGCGATGTGGCCGGATCGACCACATGCCTTGCACTGGGCATCGCGGAACCGGCACGTGCGGCGGTCATGGGGGTCGCCGCAGCTGGCGCAGGCCCTTGACGCCGGGCCCCGTGGCTTGGGTGCCCTGGCAGACATTTTGTGGGCCTCGTCGCTGGAGTCGCCATTGCTGGCGTGTCCAAAATGGACGGGGGCAGTCTCTCTCGGACCCCTGGTAGAGGAGGCGGCGGCGCGGTCCCCAATACACTCGTCACGGTCCTCAGACTCGGCCGCGGTCGCCTCCTCGATGGCCATCACCAGCATTGCCTCCTTTTTCCCTTTCATGCAGTGGCGCAGTATATACTCCCCAACTATATACATACACAACATCTCCTTTCTAAAATCCTAAAAGCAAGCTCAAGGGATTTTGAAAAGATGAAGTGGAAAGTAATGAAGCTGGCTGTACGCTGAGATTCCATGTCCTTTTGGCAAGGTATTGGTGACAGCACAGTAGTTTCATTTGTGATTCTTTTTGGACTTTAAAATATTACCTGGCAAAGATAAGTGAATCTGTTTCTCTTAAAAAGATTGAGTGGTTTAGAAGAATAGATGTACATTCTTCTTCTTGCACAAAATTAATCTTTTCAATAGTCTTTTGAGTTTTGGGGTTCACTGCTGAAGGTTGTAGTGATAGCCACTAGCTTAGATGACTTCAAAAAAGAGATTAGACAAATTCATGGAGGATCTATCAATGACTATTATCTATTATACCAACAGGAATATCAGAGGCAATTTCGAACAGCAGAAGCTGGAGATAAAACAGTGATGTTTGGAGACAAGTGGCTGGTGGAAAGAGTATGCTTAGTTAGATGGACCTTTTCAAACACTAGGTATCTCCTTATTAGTCCATCAGTCTCTGTGTGGGGCTTCCCATTCCTGATTTTACAGCTAGAGATAATAGAAAGACAATGACATATGGTAGGTTTCAGATTTTCAGCCTGGGAAGATGGTCACTGAGTAGGTTTGAACTTCTCATCATCATTGGTGTTTCTTGCACATGAAATGCCAGTAATGTTATCCAAGGTAGAGATCAGTAGAGAAATAATGAAATAATTCCTTCAATCATCCAGGGTAATTAGATGTATAAAAGAAGTGTCTCATAAATACTGTGAGGCTTATATTTTATATTTTGGGCCACATTATTGAACACGTTAGCACTGGTTTCAGCCACACATCTTATTTGGGATGGTGGCATTTTGATGGGTGTCTGATTTGGGTAAACTCCACAAAAACCATGTCCGATTTTGGGTGTCAGATTATCTTTTAATAGATGTTGAATGGGAAGGATGTATATCAAGATAATGTATATGTAATGTATTTCATGAGACTGTTAAATGCTCAAGACTCCAAATCACAGATAAAATTATTTTCTGTTCAACATGGATAAATTTCATTCCATTCTGACAGTTGAGTGGAATTTATTAGCTTTACTATATATAATAAATGTTGCCTTGTTTACAGTAATCAGTACAAATGGTGTTTGATTTCATTGTCTCCATGTGTTTTGTATGAAAACAAAAAGAATATTTAAGAGGAAGGGTTCTATAATAGTTGGAGACTGTAAACATTGAATAAAATATTTATCTAGTATATAAATAAAATATTTATTAGGACTTGTATTGAGTCAGATGTGTGAGGGAATTGCAAATTCCAGAAATGAGCTATCTTAATTTCTGTATCTGCATGTAAAATGAACCTGTCAATTCACATGTAAATAAATTACGGTGGAATAGGAAGGGTTCTGTTTATAACCAAAATCAGAGTACATAGAATAGGGAAAGGATAGCCTGCCTTATCCTGTATCTTACTCCAGTGCTTTATACATCTTTCTCCCAGCCTAGATGACTTCAGTGTTGGAGTTAGGCAGAGAATTTTTTTTAAAAAATCATCAGCACACAGTAAAATCTGGAATGGACAGTGCTTAGCTTCCCTTGTCAGTAGGGTGGCCAGGTCCCTCTTTGCCACTGGCAGGAGGTTTTTGGGGTGGAGCCTGAGGAGGACAGGGTTTGGGGAGGGGAGGGACTTCAATGCCATAGAGTCCAATTGCCCAAGCAGCCATTTTCTCCAGGGGAACTGACCTCTACTGGCTGGAGATCAGCTGTAATAGCAGGAGATCTCCAGCTATTACCTGGAAGTTGAAAAGATCCACAACAGCACTCACAACTATAATAATAAAGTAAGGATTTATAAAGTGAAAAGGGTGCAAAAAAGTGAATATATATACATAAATACAAGGGTACAATAAGATACAAATTACCAAAGGAATCCAGCACAGACAGAAATTCAACTGAAGAATATAAGCATCCTGTAAGCCAGATAAGTCAATGTATATTGTCCACAATATGTTGTTATTTCTTCTCTGTATATAACAGGCTGGACGGTAAACAGCGATGGCGAAGCCACAATGAGGAAGTATCAGGACGTGTTGTCTAGATCAAAAGCACGTTTCGCACTTGGCTTCATCAGCTACATGTATCTAAGAGAATTCATAATAGTCATGATAAATAAAGTCTCAAACAGGACCAAAGCCGTCCTTGTGTAGGTCTCTCAAGGGCTAGAAAATCTTTTCTGTCCCTGGTGTCTGTTTTATTTTTAGCTTGCTTTATAATGCGATCCGGGTAGCCCGTGTCTCTCAGAGATGATGTCAAAGTCTGTGCCGCCTTGGTGAAGTCTTCCACGGAGATGGTAAACCATCATTTACCAAAGTGCTTCTAACAAACTCAATGTTAAATCTTACAAAAAACCATCAGACCGCAATGCATTATTACACTATAATTCGCATCACCCAAAGCATCTTAGGGATAATTTGCCATACAGCCAATTCATTAGGTTAAAAAGGAATAACATCTCCGCTGAAGACTTCACCAAGGCAGCACAGACTTTGACGTCATCTCTGAGAGACAGGGGCTACCTGGCTCACATTATACAGCAAGCTAGAAATAAAACAGACACCAGGGACAGAAAAGATTTTCTTTATTGCAATAAAACCACAGACAAGGTTATAGAACGTCCACTTACCTTTGCATTTCGCTTTAACCACCTTTCTAGTCACATTACAGCTATTATATGACGCCATTGGCACTTATTTTCCAATGTTCCCGGTTGTCGCAGACTCCTAAAAACAGAACCACGTCCATTCGTGATAAATTAATTCATACAAATCTACTTACTGATACTGAAATACATAGTGGAATTAAAGGCCATTATCGATGTCATAAATGCCTAGCATGTAGTTTGGCTCTCGAGGTAAAAGAATTCAAACGGTTAGATAGTGATTTTGTGTTTAGGCTCAATGATTTTTCAAATTGCAATACGAGATTCTGCGTTTATTGCTTAATTTGCCCTTGCCAAAAAAAATTATATTGGTTCTAGTACACGCCCTATAAAAACTAGAATTCTGGATCCAGAATAAGGGCGGGCAATTGTTCAGCTCCCATTGTGGAGCATTTTCTAAAATCACGCCATAATGAGAACGATCTTCGTTTCTTTGTGATTTGGCGTTTAAAGGGTAAATTATTTGACAAAAGAAACAATGAACGCCTTCTCAGACAAAAAGAAGCTTATTTTATTCATTTATTTCAATCTCTGGACCCTTTTGGATTGAACATGGATAATGACTTATCTTGCTTTATTTGAACATGTCCCTTTAAGAAGCCTGAGTCCGCATATGCCACCTGTAGCTTATTTATCTTCATGAGTCTACAGCCTGTTAATTACTTGCTTTACCCTGCTTGGGAACAGTCAACCTAGAAGAATACTTCTGTGCAACTATGTATCTGTTATGATGTATCCTGTATTGGAAATAGATTACTTGGAGTTTACATAGTTGTTTTCTCATCCCTATTGGAGAAAGGAATCGAACTTGGATGTGCTTTTGTGCAGGTATTGAAAATTCTAACTGTAAGTAATATTTATTTTCTATGTTAACTTTTCCCATAAATTAAGGAGTGTGCTATATTTAAGTAATTTTTATATACAGGAACGGAACTGAAGAAGAAAAAGAAACGATCGTCTTCCTATTCACCATATGATGAAAGTTCTTACTGCATCACCAACATAGCATCCTTTGGATATTTGTACCTTTGTGGACTATTGAAAAGAATTTGTATATGTTTTGTACATAGCCTTGTTAGTCCTTATTGTTGTTTTGTAGTGCACTTAATACACCTTGTTATATCACTACTCCCTGGAGGTTGGCAACCCTATATATAAATAATAATTAAGGCACCTTCATATGTGAGGTTATTTAGGTCCACGCGTCCCTCACACATTGGCCTGTAACAGTAGTGCCATGTTTTAGGATCACGGTTGTTGCTTCTTGGTGGCTGGACGGAACGCTTCCCCCTATCTCACCACATGGCTTCTTCTTCCCAGCACCGCACAGCTGTGCAGGAATTGGTCAGGCAACTACAGCCTTGGTTGTTCATGTCAAAGGGATGAAAGCTAAAGAAAAAAGTAATGAAAAAGAATGTAAAACCACTAACTCAAAGGTCATTACTCCAACCAGTAAAAAAATAACAACAAAATTAACCATTGTAAGAATATTATAATTTTTAGAGCTGCGTCAATGAGCCGCAGTCTAAAACATCTCCTGGATTCACTTTCCCCTTGCGCTATTGATAAGCATCCATCAGAAGGAGGGTCTATAGGTTAAATCTATACCGCTTTGAATTTCCCGTTCTGTGGCCAAGATCAGACGCCATCGACACATCTTGAACTGATTTAAGCCCCTGGGGTGTTACTTGGTGCCATTCAAAACACAGCAAGCCATTTTCCGTGCACCGAGGCCACTAGGGCTCGTTAGAATGGCATTTTTAATAAAAGCGGAGTGTAACTACAACAGTTTGCAGCCGTGCTCTCCAGATAAACCACAGTGTACGTCATTCCCCTCTGCCCCCATTCATATACCCTCCAGACTTTTTGACTATAAGGACAAATTCATATTAGGTGTAATTCTAGCAAAACCAACATTGTTCCAACCAATGTGAATTAGAGTTATAGTCATTTGAAGTTTCCAGGAATGTGTGTGTGTGTGGTTTTCTTTCTTCTTTTTAGAAGGAATTGTGGCATGAAAGAAAACTCTTTGGTTAGTACTGGGGAGGCATAGCTGGTCAATCTCTTTCTCAAGAATACGGCAACCTAAGATACACTGAGAATTAGCTAAACTGTTCTTAACTACAGCACACTCTAGTTTGGATAGGAGAAAAATTAGCATTGCTAGGCCAAAATCAATTCACAATTCAATGGCAGGTGGAAATTTATTCTATAAAAGATTTTCTGCACAAGCAGAGTTGCACCATTTGAAGCCCATTAACTGCAGTGGATTATTCTGATCATGGCTCTGGTTTATGACCCTCATTTCACTATTCATTAACTAATTAATGTAGCTCAAACCTGAGAGCTGAATTCTGTGGCAGTTTGATCAGATATACTGAAAGGAACAGTGCTATAAGTATTACCATTCCAGGTGAGATTCGTGGTATATCTAATTCAGGATTCTGTCTCCAATATTGGCCAACCGGATGATCCACCAAAGCTCACAAACAGTGCAAGATGCTCATGCTTATTTTAAAAAGAATTTATGTCCCACTTTTCTCCGTGGTCAGGGACTCAAAGCGGCTTTTCACATCATTTCCCCCCCTTCCACTCACTCTTTACAAACAAACCCTGTGAGGGTAAGTTAGGCTGAGAGATTGTGATGGGCCCAAGGTCACCTGGCAGGTTTCCGTGGTCCAGTGAGAGGTTTGAACCTGGTCATCCCAGTTCTGACACTCTAACTACTATACCACACCAGCTCTTACCACACCAGATAACAGTCCCACCTTTTTTATTTGTCCCCAGACTTTGTTAGTCAGAGACATACCATTTTGAGGGGTTGAAGTTTTGATCATTATGACTAGAACTAGTGCTATATCTCTATGAATGTAGAGAGTCAGCATGATGTTGTGGTTAAGAGGGGCAGACTTTAATCTGGAGAACCAAGTTTGATTTCCCACTCCTCCACATGAGCGGTGGGCTCCAATCTGGAGAACCAGGTCTGATTCCCCACTCTTCCACAAGAAGCCAGCTGGGTGACCTTGGGCTAGTCATAGTTCTCTCAGAACTCTCTCAGCCCCACCTACCTCACAAGGTGCCTATTGTGTTTGGGGGGAAGGTGATTGTAAGATGCTTTGAGACTTCTTATGGTAGAGAAAAGTGGGGTATAAAAACCAACTCTTCTTCTTCCTCATAAAATCACTTATTCTAGTAAACACCCAACTGCCAATGGCAGAAAAAATTGATATATTAATTACACACTGTGGGTTAAGGGGTAGTGTTGAAATGCGTTACATTCCAGGATTTGTCCCACAGTTTACAGGCAGGCCAAAAGGAAAATGATTGGGTCTGCATTCTGTACAGGGTCAGACTGGCTTGTAGTGGGGGAAAGAAGGAGGAATAAGGATGATTTACCTCCTGAGCACACAGTTATTCAGTGCTATAGAAATATAGACTCTAGCCTGGAGAAGACAATAGGCAGCCAGTGTCCCACTTAAAGTCAGTCACACAGATAATGCTTCAGGAAGGCGAGGGACAGAGTAGACACAAATGCAAAAGAAAAGACAGAGGGTCTGCCAGGGTGCAGACAAAGGGGGAAATAATAAAACCACAAGCGCACTGAAGAAGTTGTCTTGGTCCTTTTGACTAATCAAGGAGGAGGATTCCACTTTAAGTCCAAGAAGTAACCATGAGCACATGGTACTGAACTCAACAGGGGATGACTCTAGATACTGAATCCAAGGTAATGGATGATTTCTAATTGCTTGCAACTTCAAGAATTATATCGGCTATCTCTAATTATAATCTATAAGGAGATGTACAGAGTTAGAGGACTGTGACTTATTCACATTTTTTAAAAAATTTTGTTCAGTCTGCTGAATATTTAATGTGTGTTTTTATTTTCTTATTTAACTTCTTTACATGTTCAATGCAGTTAATCTGATCTCTGTGACCTAGGTTAAAGCCCCTGTTCAATCCATGCATACCAAAAGGAGAAGGGGGAAGGGGTATCCTACTCCCACAGAGGGTTCAGCTAAGCATGTTCAGGGCCCTCAGTACAGAGTGTGAAGGAGAAAGGAGATAAAATACATAACAGAGCCTTTAATGCCAAAGTGACTTGAGCTCAAGCCCTAAGTCAGAATGTGCTTGAAGAAGAAGAGTTGGCTTTTATACCCCGGTTTTCTCTACCTTTAAGGAGTCTCAGAGTGGCTTACACTCACCTTCCCTTCCCCTCTCCACAACAGACACCTTATGAGGTAGGTGGGGCTGATGGAGTTCTGAGAGAACTGTGATGTGCCTAGGGTTGCCAGCCTCCAGGCACAAGCTGGAGATCTCCTGCTATTACAACTGATCTCCACCCGATAGAGATCAGTTCCCTTGGAGAAAATGGCCACTTGGGCAATTGGACTCTATGGCATTGAAGTCCCTCCCCTCCCCTCCCCAAACCCTGCCCTCCCCTCCCCAAACCCTGCTCCATTCAAAAAACCTCCCACCAGTGGCAAAGAGGGACCTCTGGCAACCCTCCTGGCACAAGGTCACCCAGCAGCCTTCATGTGGAGGAACCCAGTTCACCAGATTAGAGTCCACTGCTCTTAACCACTACACCATGCTGGCTTGGTGGTGGTGATACCCAAGGAGACAGTAAGTTAGGCAGTGGTGAAAGAGAAGCCTTGCCTGGTTGACCCAGGATGGCTGCATAATTCTCTCATTCCCAGGTAGGCAGAAATGAGTGCTTGTGAGACCCATTTTTCCACAGGACTTATCCCTTTAGTTTGTCTTGCTGACATTTCTGAAATTTGAGGTTATAAATAATAACTTTAGTCATGCTCTGACTACCATGTGATTTTTTAACTCACATTTGTCCTCTCTCAACTATCTTTTTTACCAGTGAAAGATCCTTAGAATTCTTAAATCCTTTATAAAGAACATGATCCATTTCTTTGACCATTTTGGATAACTAGTTCCTTCTGTACTTCCCTTGTATCCTTTTAAAACAGAAACAATTGGACCTCCCCATGATGGTCTGGACATAATGGTGCCTTCCTTTTGACAGAGGAATCTTCAGTTGCTGGAACGAGCCCTCTCAATATGAGATTTCTCTTTCAGTGGAGGGCACTACTGGATCCCACCCAATATTCTGAATTTGGATAAAATATGTATTCATAGGATACTATTTCTGTGTAACGCCAGATATACCACACACACACAAACGTATATAGCAATAGGTAGACACTAATCATAACTGAAAGGGGGGAGAAGGTAGGCATCAAACAGTTCTCTTATTCACTCCAGTTTTCTTATTCACTCCAGCCTGTGTTTTGCCCCCACCCCCAGCTCCTGGATAAGAGTCTCACTAACTTCGATAAAGAATTTAAGGGTGCAAAGATATGAGGATGACTCCCTTCCTGTCTCAGGTCTGTTTCCCATAAAGCATGCTGAGATGGTATATCATTCCATATTTTTATTGTGACGAATACTCAAAAGGCATTCTTGCCTTTCCCCCCAGAAAAAAAAGTAACAAGGAACTTGTCTTTTATGTGTTGTATATATAAGGTGCCTACTGTATCTTTGATCTTAATGAAGTAATTCACATTTGTCAGATCTTTTGGCAAAAGGTATCCATTCATCTTTTTATGGTACTTTATTCATGTTGGATTTTACTGTAATATAAAATGCATATTAACTTATACATGCTCTCAGTTCTCATTTACCTTCCCTCAGCAGCCTTCCTGGTTCCCTTCCAAAAGTCAGGGTAAATCTCCTATGGAACTGAGGTGTGGTGCTTCAGGAATAAGCCAACAGCCATAGCACATTTAGCTCCCAGATTACACTGTTCCCATATGATGTTGCTTAAATACCAGGCCAACGAGGTGAATAAAACCTACAAAAGTTTATGGTGTGTAAATTACAGCTGCACCTTTCCCTTCTGCCTGTGTGCTCCAGGGATGCATAAGTGAAAACAGGTCTCTCTCAGGGCCTATTCAAGTGTTCTCTGGCTGATGTAGTATGGTCTTCTAATAGGACAGTTGTCACTTCAAATTTTCTTTGTTGGAGAGAGCCCTCATGTCAAAACTCACCACAGAAGAACCAGTTCAAATGTGGAGGTGCCGACCCTTTGTAATTTACCCTCATTAATGTACATGGGCCATACATTGTTCGAATGATCTTCCCAATGTCAAAATCTCCCTTGGAGATGGAAAGCGGGAGAAAACAGGCATGTTCAAAGCATTTTCTCAAATACAAAGCCTTGCTTTAAGAAGCAGGTTTTTAACTTTATTTCAGCAAAACATATAACAATCTTATTTTCCTATTTTTCATAAATTGTCAACAATTTATTCTGTACCGTTCTGTCTCCTTCTAGAGTCAAGATAAAAACCGTATTACCCACACACAGGAATACGAGCACATTATCCAATGTTTTAATGGTTTCCTCCATATGCTCACACCACTTTTTCAGTGTACCAGAAGATAACATTGATAGAGCCCTTTCAAATGTACTGTCTCCTATGTGCATTCTGATAATATAATTCAATGAAGGATTTTATCTTATTGAAAGGAAGTTTCCATGAAAAATGTAGCTTTCTGGACAGAAGAGTGGAACTACATGCTGTTCACTGGGGATGTTTGTACAACACACACACACACACACTCCATTCATTGTGTGCCATGTTTAATCCCTGGCATTCCTAACAGAACATGTCAGGAAAGTCTTTTGACTGAGACCCTAGGACTGCTGTCACTCTGAGGGAACAGTACTGATATAAGGCTATTGGTGTGATTCTATATAAAAAAGGGAATATGGAGACCCTAGAGCATATCTTTTTTTGATTGTAAGATCTATAGTCATATTAGGGAAATTCTGATTACCCCCATAATTTCCTGCCAACCCAGCAAAAATAGAAGAACTCTTCACTCAGTTATGCTAGCAGATAAGAATCAAGAGATCACTTTCAAAGTCACCAAATTTGGATGGATAGCCTATAAGACTAGGAAAACGTGGGTAAGCCATATGTAGGCTTTTTAGCTATAATTTTTATAAAGATAATGTATAATTATGTGAATTTATAATTTAAAATTTTTTCTTTTCTCAAAAGTTATTTGATATATTGGCAGTTTCAATTATTATTATATTGATTCTATTTCTCTTGGTCTTGGACTGTATTAAATAAATTATTTATTATTTATATTTAAAAGGTCCTTATGTTGTTGATTTATTTATGTATGTCATTCTATGCTACCTTACTTCACAATGAGGAACAAAAATGGCTTACATCAATCACCTCTCTTCCATTTTCTCATCAGAACAACCCTGTGAGGTAGGTTGGGCTGAGAATATGCGACTGGCTCAAGGTCACGGAGAACACTTCTGTTACTGAGAAGGGATTTGAACCTGACACACTAACCACTATACCACACTCAAGTTCCAGGAGGCAGTTCTTTTGAGGCTTCTTGGATGGAATCTAAATTTATGGTTCCTCTCTGAGAAAAGCCAGTGATGACCATTTTGGCCTATATAGTTCAAAATAAATTAATGATTTAAAAAAATGGTCACAAAGTGAGACTTTTAGTAATGAATTTAGTCTTGGCTTAATTCTCTTTTTCCTCAAATATCCATGGGAATGGAAAGAGCATTGCTAGACAGATTTTATGATGGCATGCCAACTCTTTAGAAAAATAAATGTGAAAAATAAGCCAGTATTGTGTAAATAGTATTAGGAATAAAGAAGAGATGTTGAGTAGTTTGGAGTAAAATGCAGACTGTTTACCCTGTTGCAGAAGACAGAACAGGAATGCAACTGGTTTTAGAATAAGAACATCAAATAGCAATCTAGTTCTTTCTTTTCTTGCAATGATATGTGGACACCTCCAAATGCACTTGTCTTAAAATAGCCTTTTCTTCAAGTTGCTGGGCAAGAAGACGCTGGCGGCATGTGAGAGTTCCTATTGTCTTTGCAACCATTTCATGAACCACAAAAGCAGAAGATAACGTGTTCCTGAAAATATCCAGCCAGTTTTTCAGACGTCATTTTGTCTAGCAAAGACATTCTGTATTTTTAAACGTGCCAACAAAAACAATGGAATGAACAGTATTTGTTGGAAGTAATAAAACAGAATTTGACAATAATGAACAATACGTTAACAGCTCGGGCCAACAGAGGGCAATGAAGAAGGAAATATGAAGGAGGAAAAGGTTGTGTAGAATTTCATCTGTGATCGTTAAATAGTATACGCTGCATAATAAGCCTGGGATATATTGACAGTTGAAACATTTAAAAATCGAAAGTTAAATTTATAAATCAAGGATCACGTGAATATAGGGTTGCCAACCTCCAGGTACTAGCTGGAGATCTCCTGCTATTGCAACTGATCTCCAGCCGATAGAGATCAGTTTACCTGGAGAAAATGGCCACTTTGGCAGTTGGACTCTATGGCATTGAAGTCTCTCCCCTCCCCAAACTCCACCCTCCTCAGGCTCCACCCCAAAAACCTCCCTCTGGTGGCGAAGAGGGTCCCAGCAACCCTACATGAATATGTATATTCACTCACTCATAAATAGATACTATGGCGTATTCTATCACATGAACATGTTCATTGTTTTTTCTAACTATTAGCAAGTAGTCTGTCCCCCACCCCATTAGAGAGACACTTGCATTAAGGACTGAAGGGCAGAAGATAAATGTCCTGCCCCTCTTGACAAAGTGCACAGCTAAGTACACCATAGTGAATGCCAAAGTTCACAGCCAGCACTCCTTTCATGCATTGCTCACCTGGGTGTTGGCATCTGTAAGGTCAGATGGTATTCTTTAAGAGGCTGGGATTGCAGCAAAAGCGAAGCTACAATTTTAGACACACTTATTTGGGCGTCATCCCTATTTGTAGTCACTGAGGCCAATTTCCAAGTAGACAGACATAGAACTGGCCATATGTTTTACAGGCCTCAGATTGTTTTGTAGATTTTTGGTTGTGAGAAAACTTGAGGATTCAAAGTTTCATAGATCCTGCAGAATGTATTCTCAATCCAGTGTTCCCCACAAAATCCTTATAAGAGCTTCCAGGCTCTCTCTTGTGGCCACAATGTGATACTGCATTTTTTTTTAATAGCGATGAAATCAGCTTTATGAAACATATATTCTCCAAAGATGTTGGAATTCTAGAAGTAAAAGTTGTGGAAATAAAGACCATATGTGAACTTTTCCAGTTCTAGCTAAGCACAGCATTCCAACCCTATTCTTTAAAAAAAAAGAGACATTAATTGGAAAAACTACAATTTAGCACAAGCTCCTTGAGAAATCTATGATTGAGGCCAATAAGGAATGATCTTTCCCAACAGGAATAGAAAATGCCATCTTGCCTTTGCTAAAATAAAATGCCCAAAAAGTTCCAGAAGTTCAACCTTTCTGCTGCTAATTATAAGCACATATTGTATTTGAGCTCTCTATAGTTTTTGGTCTTTTTTTATATGGTTTAATATTTGGAAAGCAGCATTTCTGAACAGCACAGAGAAATGCAATACAGAATGTATGTATAAATGAGGCATTTGGTAGAATTTAAGCTTTCTCTGCTGCTCTTAAATGGGGAGCACATAATCAAGACTAGACCATTATAGTAAATATGCTATATAGGACAGGGCCTCAGCTAGACTGTACTCTTCATTGTGGTGTTGTCTGTAGAATTGATTTCCTCCATGTGAATAGGCTGTTCACTTAATACATGGCAGAGAAGCAGAGTCTACCTTTCCAGCAATACCTCCCAGGTATCTGTTACTGCAAGAAGCATTCTATGGCTGTGTTTGCTATTTGTATAGCTGGCCTGCCTACTTCACTGGCTACTTCAGGACTGACAAAACCTCTCATATTCAAACATTTACAAAGTAGGGGGCATAACCATACGTTTAACAGTGCAATCTAAAGCAGGGTTACACCCATCTAAATCTATTATATTAGGTGCTGTGGAACACAGGCAGGATGGTGCTGCTGCAGACATCTTGTTTGAGGGCTTCCTAGAGGCACCTGGTTGGCCACTGTGTGAGCAGACTGCTTGACTTTATGGATCTTGGTCTGATCCAGCATGGCTTTTCTTATGTTCTTATGTGAAAGCAATGGGTGTAGAATAGTGTAACTTTTCTTGGGATTGCATTGTTAAGTTTGCAAGATCCATACTGTAAGAAGTCTCCAGTAGTTTTGACCACTCCCTTAGAAGGGAAAACGTTACTTTTCTAATGACATTTTGGAGGTTTTGTTGCAGCCCAAATCATATACCTAGGAGTTAAAGCTGTCAGCTGCAGAAAAGATTATATGCAATGATTTCAGCAGAAAAGCCCCATAAAAGAGATCATTATATAAGTGTGTGTGTGTTTAAAAAACATGGCCACAGTTACAGACCCACACATCTGATTGGACTTCTCAAATCTCAAATGGTCCTGCTAAACCAATGGTCCAAAGTAAATGGCTTTGGTGGTCACACACTTGAGAGCAGTCTTTTTTTGCCAATGCTATTGTCAAAACTGAAGTCCATCTGAAGAATATCATGCATTGTCGGGTAGTCAGATCATTAATGCCAAAGCAGTAGTGCTGTTGAATTAAATTTTTTTTGGTATAGTTCAGATTCGGCCGAATTCGGCCCGTTTAGATTCGGGATATGCCGAAGTCCGAACTCCCCCACTTCGGATCCGTTCAATTCGGCGGGAATTCAAAGTTCGGGAAAAAAATTCGGCCAAATAAAGCCATTAAAAACACAATCGCGCCTTTCCGCGGCTCTGGGGGGGCATTTTTGGGGTTAGAGGTCCCAAACTTTCAGCAGAGCTTCAAAGGACGTTTATTGAAAGACTCCCCAAGTTTTGTAAAGATTTTCCTGATATGCTATTATGAGTTTTGTCCATCATTGGATTTACAACTGCATTGAAGTCTCCTAGAATTATAATTTCTCCTTGATGATGTTCTGCAAGATTCTTGAACAGTGTTTCATAGAAGGCTTCTTTGGCAGCGTTTGGGGCATAAATATGTACTATTGTGAAGCAAATTCCGTCTGGCCCATAAAGGATCAAAATTTGATAACGTCCGTCTGGATCTGCTATATGGGTCTTGACTGTCAAAAATTTTTCATTAATGTAGATAGCTAAGCCCCTCTTCTTCTCTTGAGCCGATGCAAGATAAGGAGTTCCGAGGTAATTTGTCTGTAAAAATTTTTCATGTCCTTGTTTAATATGAGTTTCTTGCAAACAGACAATGTCTTTCTTTTGTTTTTTTAAGCTATGGAAAACTCTCTTTCTTTTGTTTGGAGAATTAAGACCGTTAATATTCAATGATACAATCTGGGGAAAAATAGAAAGCGACTTGACTTTATGGTCTAAAATGAACATTTCATGGTTGGGAAGGATTTCGGCGATAAAGATGAACGTACTTCCAAGACTAAATTTTTTATTTCAATTTTTGCCGATTGAAATCCCAGACAGAATAATAGAAAGTTGGCAAAAACAAATTAACCGATTTGTTTGGAATGGGAAAAAACCGAGAATCAGATTCAAGGTGTTACAAGACGAAAAGAAAAGAGGAGGACTAGCACTACCCAATTTTAAATTATATTATCACGCTGCTTGTCTAACTTGGATTACAGAATGGATAAAATATCCCGATGCCAGGCATGTTATTCTAGAACGAGCGGATCTCAGACAAGGTTTCCACAAAGTTTTGTGGGACTCCACAACAAAAATTCAAAAGGACAAAGCACCAGAAGATTGCGATGTTAAAATAGCGCTCATGAAAATATGGAAAAAATACAAAAAGAGAATAAGTCCTTCTCCACCATCTATAATGTCGCCAGTTGAGGCTTATCATGACAATGTCAAATTGAAACCGGGTGTTCATCTTACCTACAATCAAATGATAGAGCCCACAGGAGAAATCAAGACTTTGACCAAACTTCAAGAAAAATTCCAAAAACTGAATTGGCTGACCTACTTACAATTGAGGTCTAACTTACAAAAAGACTGTCTTTATCCCCAGCCATTTCGTGAACCAACAGAATTTGAGCAGATAATATCTAAAGATGATTCACATTTATTAGGTAAAATCTACAAGCTCCTTTTGAAATACGAAACAGAAGAAGAACAAGTGAAAACTAATATGATAAAATGGATGCAAAACTTTGGAGAAATGATTAATATGGACAAATGGGAAAAACTCTGTACTCATGAATTGAAATATACTGTGTCCCAAGAAGTGAAAGAAAACTGGTATAAAACATTCTATAGATGGTATCTGACTCCCAACATGCTCTCTCAGATGACCACTCCAGGTAAAAGGGGCGCCTGTTGGAAATGTCAAGACACGGACGGTTCCTATTTTCATGTTTGGTGGACATGTCCAAAGATACAAACATATTGGAAAAGAATTCATCAAGAACTGCAGTTGATGTTAAATATCAAGTTCACATTTGACCCAAAATTCTATTTACTCAGTATAACGCCACAAAACTTGCCTTTAAAGTATCACGATGTATTTAAGTATGCTACAACTGCAGCCAGAACGGTTTTGGCAAGAACTTGGAAACAAAATCAGATCCCCGAAATAGAAAACTGGAAAGAAAAACTGTTGGAATATGCCAGCATGGCTAAGATAAACTCAAAACTCAGTGAATCTAAAGAGCAATTTGACGACAAGTGGGCGTTATTTTACATTTATATGACTTGCAACTAACTAGTTGAAATATGCTGGCATTGTATTATATAATTCTGTTTTTAAATAATTGCTAAGTTAATAATAAATTCTTATATTATAGAATAGTAATATAAATAGAATAACACAATGACATACTGTATCAATCTCCTTTTCTTATTACTATTACTATTTTTTGGCATAGAAAATGTTCTACAATATACAATTTACAATATATCATTGAGCTTACTTTTTTATATCTATACAATATCTATATTTACTGTTTTTATATTTACATTGCTTACCTCTCCCCTTTTTTTCCCTGTACCCCTTCAATTATATAAATTAAAAAAAAAGAAGGATTGTCTGAAGCTATGATAAAAGTTTGGGGGCTGCACCCCCAAAAAAGCGCCCCCTGCAGCCACGGAAATGGAAAAGGGGGGAGAGGAAAAAGGGGTGGAGCCCATATCTCGGGACCCCCTGACCCAATGTTTACAAAACTTGGGGGTCTCTTAAGAAGCCTTGTCTGATGCTCCGCTGAAAGTTTGGGGTCGGCACACCCAAAAATGCGCCCCCTGCAGCCATGGAAAGAAAAAGGGGGGAGCCCATATCTCGGGACCCCCTGACCCAATGTTTACAAAACTTGGGTGATCTCTTAAGAAGGCTTGTCTGAATATCTCCTCAAAGTTTGGGGTCTGTACCCCAAAAAATGCGCCCCCTGCAGCCACGGAAAGGAGCGAATGTGCACAAGCACCCCCGCACACACACACAAGGATTTCCCTCTCTCTCTCTTTCCCCGGCGGGGCCGCACATCAGCTGATTCCTCCAGTACTCAGTCCTGACTGATTGGCTAGAAGAAGACCCAGCTTGGCCACTGATTGGCCGGGGGAGGAGAATGCTGCTTACTGAAGGTTATGCTGCTTACTGACGGCCCCGAATTGGCCGGATTTATTCGCGAACTCCCGAACTCGCTGAATTCGGCCCACCCGGTTGCCCTCCATTTTTGAGTTCGGTTCATCCCGAACTAAAAACCACCGAATCAAGGGAAATTCGGCTGATTTTCAGTTCGGGCCGAACCGAATCAACAGCCCTACAAAGCAGTATTGTAGTCACCCTATACTCTTTTACAAAGAAATCACAGTGATCAAAAAATGAATGAATCTGTTTCTTAGACACCCCTGTGGCAGATATCTTTGTGTTGAATCATTACCTTTTAAAAAGGAAAAAAAAATCCCCAGCCATAATCAATGTGTGTCACTGAAATGTGTGGAAACTAAAAATGATAATTGGCATCTCCAGTTAAAGAGAGGCAAGTAGATGATGTGAAAGACCTCTGCCTGAGACCCTGGAGAGCTGCTGCCGGTCTGAGTAGACAATACTGACTTTGATGGAGCAAGGGTCTGATTCAGTATAAGGCAGCTTCATGTGTTCATGTAGGAACAGTAAGGTTTGGCTTGAATGGATGGCCCAGGGGCTAGCCCAACCTGGATGTCCCAGGCTAGCCCAATCTCATCAGAGCTTGGAAACTAAACAGGGTTGGTCCTGGTTAGTATTTGGATAGGAGACCACCAAGAAAGTCCAGGGTCACTAAACAGAGGCAGGCAATGGCAAACCACCTCTGAACGTCTCTTGCGTTGAAACCCCTAAGGGGTCACCATAAATTGGCTGCAACTTGATGGCATTTTCTACCACCACCACCGAGGTTTGGCTTACTGAAGGAGGAAACCTGCAATGCTGAAAATATGGTCAGCCGGCAAACCACACATCCCATTGAAATTAATTGAGAGAAAAAATTGACTTTTGATTGAATCTAGATGTAAGCATCTACGTGTCTAGGTAGAGTACACAAGTGAGGCAAATGCTAAAGCAGGAGTGAAGATGCATATTTGTTAAGTTCTGAGGCTTCAGAAAGGGGAGGGAATACCCTGTATCCTCTCCCACAGAAAGCCAGCACGGTGTAGTGGTTAAGAGCAGTGGTTTGGAGTGGTGGACTGTGATCTGGAGAACCTGGTTTGATTCCTCACTCCTCCACATGAGCGGCAGAGGCTAATCTGGTGAACTGGATTTGTTTCCCCACTCCTACACATGAAGCCAGCTGGGTGACCTTGGGCTAGTCACACTCTCTCAGTCCCACCTACCTCACAGGGTGTCTGTTGTGGGGAGGGGAGGGGAAGGTGATTGTAAGCCAGTTTGAGTCTTCTTTAAGTGGTAGAG
The DNA here is from genome assembly GCF_029931775.1 of Euleptes europaea. NCBI lineage: Eukaryota > Metazoa > Chordata > Lepidosauria > Squamata > Sphaerodactylidae > Euleptes > Euleptes europaea. The sequence goes on along the minus strand of NC_079312.1, from coordinate 101,268,260 downwards.
AATGTTGGCATATAAAAACCAAATCTTCTTCTTCTTCTTTTCTTATCCTTTCTACTTGATGATAAAAACTAGGGTCAAGGCTTTGGCTCAGTGGCCTAGCATCTGCTTTGCATGCTGCACATCCCAGGTTGAATCCCCAACATTTCTGGTTAAGAGGATCAGGCAGTAGTTGATCTTAAAGGCTACAGCCAAAGACTTTGGAAAGCCACTGCCAACCAGAGGAGACAGGATTGACCATAATTGACCAATTGTCTGGGTCAATTATAAGACAGCTTCAGATGTGTTTCAAATCAGGAATATATTATTTGCATTCAGTCCAAATATCTAATATTAACAGTACTTCATGGTGGTTATTCATGACAGAATAATGGAGTCAACGTTTAATTATTCTGTTGTAGTAGCACATTTACATCTGGGTGTTTGTTTTTTCACTTGTTCTGCAGAACAGCAAGGATTTTGCAAAACCATTTTGGAAGTGTTTTCAATTTTCTGTTATGTTGAGACTTTGTTCTGAAAACATGCACATATAGTTGTGGGAAGAGAGATAGACAAGATTAATGAAAATGCTCTTTCAAAAAGCATCCTTCTGAAATTAATCACAAAATAGAGGTTTGTAGAATCAACCATAAGTATAAATTGCAAGACTATTGCACAGCATGTTTCCTTGTAATACCAATAATAGTCAGACTACTTGTGTGAATGTTCAGGTATATCTGTTTCTACAGTCAAAAATATGCATTCAACCCATTCTCTATGCTTTGAAATAAAAAGGATTCTTGCCAATTTAAATATTTTCCCTGACCCAGCCTAATATGTCATTCAGCTTTTCTTAGCATGATCGCATTGGAGCAAGAAGACACAAACAAGCAGAAGAGGGCAATTCAGCTCATTGTTTCTGGAGCCACTAAATCACTGACTGCTGAAAGCTAAAATCAGATAATTGTGGTTCTGCCCTTTCTTTGCAAAGGCTGCAATATCCAGTATTTTGCTGTCCAGTGTATATCTTCTTTAGAAATGTATATCAGCTTTGTACCATTTTAACTACCATAACCTCCCCCAAAGAATCCTGGAAATGGTAATTTGGTGAGATTGTTGTGAATTCCCTCAGGAATCCTTATCCCCCATCACAGAACTACGGTTCCCAGAGTTCCCTGAGGAGAGGAAATGCCTACTATTAAAGCAATTTAAGCTTGTGGTGTAGGTATGACCCCCCGAGACACAATACTAGTGTGAATGAGCTATTAGTATGGTCATTATGACACTTTGCTACAAGCTCAAACAATAATAATTAATTTGTTTTTAATTCTACTGAGCCCCACTTCCGATTCAGATCTATTTGTTTTAGGAATAGGGTTGCCAGGTCCCTCTTTACCACCGGCGGGAGGTTTTGGGGGTGAAGCCTGAGGAGGATGGGGTTTGGGGAGGGACTTCAATGCCATAGAGTCCAATGGCCAAAGTGCCCATTTTCTCCAGGTGAACTGATCTCTATTGGCTGGAGATCAGTTGTAATAGCAGGAGATCTTCAGCTACTACCTGGAGGTTGGCAACCCTATTTAGGAATGCTCCACTCTTGTGTGCTTATTCCTATAGAATATCTTGGTTTATATTAGCTGGAAAACCTCTACTTGGCAAGTGTAATTTCCACAGGATGTAATTGATTGACTTCATAAGATCTGAAAAGTACAGAAGCCATTTTTATAAAGATATGAGTATTGCTTTAGTTAAGGCCACAGATGGGAATAATTCTAAAATTTGTTTTTATCCCCTGTAAGTATTTTTAAACCATTGCTAAATGCATGAATATATATCTTGGTTTTCTCTTTATCCCCCTGGAGCAGCATAATGTTAGGATGTTTAAAACCACTATGGTCACTTGCAGGTTTGTACTGAATAAAATAAGCCTAAATATCTGTTCCTGATATATGGCTTATTTTAAGTGCAGGGATCACATCAAAACAGATCTTAGGCTGGGAGGTGTAATTCAAAATAAAGGATGAGATCTCATTAACATCACAAATGTTGGTAAAAGAGGCAATAAAACAAGGGAAACGAAGGGTGTGTTTTGTCTCTTAATATCACATATAATCTCAATGGAATCTAAAACTACAGAATTTATAAGGTACTTTGTATGTGATACTAGGATGCCAGATCCGTTCTTTATAAGGACTCTCCTTCATTTCACAAAAGGGAAAATTTTGCCAGCTGTTCTCTCTTTTCTACAACTTTGGGATAGGTAAGGCAACCTCAGTGGAAATTCTGGGTTGAATCCTAGCAGTGCACTCCTGAAATTTTGGCGTTAGGGGACGGCGGGGAGGAGGTGTTGCTGCAGCGCCTCCTAACCCATTTCCCGGGAGCCGAAAACTTTTTAAAATGCCTTTTAAAGGCTTTTAAAATTTTACATCGGGCTTTTTGCCCCATAGAGAAAAGTGAGGTTGTGCCTGCTAAAAAGCCAAATTTAAATAGATTCAGATAATCAGCTTCATCCAAGAATGTCTGGGATTATCCAGCTACCACCTGCCTCGTCATGGTAGCCACAAGGGAACAAAATGAGACTAGTCTATAGCTGCTTAGGTGAAAGGGGTCAAGAGATGCTTTTTAAAGGAGTGGCCTAATGGCCATATCTTTCAAGGTGGCCAGTAAGCTACCTTATGACACATGCACAGACCACCATCATAACCATGCCAGTCATTTATGAATGGTTACATGTTATAAGCCCAGTCCTGGGTGGCCTGGTCCCTTCAGATCTCAGAAGCTAAGTAGGGTCAGCCCTGGTTAGTATTTGGATGGGAGACAACAAAGGAATTCTGGGTCACTATGCAGAGGAAGGCAATGGCAAACCTCCTCTGTTAGTCTCTTGCCTTGAAAACTCTACTGGGTCACCATAAGTTGGCTGTGACTTGACAGCACTTTACACACACACATGCATGCTATAATACAAGGTAGAAAAAGGTAAAGAAGACTGTTTTTGATTTGTACAGCCTTAAAAATCTTGTTTGCATCCTCAGGAGAAAGCAACCTTGAGTCATCCAAGCAACTGTGCATGATAATTGTCAGGGAGCTACCAGTACAGATCTAATTTCAATATGGTATCTATGAGCGAAAACGCATGGTCACTTTTGCCTCCTTTATTCCCTGTTTCAGCCAGGATTCAGCCAGGATCGAACACATGCGTTTCACCAAACGTGTGTTTGATCCTGGCTGAATCCTGGCTGAAACGGGGAATAAAGGAGGCTAAAGCGACCATGCGTTTTCGCCCTATAAACGCTTGGCAAGAGACATTACAGTGTGCAACAGATTGCATTCTGTCCGTATTTCCACATGAGGAATATACAATCCCAGTCTATCATAACAGCAACCGTATGGGATCAACTCACTCAGCCTGCCCATCTTGCCTGGCACTGCCTTCAAGAGTGTTCCCAATTAAAATTTAAACAATTTATGATGTGGGTTTATTTGATTAATACTTTCACAGTACATTTAAAATGATGGATCAAAAGCAACAAACAAAATAATTCAATGGTTCTTGTAGGTTATCCGGGCTGTGTAACCGTGGTCTTGGAATTTTCTTTCCTGACGTTTCGCCAGCAACTGTGGCAGGCATCTTCAGAGTAGTAACACTGAAGGACAGTGTCTCTCAGTGTCAAGGGTGTAGGAAGAGTAATATATAGTCAGAAAGGGGTTGGGTTTGAGCTGAGTATTGTCCTGCAAAAGTATTGTCCTGTAAGTATCAAGATAATGTGCTAATGAGGGTATGGTATGTTAATATGGAACCATTGTATCCTGAAGTGATCTGTTAATGTGTGTAATCCAAAGATAATCTGTATGGCTATTGTTGAATGTTGTCTTTGTCTGGAGGTTTTTCAGGGCAGGAAGCCAAGCCTTATTCATTCTTAAACTCTCCTCTTTTCTGTTAAAGTTGTGCTGATGTTTATGAATTTCAATGGCTTCTCTGTGCAATCTGACAAAATAGTTGGTAGAATTGTCCAGTCTTTCAGTGTCTTGGAATAAGACCCTGTGTCCTGTTTGTGTCAGTCCATGTTCAGCCACTGCTGATTTCTCAGGTTGGCCAAGTCTGCAGTATCTTTCATGTTCTTTTATCCTTGTTTGTATGCTGCGTTTTGTGGTCCCGATGTAAACTTCTCCACAGCTGCAAGGTATACGATATACTCCTGCAGAGGTGAGGGGGTCTCTTTTGTCTTTTGCTGATCGTAGCATTTGTTGTATTTTCTTGGTGGGTTTAAACACTGTTTGTAGGTTATGTTTTTTCAAAAGTTTCTCCATCCTATCAGTGACTCCTTTAATAAATGGCAAGAATACCTTTCCTATGGGAGACTGTTTTTCTTGAGTTTTCTGATTTTTGTTTGGTTCAATGGCCCTTCTGATTTCATTCTTGGAGTAGCCGTTTGCTAGCAGTGCGTGATTTAGATGGTTAGTTTCTTCCTTGAGAAACTGTGGTTCACAGATCCGTCTTGCCCGGTCCATTAATGTTTTGATTATTCCTCTTTTCTGTCGGGGGTGGTGGTTGGAGTTTTTGTGTAAGTAGCGATCTGTGTGAGTTGGTTTCCGGTAGACCTTGTGACCTAACTGAAGGTTTGATTTACGGATGACAAGGGTATCAAGAAATGGGAGTTTACCCTCAATTTCCTTTTCCATGGTAAACTGAATGTTTGGATGGATATTATTAAGATGGTTTAGAAAGTCCATTAATTTTTCTTCACCATGGCTCCAAATGGTAAATGTATCATCTACGAACCTGAACCAGACTGTAGGTTTGTAAGGTGCTGATTCTAATGCTGTCTTTTCAAAATATTCCATGTAAAAGTTTGCTATTACTGGACTGAGTGGACTTCCCATAGCTACTCCATCAATCTGTTCATAAAATTCTTGATCCCATAGGAAATAACTTGTTGTCAAACAATGGTGAAATAAGGCTGTTATATTGCACAGAGAAGCCATTGAAATTCATAAACATCAGCACAACTTTAACAGAAAAGAGGAGAGTTTAAGAATGAATAAGGCTTGGCTTCCTGCCCTGAAAAACCTCCAGACAAAGACAACATTCAACAATAGCCATACAGATTATCTTTGGATTACACACATTAACAGATCACTTCAGGATACAATGGTTCCATATTAACATACCATACCCTCATTAGCACATTATCTTGATACTTACAGGACAATATTTTTGCAGGACAATACTCAGCTCAAACCCAACCCCTTTCTGACTATATATTACTCTTCCTACACCCTTGACACTGAGAGACACTGTCCTTCAGTGTTACTACTCTGAAGATGCCTGCCACAGTTGCTGGCGAAACGTCAGGAAAGAAAATTCCAAGACCACGGTTACACAGCCCGGATAACCTACAAGAACCAATGAACTCTGACCGTGAAAGCCTTCGACAATAAAATAATTCAACAAAATAATTCAACATCATCTTTGAAGAAGTCTTGGGGAGAGTAAAACAAAGTACTCTTTGTTGATTTAACTTCGGTTCAGAACCCAAAACAGGACTTTTCAGTTAGTGAATGTTTTATAATGTTTGGATCCAGATTTAAATAACAAGAGTGTTTGCATTTTAAATTCCATTTGAAAATGAGCAAGGACTTTGCAGCTCAAGTTATCTCCAGAGAAACTTGTTTCCTTATTGCCTTTTCCCTCTCCCTCCCTTACCAAAGAGCCGTAGATACTTTATAGCAAAGAGCTCTTTCTAATAGATAATGTTTGCAGATTACTAGCCCAGTCCAAACACTAGCTTCAAGTGCAAAGTGTTTTCTGTCATAGATGGCAATGAAAGTCATATGCTCTTGTAAACCTCCCTTGCAACCCCTCTTTGGTCGGCACTTTATAAATTTTGAATTTCAAGCAGTTGTTTACAAGGATGAGATAGCATGACTGAAGATTTAATTTAGGACGTGGATGAAAAAGCTAGGTGTACAGAAAGGAGGTGGAGATTTCCAAGATCTCTCTGGTTCAGTGGTCTTGTGATTCTGAACATGCCCCTATGTACCTCTGTGTATTTTAGACAAAGAGTGCCCAGTGGTATATCTTGATACACAATGGAAATATAGCAGTTTTGAACTTGTCAGTTTATAGATCTCTAGCACTGTGGGGACTAATTTTGCTCAACACAGCAGCCCTCAAGTGATAACTTTGGGAACATATGAGCTTCTCATGCTCATTATCAACCTACACACATGTGCACCAGTGCTTCCATATGCATGCCAGATATATGGCTGCAATAATTTTCATATATTGCAGCAGCTCTTTTTCAACATTCACATTTACTTACTTACTTCATTTATAGTCTGCCTTTCTCACTGAGTGAAGGTAGATTACACAGTATGAGACAATTTAAATCTTCCTCTTTTCCTGCTGCCCTCAACTTTTCCTAGCATGACTGTCTTCTCCAGTGACTCTTGTCTTCTCATGTGACCAAAATACGATAGCTTCAGTTTAGTCATTTTAGCTTCCAGGGTCAGTTCAGGCTTGATTTGATCTATAACCCACTGATTTGTTTTTTTGGCCATCCACAGTATCCGTGGACTGAACTGACCCTAGAAGCTAAAATGACTAAACTGAGGCTGTCATACTTTGGACATATTATGAGAAGAGAAGAGTCACTGGAAAAGACAATCATGCTAGGAAAAGTTGAAGGCAGCAGGAAAAGAGGAAGACCCAACAAGAGATTGATTGATTCTATAAAGGAAGCCATGGCCCTCAATTTGCAAGATCTGAGCAAGGCTGTTAAGGATAGGACACTTTGGAGGACATTGATTCATAGGGTCCCCATGAGTCGGAAGCGAGTTGACGGCACTTAACACACACAGAGAGACAGTATCCGTAACACTCTCCTCCAACACCACATTTCAAGAGAATCTACTTTCTTCCTATGAGCTTTCTTCAATGTCCAGCTTTCATACCCATACATAGTAATAGGGACATCCAAAAGATATTACTATAGAGGTTTAGATTGCAGAAATCTGATAACAGAGCTGAAGCCATGCTGAAACAAAGCATTAACATAATATTAATATGAGCACAAGTTTAACATGTTGAATGGTGCAGGAATTACATAGTAGGATCATATTTATAGCTAAAGACAGTACATATTAGACACTTTAGTACAGACCACAGTCCCCCTATCCCTTTACCAAAACATTGTGGACAAGATTTTGTTGTCATGTGTACAAAGATGTGCTGAATCACCTAACTGGTGTCTTCATATGAATGGATAAAGTATATTGAACGACAGGTAAATGGAATTCCATACAAGCCAGACTTATGCAAATAGACTGATGCACAAAGTTTGATTAGGAAATTTCAGCATAAAGCTACTGAGTTGGAATTTAAATGCAGATTTGATGAACTGGGTTCTGGCTTACAAATTTTTACAGAGAGTAATCGGATCCAACTTGACAGAAGAGAGTCACTGGACCCAAACCAGTGAGTATAAATTTCTCCAGTACACAACAACTAAATGCATATCAAGAACCATGAGGATTTAGTCGAGCATGATGATTTACAATTGTTTTATAGAATCAAGAATGAAATCCATAGTAAGGCTTTAATATTACTGTGGGTTGAATCCAAAGGTGAACATATGAACATATATGAACACATGAGGCTGCCTTATATGGAATCAGACCCTTGCTCCATCAAAGTCAGTATTGTCTACTCAGACCGGCAGTGGCTCTCCAGGGTCTCAGGCAGAGGTCTTTCACATCACCTACTTGCCTAGTCCCTTTAACTGGAGATGCTGGGGATTGAATCTAGGACCCTCTGCATGCCAAGCAGATGCTCTACCTCTGAACCACAGCAATATTTTTTTTGCTGATTTCCTCTTGCCACTGCAGACCTCAACTTTGTATCCCCTACACACACACACTGTTCCTGAGTCTCCTGTCTCCTCGAGCACAGTGGACTGCAGCATGTGAAAATCATGTCATTTCTTCTACTGGCAGAAGTAAAAAAAATGCCCTTTGGATTCAATCCAGTATTTATAAAGCATTTTCAAATATTCAGAACATTCCTCAGACATTATCTTGTTATAAGCCTTACTACACCCCATTAAGTCAGATCAATATTCACATCCACCTATTGAGAGGAGGGGGATTGATCCCAAGAGAAAATGGCTTCCCTAAAGTCACCAAGAAAGTGTATGGCAGAGCAGAGATTCTACATGGCCATTTCTAATGTGAAGTTCAGCCTCTTAGCTACCACACTACACTAGTTCCCATTGCTGTGCCTGAGGGAAAAGCAACAGGATAAGACTTGTTAACATAACATCTTGAAAAACATGTGTCTTCCATGTTTGTACCTTGGCAGTGCTTGTAATCTGAGCCAATAATATCTTGGCCAAGTCAAGTGCCTGTGTTATTGTGGTTAATCTGAATTTGTTTATTACATATGGCCAGCACGCTGCTCTCACATTTTGCACTTACCGAGAGTTAAGTGTATCATCATGGCTGAGTAAGTGTGCATAAATTCTCAATTAAGGAGGCAGCCCACAGTGGCTCTTCCATAAGCAGATTGCTCCAAATACTTCAAACCAGATCTCTTAAAGATTTCTGCTTCTACTTAAGTTTTATATTCAACAACCAGCTGCTCAAAATAGTCTAGTTTATTGGGTTCTGAGCTTGTGGGATATAACCTGGCACCAAAGCACAGTCCTGCTGCAACGAAGGTATAGCAATCATAGCAGCCCATGTAGGAGAGTGGGTGGGTGGGTGGGGGTGGCCAGATTATTGCTTTCAGGAAATGGCATGAATGTAGTCTATTAGAGCTATCAGAGAGCCAACATGGTGTAGTGGTTAAGGACGGCGGACTCTAATCTGGAGAATCAGGTTTGATTCCCCACTCCTCCACATGAAGCCTGCTGGGTGACCTTGGGCTAGTCACAGTTCCCTCAGAACTTTCTCAGTCCCACCTGCCTCACAAGGTGTCTGTTGTGGGGCAAGGAAGGAAAGGCAATTGTAAGCTGCTTTGAGACTCCTTAAAGGTAAATAAAAGTGGGGTATAAAACCCAACTCTTCTTCTTCTTAAATTATAAAATCCTCTGAGTTTTCTTCAGATATGAAGAAGGTGGATAAAGATATCACCTCCTTCTGGGTGGAGGGATGATTAAGTGCTCCGCTCCTACTATTGTTTCTCTCTTTGCCTCTCTTCCCCTGCATGGAGAAGTGGCAGCTGGGCACATCTGGAAAAGTGAGTGGACCAGCAACATACTGCTGTATGACATTTGGGCAGCTTGTAAAAGCAAACCTTAGACCCAGCTTCATAAGCATCTTAATGTAATTTAAAGAAGTTATCAGGAGGGAAGAGTTACAGAAGTAAAGAGCTAGGAATGCCTAAACACTGTCACTTGGCTCAGCTGAGACATGGTTTATTTTAAGCATTGCAGATCAGCTGTAATAGCGGGAGATCTCCAGCTAGTACCTGGAGGTTGGCAACCCTACTTGACAAAGCAAGGCATTTTATCACAGAAGATGATCAATTTATCCCCGAATGTTTGGAGCTGGCTTGAAACAACCTTTTAAGTAACTTTGCCCTCAAATGGAAGCCATGGGTGCAGACCATCCTTTAGAGCAGGGGTGGCAAACACAAGGCCCACAGGCCAGATCAGGCCCTTGAAAGCTCATATCCAGTCCACGACCCAGCCGAGGCAGCCACCACCCCTACTCTCCATCTGGCCTGACCAAGTGACATTTATGTCATATCCATCCGCCTTAACAATTGAGTTTGATGCCCCTGCTTTAGTCTCTCTGGCCCCAAATCTCTGGGGAGTCTCTGGAGAGTCTCTGGGGAGGGGAAGGACTTTAATGCCATAGGGTCCAATTCCCAAAGCGGCCATTTTCTCCAGGTGAACTGATCTCTATCGGCTGGAGATCAGTTGTAATAGCAGGAGATCTCCAGCTAGTACCTGGAGGATGGCAACCCTATGCTGAATCCTCCTCCTTACTATAGTCCCTGTGCTACATGCCATTTTGTCCATGCAGTTACATCCCCAGCATTGCCTTTTGGGATGCTATTTTCACCGGTAGGAAAGCTGGCTGGATCCAAACCATAGTATTTGGAGTATATTCACTACTCCAAGCCAAATTCCAGTGTACCCACCTAACAACCCAAGTGGGGAGGTATACATTTGGGTTGTCAACCTCCAGGTACTAGCTGGAGATCTCCCGCTATTACAGCTGATCTCCAGTCGATAGAGATCAGTTCACCTGGAGAAAATGGCCGCTTTGGCCATTGGACTCTATGGCATTGAAGTCCCTCCCCTCCCCAAACCCAGCCCTCTTCAGGCTCCGCCCCTAAAACCTCCCGCCGGTGGTGAAGAGGGACCTGGCAACTCTAGGTATACAGGGGAAGGTGAGGTACCCCTCACAAATCCTTGCAGTTTCTCCACTGTGCAACTGGGCCTGGCTCAGGAGGAACCGTGCAACCTGGCCATAGTTTTCCTATGTTCGGCTTGCCAGGTCCCTCTTCACCACTGGTGGGAGGTTATTGGGGGATGTGCCTAAGGAGGGTGGAGTTTGAAGAGGGGAAGGACTTCAATGCCACAGAGTCCAATTGCCAAAGCAGCCATTTTCTCCAGGTGAACTGAACCCTATCGTCTGGAGATCAGTTGTAATAGCAGGAGATCTCCAGCTAGTACCTGGAGGTTGACAACCCTATCCTAGGTAGAGGCTGCTGGGGGAGGAAAGAAGAGGTTAAAGGGCTTTCAGGAAAGGGAAAGAGGAAATAGCAGGGGAAGGGGAAATGAGATGCCCCTGCAAGTCCTCAGGAGCCCCTCACTTGAATCCCATTTGAATCCCATTCTGCTGATTTGGGTGGAGATGAATGAAATGATTTTTCCCCTGTTTGCCTTGGGATGCAGAAGAACAGGAACAATCTGCTTCTGTTATTTGCAGCTCAAGCTGACAGCTTGGAGGTGGAAGTAAAGAAATTATCTGCCCCCAAACTGAGAGCTGGGGCTGGAGAGCTGGGGCTGAAGCACATCACTCCTGTTCTCCTGCAGCCCAAGTGGTCAGCTTAAGGGGAGGGGGATTTGATCCTATTCTCTGCCAAAACAGTTTGGTAGAGAGGGGGAGAGAAGCATTTTGGAAAGAGGAAAGGAATAAACAGTGGAAATGCAAAATACCAACAAAAACATCAATATGAGTGATGGACAAACTAAATACTAAGGACTTATGTGGCACATTTTAAAAAAATAAATATTTGAGAAATGTTTGAAAAAACATTTCTTCCACCCCTCCCCCTTCCAAATAAAAACACACAACAATAAAATTTGGGTTTTAACAAGTTTGTTTAAATAGTTTTTCTGAGTAATTAAGCCTTTAGGGCAGGATGCAGCTAGGCAGCCCCATGGTTAATGTCCTTTAGGCCACTGCACCCTGGCTCCAAACTTAGCCAGTGATTTTGCTGGCTTCATTTGTGTGTGTGTGTGTGTGTGTGTGTGTGTGTTAAGTGCCGTCAAGTCGCTTCCGACTCATGGAGACCCTATGAATCAATGTCCTCCAAAATGTCCTATCTTTGACAGCCTTGCTCAGGTCTTGCAAATTGAGGGCTGTGACTTCCTTTATTGAGTCCATCCATCTCTTGTTGGGTCTTCCTCTTTTCCTGCTGCCCTCAACTTTTCATAGCACGATGGTCTTTTCCAGTGACTCTTGTCTTCTCATAATGTGACCCAAGTACGATAGCCTCAGTTTAGTCATTTTCCTTTCTAGGGCCAGTTCAGGCTTGATTTGATCTATAACCCACTGATTTGTTTTTTTGGCCGCCCACGGTATCCATAACACTCTCCTCCAATACCACATTTCAAAGGAGTCTACTTTCTTCCTGTCAGCTTTCTTCATTGTCCAGCTTTCACACCCATACATAGTAATAGGGAATACGATGGCATGAATTAACCTAATCTTGGTGGCCAGTGACACATCCTTACACTTCAGAATCTTTTCTAGCTCCTTCATGGCTGCCCTCCCCAGTCTCAATCTCCTTCTGATTTCTTGGCTGCAGTCTCCCTTTTGGTTGATGATGGAGCCAAGGAATAGAAAGTCTTCAACAATTTCAATTGGCTTCATTTATCCTTGCCTATACATAGACTGTGCCAAGAGATGCCAAGCCTCACCCCTTCCAACATGCTGTACAAACAACTAAGGGTTTGGTTGACAGTACTCAGCACCAAGGGCGTTTCCTCCCAGCCCACCTCCCTGCACTATGAAGGATGGGCATTTACAGGAGTGGCCCTTCATTGTTTGATGCCTCAAGGTGCTTGCCAAGTTCTCCTGCCTTTAATGAGCAACCCACCCTAATTTGCCATCTGTTATTATGGTTCAGAGAGCAGGCCTATTAATACCAAGCCCTTGGAGATACAGGAAGCAAATGAAAAATGATGCCTTAATAGGTAGGGTTGCCAACCTCCAGGTACTAGCTGGAGATCTCCTGCTATTACAACTGATCTCCAGCTGATAGAGATCAGTTCCCCTGGATAAAATGGCCACTTTGGCAATTGGACTCTATCACATTGAAGCCCCTCTCCTCCCCAAACCCCGCCCTCCTCAGACTCTGCCCCCAAAACCTCCTGCCGGTGGTCAAGAGGGACCTGGCAACCCTATTAATAAGCCAATCAGAGGGGAACCAAAAAACCCTGCTTGCTCTAAGATTGTGAACTTGAGTGACCTGGGAAGCCAAATGCCATCCATACCCACTACCCATCTAGCCATCATCTTGCTATCCAGACCTTCTTCTTCTAAGGGGCTTAGATGGCATGCATGGGATTGAATACCTGATACACAAAGGAAATGAATGCATAACCGGAAAAGGCTGTGTTGGGAAATTCTTGAGCACTGTTCAATATTCATTTGCTTCCATTACTAGGGATGTGCTCTGAGGAAAAAGTTGTTATAATTTTGTAGGGCTGTCCAAAAAAAAAATTCGGTACAGTTCAGATTCGGCCGAATTTGGCCCTTGTGGGTTCGGTACGTGCCGAAGTCCGAACTCCCCCACTTCGGATCCGTTCAATTCGGCGGGAATTCAAAGTTCGGAAAAAAAATTTGGCCGAATAAAGCCATTAAAAACACAATCGCGCCTTTCCGCGGCTCTGGGGGGGCATTTTTGGGCTTAGAAGTCCCAAACTTTCAGCAGAGCTTCAAAGGACGTATATTGAAAGACTCCCCAAGTTTTGTAAAGATTGGGTCAGGGGGGGCTGAGATATGGGCCCTGAAAGGGGTCCCCCCCACCCTTAATGTGCATCTCTCAGCAGAGCTTGCCGCCCACGCACAAAGCTCCCAGCCCCGACAACAGTTTGCAAAGCAACTCAACTTGTAAAACAACACCTTTGCAACAGGAAAAAACCAGAAGACACACAACTGAAACCTCCCCCCTCAAACCAGGGAGCGAGAGACTCGAGGGAGAACACACACCCCAGGCAGAACCGACGAAAGCCCCCTTTGGCTTCCCTCCCACCCACAGAAACTGCTCCCTCCCCACACACACACAGACTCTGCTTTCCCCCCCACACACACACATACACAGGAGAAAAATTATAGATTAAAGTCCCCAAAGGGGTCTTACTGTGGCTGTCTTCTGTTCCATCAAGAGGGGCTGAAGAGGACTTGTAATCCAAGATGATTCCAATTAGGCACGGGAGGTTTTCTCTGGAGAAGATGCAGAGGATCGGCTGATCCATTCATCCCAAAAGGGGGAAAGGGGAAAGGGGAAAGCCCATATCTCGGGACCCCCTGACCCAATGTTCACAAAACTTGGAGGGTATCTTAACAACACTGGTCTGAAACTCCGCTCAAAGTTTGGGATCTGCACCCCCAAAAATGCGCCCCCTGCAGCCATGGAAAGAGAAAAGGGGGGAGGCGATATTTCTGCCCCCACTGAACCCATCTTTACAAAACTTGGGTAGTATCTTAAGAATAATTGACTGAAGCTATGCTAAAAGTTTGGGGGCTATATCCCCAAAAAAGCGCCCCCTGCAACCACATAAATGGAAAAAGGGGGGAGGGGAAAGGGGGAGAGCCCATATCTCGAGACCCCCTGACCCAATGTTTACAAAACTTGGGGGGTATCTTAAGAACACTGGTCTGAAACTCCGCTCAAAGTTTGGGATCTGTACCCCCAAAAATGCGCCCCCTGCAGCCATGGAAAGAAAAAGGGGGGAGCCCATATCTCGGGACCCCTTGACCCAATGTTTACAAAACTTGGGGGTATCTTAAGAAGCTTCATCTGAAGCTCCAGTGAAAGTTTTGTGTCTGTACCCCAAAAAATACGCCCCCTGCAGCCACAGAAAGGAGCGAATGTGCACAAGCACCCCCCACACACACACGAGGATTTCGCTCTCTCTCCCTGGCCGGGCCGCACATTAGCTGATTCCTCCAGTACTCAATCCTGACTGATTGGCCAGAAGAAGACCCAGCTTGGCCACCGATTGGCCGGGGGAGGAGAATGCTGCTTACTGACGGTTATGCTGCTTACTGACGGCCGAATTTGCCGAATTTATTCGCGAACTCCCGAACTCGCTGAATTCGGCCCCCCCGGTTGCCCGCCAGTTTTGAGTTCGGTTCCTCCCGAACTAAAAATCACCGAATCAGGGGAAATTCGGCTGATTTTCAGTTTGGGCCGAACCGAATTGACAGCCCTATAATTTTGGATCTGGGATTTGGGGTGGAGGAGGAGAGCTTTATGGTACTGCTGATTTTCATATTGGACATTACTGGTCCAGGGTTTGAATTTTTTGGGGAAGGGGGGAGTCTGGAATTTGGGTTCATTATTTTCAATGGGGAACCAATCTGAAGTTCTGGGGCAGCTGCTTTTAAAGATAATGGCACAGAATATAGCCCTCCCTCTAATATAAAGACCCCTCGAAGCAGCTGCTCCTTGGCACAGGTGTACTTCTCTCCATTCATTCCTGAGGGGGGATGGCAGTGGTCCCGCAGGAGAACACCAGCCACCAGCATTTTCTTTTTAAAAAAAATTCTGTTTGCATCCTTTTAAAATGCCATCTTCCAGTGACTGACGGCAATTTAAAAAATTACCTTTCTCTGAAAACTCTGCATTTGCCATCCTTCCTTGTTGAGGTCCATTGAGCACATGAAGCTGCCTTATACTGAATCAGACCCTTGGTCCACCAAAGTCAGTATTGTCTACTCAGACCGGCAGTGGCTCTCCAGGGTCTCGGGCAGAGGTCTTTCACATCACCGACTTGCCTTTAACTGGAGATTCCAGGGATTGAACCTGAGACCTTCTGCATGCCAAGCAGATGCTCTACCTCTGAGCCACAGCCCCTCCCCATTGTTTCCTCTTGCAAAATAAAGAAGGCTTCCTTTGCATAAAGCAGGGTTGCCAACCTCCAGGTAGGGTCTGGCGATCTCTCAGAATTGCAACTGATCTCCAGACTACAGAGATCAGTTCCCCTGGAGAAAATGACTCCTTTGGAGGGTGGACTCTATGGTATTATACCTTGCTGAAGTCCCTCCCCTCCCTACACCCTGTCCTTTCTAGGTTTAGCCCCAAATCTCAAGGAATTTCCCAACCCTGAGTTGACAACCGCAGCAGAAAACCCCACCCCTGCAAACTTTGAAAATAGTTCGTTTTTTTTAAATAAATGTATGTGTGTGTGTGATTGCTAGGGTTGCCAACTTCCAGGTATTACCAGATCATCTCCTGCTATTACAACTGATCTCCAGCTGATAGAGATCAGTTCCCCTGGAGAAAATTGGCCTGGCCACCTTGGCAATTGGAATCTATGGCAATTGGACTCTATGTCCCTTCCCTCCCCAAACTCTGTCCTCCTCAGGTCCACCCCAAACATCTCCTGCTGGTGGTGAATAGGGACCTAGTAACCCTAGTGATTGCATGTGATGAATCAATCATCCAATTGCTGTGAGACTAAAGTTGCCAGGTCCCTCTTCGCCACCGGTGGGAGATTTTTGGGGTGGATCCTGAGGAGGGCGGGGTTTGGGGAGGGGAGGGACTTCAATGCCATAGAGTCCAATTGCCAAAGCGGCCATTTTCTTTGGGTGATCTGATCTTTATCAGTTGTAATAGCAGGAGATCTCCAGCTAGTACCTGGAGGTTGGCAACCCTATGTGAGACAGATGTCTTCACACTGGGCATCTACTGTATTGATGCTTTAATTATTACGTCTTCTACTACTTCAGAAAGTCCTGGATGAAGGGGAGGAGGAGGAGAAGGAGGGTTGGGCAGTGGGAGTCTAAGGACTAAGATATATGATACGTGTGTTTACAAGTTGTCTACAGTTCACTGTTATGATCAGAGTCACCACCAGTCCCCTCCAAAAACATCACTTTAAATGCCATAGAAGCTGAGTTTGCTTTTTGCTGATAAGGGGAGGCACAGGTGGAGGACAGGACTAATCCTACCCTCCCTCCACCATGAAGTCATTCACTTAAATTTGGATCGCATGTGGAGTAGGCCAAGCACTTGATGAAGCTCAACACAGACTCCTCCATGGAAATTCTTTCTCTGGGGCTTCTCTCGAAAGGTGATCAGCACTGACTTCCTGATCCCTTGCAAGGATCCAGTTGGAAGGAAGAATTGCCAATGCCTAGGAAACCTGGATTTTGCCCCCAAATGACACAGTGCAAGACATGTTAATCAGACTTCACTGTTGATCACACATGCAAAATTATTTCAAAAGCTTACTTTTTCAAGTTAAAATAAATACCCTTGAAAAAGAGTGACAACCTTGTTCAGAGTTCTGAGAAACTTGCAAAAAAGAAAAGAAAGTATTTCAAAGCATGTCAAGCAATTTAGTGGAGAACCCTTCAGTTTTGCCCTTAATCCATTTTGCCCATGCTATCTTGGATGCTTGAAATGAAAATAATAATAATAATAATAATAATAATAATAATAATAATAATAATTGTTTTTTATATGCCAACTTTACCACTAAAGGGAGACTCAAACCGGCTTACAATCACCTTCCCTTCCCCTCCTCACAACAGACACCCTATGAGGTAGGTGGGGCTGAGAGATCTCTAAAAGAGCTGCAACTTGCCCAGGTCACCCAGCTGGCTTCGTGTGTAGGAGTGGGGAAACAAATCCAGTTCACCAGATTAGCCTCTGCCGCTCATGTGGAGGAGAGGGGAATCAAACCCTGTTCTCCAGATCAGTGTCCACTGCTCCAAACCACTGTTCTTAACCACTACACAACACTGGCTCTCATCAAAGCATTTTAATTTATTGCAAGCACTGGTGTGTTTTGATTTCTGTATCCTTTATGTAGTTTATCTGCTGAAATTTCCTGGATCCCAGGATGCCTGGCAAAGCCAAGAAGATGTGAGAGGTGCTTGGAGGGCAGCAGACTCTAAATACCAGCGAAAGATTAATTTGCAACCTTTCAGTGTGATGGATAATGTTTATTTCTCCTGTAAAATAGCTGCCTGTCTGGGAGCAGCCTCAGTTCGCATGTTCTTTTGGTTCGGCAGCATTGTGCCAACATAAATGCCGTGGCTTTCTTTCAAAAGAGCTTTGAATGCGAGCAGGTTAATGGAAGGACTCATCAGGTAAAATGAGAGAATAATCTGGGATTACTAAAATGAACCTCATAACTATGGAGCCCCTGGGAAATAAAGAGCTAAACATTACATCTGTTAGCTCCTCAAACCTCCCTATAAATAGTTTGGATAATTAAGGGCTTAGGTTCCCTGAAAACAATGAAAAATATGTCATAATTACCCTTTCATATTTTTTTTCTTTCTTTTCAATGGGAGAAAATGATCCTGGTAATTTGGTGCTAAAGAGGGTAGGACACATTAGACATTGTTATCCCCTGGCTCTGCTGTTGTGAGCATAAAAGGAAGTCTGGAGGTGAACCTCAACACAGTGAGGGCTGCTTTCTCAGTCTTAAAGCTCAGAGCAATTAGCAGGCATTTCATGGTCATTTCTGTCAAATAAAACGCTATAGCTTGGCGAAATGGCTCCCATTTTGGGTCTGTTTGCGAGCTTCAAAGCATTTGCCATTTTCCATTTTTTCTGTTCCATAACCCCACAAACCTTTGGTTTGCCACCATTGGAATTATTTCTTTTCTTTCCCAGATGATCTCGTTCCTCTTCCGTTCATGAATGGTGCTTTAATTTTTGCAAAATATCACAAGCAGATTTAGCACGTGTGTGGCAGCTGAAATAATCACCTGATCCTATGCATGTTCCCACAGCCTTAAACACCAAGATAGATTAATGATTGTTTCTTTAATAGGTCTTCACCTAAGATTTCTAGTCCTGACTTTCCATTGACTCTTGTTTTCCCACAATGTGACCAAACTACAATAGTCTCAGTGTAGTCATGTTAGTTTCTAGGGAGAGTTCAGGTTTGATTTGATCTAGAACCCACTTATTTGTCTTTTTGGCCATCCACACTGTCCATAAAACTCTCCTCCAATGCTACATTTCACATGAATCAACTTTGTTCCTGTCAGCTTTCTTCATTGTACAACTTTCACACTCATGCGTTATAATGGGGACTATTATGACATGAATTATCTTGATCTTGGTTGCCAGCAACACATCCTTACACTTAAGAATTTTTTTCATGGCTTCCCTTCCCAGTCTCAATCTCCTTCTGATTTTTTGGTTCAGTCTCCCTTTTGGTTGATGATGGAGCCAAGGAATAGCGAATCTCGAATAATTTCAATTTCTTCATCATCAAACCTTAAAATTGTGTAATTCATCAATAGTCATCATTTTTGTCTTCTTGATGTTCACCTGTAATCCTGCTTTGGCACTTTCTGCACTAATCTCCATCAGGAGTTGTCTCAAGTCTTCACTATTTTCTGCCTGTAATGTGGTGTCATCTGCATATCTCAAATTTTTAATATTCCTTCCACCAATTTTTACTGTACTTTAATCTAAACCTAATCTAGTTTTTCTTATGCTATGAAATATGATAGCCATCCATTATTTAAAAAATCCTTACAGAAAAATGATACAGCCAATTATCGCCCAGTCTCTAATCTGCCCTTTCTGGACAAAGTGATTGAGAGAGAACAGTAGCAGACCAACTCCAGGTCTTCTTGGATAACTCATTTGTTCTAGACCCTTTTCATTGTGGCTTCCGACCAGGCTATGGGACAAAGATGGCTCTGCTAGCTTTAGCTGACGATCTCTACCTGAATATAGATAAAGGGCATGCCTTTTTGTTGCTCTTATTGGACTTATCTTTAGCCTTCAATACCTTAGATCATTTCATCTTGTTGAGTCACTTGGAGGGAGAAGTAGGTATCAGGAGATATGCTTTGAACTGATTAAAATCTTTCCTCATGGATTGGACTCAAAGGGTTGCTACTGGAAACTAGTTATCTATGCAAAACTGAATTATTCAAGAAAGCTTTTCTACTCAGGCAATAGAGCTACACTGTACTAAATGATCCACAAAGTTACTTAGATTAGTCATTAGGTATTGTGGTCTATGTAACTTCCCCACCCACCAAGCAAACTCCTTTCTGCAGTTAATTCACAGTGGGTAGCCGTGTTAGTCTGTCTGCAGTAGTAGAAAAGAGCAAGAGTCCAGTAGCACCTTAAAGACTAACAAAAATATTTTCTGGCAGGGTATGAGCTTTCGTGAGCCACAGCTCACTTCTTCAGATACAGCTAGAATGTGAATCCATCTGTCTTTAAGTATAGGAGAGTGAATTCAGACAAGCATTAGTATGTAAATGTTAACAGTATGTAAATGTGAATAGCAGGCGTGATGGGATTAGGTGTGGTATGCAGAAGAGTCTGAGATGTCCAGGGGAGAGATGGGTGTGGAGAAATCAGCATTGGTAATGAGCCATGAATGCAAGGTCTTATTCAGCCCAGGTAAATGCATTGTCTTTGGTTTGAATATCAACTGTAATTCAGCAGTTTCTCTTTCCAATCTCCCTTTGAATTTCCTTTGTAAGAGAACTGCTACTCTTAAATCTGCAACAGAATGTCCTGGAAGGTTGAAATGTTCTCCCACTGGTTTTTGAATATTGTGGTTTCTGATGTCAGACTTATGTCCATTTAATCTTTGTCTAAGAGACTGACCTGTTTGTCCAATGTAAATTGTGGAAGTGCATTGCTGGCATGTGATGGCATAAATCACATTAGAAGATGAGCAGGAGTATGAACCTGAGATAGTATGGCTGACATTGGTGGGTCCAGTTCTCTTACAAAGGAATTTCAAAGGGAGATTGGAAAGAGAAACTGCTGAATTACAGTTGATATTCAAACCAAAGACAATGCATTTACCTGGGCTGAATAAAGACCTTGCATTCATGGCTCATTACCAATGCTGATTTCTCCACACCCATCTCTCCCCTGGACATCTCAGACTCTTCTGCATACCACACCTAATCCCATCACGCCTGCTATTCACATTTACATACTGTTAACATTTACATACTAATGCTTGTCTGAATTCACTCTCCTCTACTTAAAGACAGATGGATTCATATTCTAGCTGTATCTGAAGAAGTGAGCTGTGGCTCACGAAAGCTCATAGCCTGCCAGAAAATATTTTTGTTAGTCTTTAAGGTGCTACTGGATTCTTGCTCTTTCCTTTCTGCATTGTTCCCCACCCCCAAACAAACAAACAAACTCCTTTTAGCAGTGTTCCCCCCAACCAAGCAACCTTTTTTTTTGCAGTGCCCCCCATGTATTAAAAAGAATGACAGGATTCACCATTTGCGACAACATTAGAGGCTTGAAGGTCCATTGGAGATAATGGGAGCCAAGAATGCCAGTTGACTTGCATGGACTCCATCAAAATACATAACAACACAAAAAAAGTTGCAATGAAAATGTGGAATGGATTTTTATTCAAGGTCTCTGGGCCTAGAAAGATAGCTCTGTGACTGGAATGACAGCCCCCGCCCCCAAGTGGAAAGACAGCCCTTGGTGTAGCAGAATGTTCTGGGACTGAAATTACAGATCACAGTGTGGAATGAGTGGACTTCAGTGCCATAGAGTCCAATGACCAAAGTGGCCATTTTCTCCAGGTGAACTGATCTCTATCGGCTGGAGATCCGTTGTAATAGCAGGAGATTTCCAGCTAGTACCTGGAGGTTGGCAACCCTAGCTATAACCTATGGAGAATGAGGGTCATTAATCCCCTGAGCTTTTCCCCAGTGGCAGAAACTAATCGATCAGATGGTTAATGCAGTTTTCATAACATAGGACCGAATTTGGGTAGGTCCCAGTTAGAATGTTAGGGAACATGACCACTGGACACGACCACTGTGCGCAAAAACCACCTCTACCTACTAACGTTTTTATCTTGAACTGGAGCCATTCCCCCATGTCATGAAGACCCTGTTGCTAGTCCCAGACTGCTAGGCACCAGCGTCCTGGTGTACTTTTCCTATCTCTGAAAAGAAGATCGATTGGTGCTTCATTTAATGGCTCCTTTTGTGCCATAATGGCCGAGACCTGAAACAGCTACCACAAAGAGAATGACAGCGCTCTGACTTTCTACTTGTGAAGTGAAATCTGTGAGGCTGTAGAGCAGGGCCCTCTCTCTGCCCACTTACAGCCTGTGTGGTACAGTGACCAGAGTGTTGGACTAGGGGTTCAAATCCCTGTTTGCCATGAAATGTTCAGTCAGTGACTCTCTCTCTCTCTCTCTCTCTCTCTCTCTCTCTCTCTCACACACACACACACACACACACACACACACACACGCACACACACACACACACACAGCCTAACCTGCCTTACAGGTGAATATAAAATGCACGCTGCGCTGAGCTCCATGACTGGAAGGCAGGATAAAGTGGCCAAATAAATAAATTCTCAGTGGTGGCACCCCATCTGTGGAACTCTTTTGCTATCAAAGGCCTACCTTACCATAATTTGAAAGACAAATGAAGTATTTTTGTTGAGCCAGTAGGGTTGCCAGGTCCCTCTTCGCCATTGGTGGGAAGTTTTAGGGGCGGAGCCTGAGGTGGGCAGGATTTGGGGAGGGGAGGGACCTCAGTGCCATAGAGTCCAATTGCCAAAGCGGCCATATTCTCCAGGTGAATTAATCTCTATCAGCTGGAGATCAATTGTAATAGCAAGAGATCTCCAGCTAGTTGGCAACCCTATGAGCCAGGCTTTTGGCTGGTAATCTCTATAGGATTAGCTTTCATTACTAGTCAACACTGTTTTCTGAATGGACTGTACTGTTTTATTGTGTTATGTTTGCTGTGTGCTTTTACCAACTTATTTCCATAGCCTCATTTAGTTGTTAATTGCCTGGGACAAGAGGAAAGGCAGAGTTTATATTTTTATAATAAATCTGATGATCAGTTGATTACATACATTATCTCTACCAATTGATCAGAAAGAAGTATAAACTACGTAAGAACATAAAGTCATGAGATCGTTAAGTGTTTGTTGGGGGAGACATGGAGAGAGACAGCCATGTTTAAAATGAAATACTGATTGGCCACAAGAGGGTACTATAGTTGCAAAATTGCAATCTTGACAAAATGCCTGAGGATTTTGCTCATAGCTTATTGATTCCAGAGGAGCAAGGTTGTGGCTTGTTTGTGGCGCTTAAAATGTCTGATGTACTGTTTATAGATCCATATGATTTTAACATTATAAAAATTGGCAATAAACTTACTCTGTTTGCAACAAATCGGCTTTAAAAAGTTTTAAAGACACAATTGTTTTATAAAAGGTGGAATGTTTGCTGTAGCTCTTTATATTCTGGTCTTGAACACATGAACACATGGAGCTGCCTTATACTGAATCAGACCCTTGGTCCATTGAAGTCAGTATTGTCTACTCAGACCAGCAGTGGTTCTCCAGGGTCTCAGGTAGAGGCCTTTCACATCCCCTACATACCTAGTCCCCTTAACTGGAGATGCCGTGGATTGAACCTGGGACTTTCTGCATGCCAAGCAGATGCTCTACCACTGAGCCACGGCCTCTCTAGCAACCTTCCTTTGGCCACAAACCAGAAAGCCAGCCATTACCCCCCCCCCCCAACAGTCTTAACAAGAGAAGAGCTGAAATGAATTGACCCAAAACTTTTTTGACAAAATTGTGGATGCTGAATCTCTGAATATCCTCTGGAACTGCATAGTTCATGGTGAATAGTCAGCACATATTTTGAATGCAGCATCAACATTTGATATCCAGTGATTTTTTTCTAAAAAAAATCAGGATTAAAAGCACCAACAGTTGCCAGTCAGCTTTTGCTTACGTCTGATATTGAACAGCCAGCATTCTCCGTCCTGTCCATCTTAACTGACATGCAGCAGCCATGAACATTTGACAGAATTCTGACAGATGACATGCACTAATATTCAATAAGTTTGGTTCTAATTTCTTTCAGTCATTTTATCAACTTAGAAACGTTATTTAAATAAGTACAAAAACCCAAACTGTCAAATGTTGGTGTAAAATATTAAATCTTGGTGTCAAAATTCAATTCATTTGCTATTTGAGTGCTAATTTTTCAATTCTGAAAACTCAACTGATTTTGATATTCTGTACATTTAATCTTCTCTCCACTCAGGCATCAGACCTCAACACTGTGGTTATAAAGACTGTTATGGCTACGCAATAGTTTCCACTTAATCAAAGAAACTACTGCCGATGCTTGCACCCCATAGGGACCAGTGATGAGATATTTATGCATGCACTAGAATACCAAAACAACAGAAAGAGAAAGAAATGATTCCCAACACAAAACAACCTATCCTTGCATTGAGAAATCATCTTGCCATAAAAAGTAGCCACAATACAGCTCATCTATCAACGACAGCTTATATTTTTAAATAAACCTATCTTGTCACATACATAGAATCATACGAGTTGGAAGGGACCACCAGGGTCATCTAGTCCAACCCTCTGTAAAATGCAGGAAATTCACAACTACCTCCCCCCTCACACCCCCAGTGACCCCTACTCCATGCCCAGAAGATGGCCAAGATGCCCTCCCTCTCACCATCTGCCTAAGGTCATAGAATCAGCATTGCTGACAGATGGCCATCTAGCTTCTGCTAAAAAAACCTCCAGGGAAGGAGAGCTTACCAGCTCCCGAGGAAGCTGGTTCCACTGAGGAACTGTTCTAACCGTTAGAAAGTTCTTCCTAATGTTTAGCCGGAAACTCTTTTGATTTAATTTCACCCCCTTGGTTCAACCAGTTGGTTCTGGTACAATGTGATATAAAACATAGCTTCATTGCAATGCAGTTCTTTAACACTCTGTGAATGGTGACCCACATCCTTCAAGTACTGCCTTCCTTGTATGAACTCTTCTGTTCCCAGCAATTTCTGCTGTCTGTGCATTCCACAAGGTTTACTGTACGCACCCTCATCTGCTCAGGTGGCAGGTCTTCTTGGCAGTGGTGCCCGTAATGTGGAACAGTCTTCCTGACAATTACAGGAAGGCATCCCTTTTGTTTATCTTCAGAACATTTTGCAAAGTCAAGCTGTCTTGGAGGATATTTGGGGGCAGAGCTGCTTTAACAATTAAAACGGACCCATCATCATCAGGGACCCACGTCCAGGCCTATAGGAATGCTCCTTCTCCTTCCTGGACAGTTCCAAGTGCTGGGCAACAGAGGTGATCCTTCTGCTGTGTGTGAGCCCAACCAAGCAGAGTAGCAGCAGACTTATTCTTGCAGCTTTGAGAGTGAGGCAGAGATGAAGCGAATGACCCAGTGCTCGCACAGGGGACCTTTACCTTTTTATAGAATGCAGCCCCTTCCTAATGGGACACCAGATCATCAACAGGCATTGTAAGGTCCTGCAGATGATGTGAGACTGGTTGAGAGTTGATTCACTTGTAAGAATGAGGTCTTAGAAGTTCTCCAGTGGAATCCTGAGTTTGTCTCAAAAGACACTCCACTGATTTTAGGAATATTCACCCATACCAATTGCTGGCAACATTGGAAGGATATTCACTTGAGCATTGAATGGAAATGACCCCTCTTCTTCTATAGACGGTAACAGGTAGAGGAAAGACTTAGGAAAAAGCTAGTGTGAACAGTGCTATGTACGACGGGCACCATTATTGTGGCTGCCTTTTATCAAACTCAGGAATCACAGCAGTTGTTTTCGGTTCCTTACTTGTACATCCCAGTTCACACTAGCCTTTCTCCAGCCCATGTGATGGTTACATAGAGGATCTGACTATCTAAACTGCCCCATCTTGATTATGGAGATGATGGCATGTATCTAACATGCCTTTCCTTTCCTCCAAAGGAACAACATTTCCAGTTGTAAAAGAGAGGGTGGTGGTGATTTTCACAACCTCCCCCAATTTTGCCATCTATGGATCTTGGGGATCCATCGAATCCCAGGAACAAAATTTGGTGAGGATTAGTGGGCTTCAGCAGGAGAATGAAGCAGAGAAGCCCCACTCTGCAAAGTCCATGCACAGTTGAACACACACACAACTATAGCAACACTGGTTCCATTATGTGCAAGCAACAGACGATAAAGGGGCAATGTCATAGAATCATAGAGTTGGAAGGGACCACCAGGGTATCTAGTCCAACCCCCTGCACAATGCAGGAAATACACAACTACCTCCCCCACACACCCCTAAGTGACCCCTACTCCATGCCCAGAAGATGGCCAAGATGCCTGCCCTCTCATGATCTGCCTAAGGAAATAGAATCAGCATTGCTGACAGATGGCCATCTAGCCTTTGCTTAAAAACCTCCAGGGAAGGAGCACTTACCACCTCTTGAGGAAGTCTGTTTCACTGAGGAACCACTCTAACTGTTAGAAAATTCTTCCTAATGTCTAGATGGAAACTCTTTTGATTTAATTTCAACCCATTGGTTCTGGTCTGACCTTCTGGGGTGACAGAAAACAACTCGGCACCATCCTCCATATGACAGTCCTTCAAGTACTTGAAGACTGTTATCATATCCCTTCTCAGTCTTCTCCTCTTCAGGCTAAACATACCCAGCTCCTTCAACCTTTCCTCATAGGACTTGGTCTCCAGACCCCTCACCATCTTTGTTGCCCTCCTCTGGACACGTTCCAGCTTGTCTACATCCTTCTTAAATTGCTGTGCCCAAAACTGAACACAGAACTCTAGGTGAGGTCTAACCAGAGCCGAGTAAAGCAATCCCATCACTTCGCATGATCTGGACACTATGCTTCTGTTGATATAGCCCAAGACTGCATTTGCCTTTTTAGCTACCGCATTAGGGCTGTTGAAAAAAAAATTCGGTAAAATTCAGATTCAGCAAAATTCAGCCTGTTTTTATTCGGGAAATGCCGAAGTCCGAACTCCCCCACTTTGGGTCCATGCAATTCGGCATGAGATCCGGAGTTCGGGGAAAAATTCGGCTGAATAAAGCCATTAAAAACACAATTGCACCTTTCCGCGGCTCCGGGGGGATTTTTGGGGGTAGAGGTCCCAAACGTTCAGTGTAGCTTGAGGGGACCCTTCTTGCAAGAACCCCCAAGTTTTGTAAAGATCGGGTCAGGGGGGGCTGAGATATGGGCCCCGAAAGGGGTCCCCCTCCTTAATGTGCAATTAGCAGAGCTTGCCACCCACTCCCGAAGCTCCGAGCCCCGACAAACAGCTGAGCTGCGGGGAGCAAGGGCGGGGCAGGTGCGAAGAAGTTTGCAAATCATGCAAAGCAACACATTTGCAGCCATGCAAACCATGCAAAGCAACACATTTGCAGCCATGCAAACCATGTAAAGCAACATGTTTGCAACCATGCAAACCATGCAAAGCAACACCTGACACCTGGTAGTTTGCAAACCACGGAAAGGGACAGAGGCAGCTAGCTATGCATAAGGAGCAGGAGGTGGTGGAATTTCCCCTTTTGCATCGGACTCAGGACCAGGCAAATGCATTCTTTAAGACACAATTTGAAAACCAGTTTTGAGCAAGCATCAAAACAGACCTAACCGATCTTATGAATGAGGGAAAACCTGAGGACACACAACTGAAGCCCCCCCCCCAAACCAGGGAGAGAGAGACTCAGGGGGCACCCCCCCCGCAGAACAGGTGAAAGCCCCCTTTGGCTTCCCCCCCACCCACAGAAACTGCTCCCTCCCCCCACACACACACAGACTCTGCTTCCCCCCCACACACACACAGAGGAGAAAAATTATAGAGAAAAGCCCCAAAATGGGTCTTACTGTGGATGTCTTCTGTTCGGTCTTCTTTGCACCTGCCCCGCCCTTGCTCCCCGCAGCTCAGCTGTTTGTCAGGGCTGGAAGCTTTGGGCGTGGGTGGCAAGCTCTGCTAATTGCAAACCCCCATTGTAAGAGATGCACATTAAGAGTGGTTACTGCTTACTAACTGCTTACTAACTGACGGTTATGCTGCTGCACCAAACCCCGAATTTGCTGAATTTATTCGCCGAACACCCCGAACTCGCTGAATTTGGCTCCCTGTTTTCCCGCCTTTTTTGAGTTCGGTTCCATCCGAACTAAAATCCGCCGAATCAGGGGAATTCGGCTGTTTTTCAGTTCGGGACGAACTGAATCGACAGCCCTATACCGAATCACTCTGCTGACTCATGTTCAGTGTTTGGTCTACTGAGACCCCAAGATCCTTTTCGCACACACTACTGCTAAGAAAAGTCTCCCCCATCCTATAATTATGCATTTGATTTTTCCTACCTAAATGCAGAACTTTACATTTATATCTGTTGAAATGCATTTTACTGGTTTTAGCCCAATTCTCCAGCCTGTCAAGATCATCCTGTAACCTGGCTCTGTCTTCTACCATATTTGCTACCCCTCCCAATTTAGTAACATCTGCAAATTTAATAAGCATCCCCTCTATTCCTTAATTCAAATCATTTATAAAGATATTGAACAACACAGGGCCCAGGACAGATCCCTGAGGCACTCCCCTAGTCACTCCTCTCCAAGTGGATGAGGAACCATTAACAAGCACTCTTTGGGTGTGATCTGTCAACCAACTACAGATCCATCTAACAGTAACAGGATCTAAATCACATTTTCCCAATTTGTCAACAAGAATATTAAGGGGAACCTTATCAAAAGCATTACTAAAATCTAGATAAACTATGTCTACAGCATTCCCCTGATCCAGCAAGGTAGTAACTTTCTCAAAAAAGGAGATAAGATTAGTCTGACAGGACTTGTTCCTGAGAAACCCGTGCTGGCTCTTAGTGATCAGATCTATCCTCTCTAAATGCTCAAGGACTGACGGTTTGATGATTTGTTCAAAAACTTTTCCCAGTATAGAAGTCAAGCTGATGGATCAGTAGTTACCTGGATCCTCCTTTTTCCCCTTCTTGAATATGGGGACAACATTTGCCCGCCTCCAGTCTTCTGGCACCTCCCCTGTTCTCCAAGAATTCTCAAAAATAATGGTAAGAGGCTCAGAAATTACATCTGCAAGCTCTTTAAGTACCCTTGGATGCAGATCTGGCCCTGAGGACTTTGTTTCATTTGTTTCACGTCCTGCAAGCATAATGGAGATATTTTTTTAAAAAGGATCAAAGGCTAATCGAAAGGAAGGAGTGGTGAATGCGTAGTTTGAGAGAAAGTAGAAGAAAAAGTCAGTCCTTCTAGGGAGTCAAATGTTCTACATTTTTAAAAGATAAGAACATAAGAACAGCCATGCTGGATGAGACCAAGGCCCATCAAGTCCAGCAGACTGTTCACACAGTGGCCAACCAGGTGACTCTAGGAAGCCCTCAAACAAGACGACTGAAGCAGCACAGATCAGGATGGTGACCTCTCTGAAAGCAAGTTTGTGCAGCTCCTTAACCTTATGCTTTAGAACTTGTTCAAGAATGCAGCAGAGATTTTCTATGTTCTAGCTGTCTTAAAAAACAGGTACAAAGAACTCTTTAGAAGTTGATGTGATTTATGAAAGCAGTCTGACAATGTAACTTTACCAGCACAATTAGCAAATTGCTCTCACAGATGAGCAAATTTGCACTGAATATGCTTGGGAGATATGGGGGAGGAATAAAAATGGAGATATTAACATGAAAATGAAGCAATTTAATTAGCAAAGAGATTGGAGGGAAGGGAAAGACCCCTTTTTCATGATCAGAGCAAAGCAGGTGCCTCAGTAAAAATGATTGCTAATGAAGCATGCTTCTTCTAAGGCAATTTGCATAACATTAGCCTTGCAGATTTTGCTCATCATTTTAACCTACAGGAGGTGGGAGAGTTCATGCTTTCTTTGGGGAATTGACAGTAGCTTTTAAAATGCCTTAGCAATATAAGAGCCTCTCCTTCCAACCCCCATCTCCCCCTTCCGAACTGTCACCAACTTCTCTAAGGGTACTGGAAAGAATAATTCCACTGTCCACTTATCTAGATTCTCAGCCCCATAGGAAAGGAGAAATTTATTTCTTTGTCTCTCCTCATAATCTTAGAAACAGCAGATGCATCGAACTGGGAAAAATTCTGTGAGAACAGCACACAAAATACATGCCTCAGTGCTTAACTATAAATTATATATCTACAAAACAAACAAACAAAAACCCATCTGCAAGATCCACTGCAATACATAAAATGTGAAAAGAAATAACAAACACATAGACATCTCTATTCTGCTTACTCGGAAGCCAGTTTTACTCCCGACTAGGGTTGTGCATATCGATAAACCCGAACTGAAAATAAACCTGAAATTAGCCATTTCAGTAATGTTTGAGCTTTGGGTTTACCAAACGCCAAAACCTGGGGGTCTCCCCAAATCCGAATAGCTGATTCAGCTTTTTCAAGTTCGGCTATTCGCCTTTGCTCAGAGGTCTGTGTTTCTCCCTTTTTTCTTTCTTTCGTTAACTGGTTTGTTAGGGCCCCATAGTTAGGGCCCTTTTGAAGTAGGGGTCATGTAATCGGAACCAACTTGGTCTGACCAACTTTCCAGGTATATCACCCAACAGAAGACTTGATCTGACCAACATCCAACCACACAGCCATCCATTCATCACTGTTCAGTGGGTTAATCTGGATAAAGCATAAGGGTTTTTAAAAAGACAGAACTCACCCAGTCCCGTCCGGAGGGATATAACCTCCAATTAAAAAGTGCCAGCTTCGACTGCTGCTACCACCAGGCTTCCAAAGGAGACTTCTCAACCATGCGGATGAGCACTCTCCTTGGTCCCCTGTGGTCGAGACTTCAGCTGGCTGAAGTCCCCCCCCCCCCCAAAAAAAAAACCTGCTCTAAAACTGAAGGTCACCCCAAGTAGAGGCTTCATTTCCCTGCACCATGACCATCTCTTGAAATAAGATTTGTGATGACCATAATAAAGGACTGTTCACAGGATGTCATTGCCACCAAAATAAATGTTTTCTGTGCCTTATTTTTCTTGTATTTAAGCCTTTTCCTCAGTTTGGAAGCTAATTTGCATGGACATCATGCTACATGCCCCAGATACAAAGGAAGCCCCAGACTTTGAGGTGCCAACTTGCCAATCAGCTCTTTCCGGCAGTCCTTGGGAACGCTGAACTTCTGAACCTGAAAACCAATGGACAGCTCGGCTCACAAATGCCTGGAGGATGGGGGTGACCCCTTTGCAGACCCATGAAATTGGACCCTTTGTCCCAAAGTTCACCAAACTTTGGTGACCATCCAAGGGGAGTCCCTTGCAGCCACACTGCAAATTTGGGGGCTCTACCTCCAAAAATGCCCCCACAGGAGCTTTGAAAAAAATCCCCACAGACTATAATGGGCCTGCATTTTTTGGTAAATCTGGAAATAAGCCAAATATTGAAATTTACCTGTATAGATATTTGTCTGATTCCGGGTTTACAAAAAAAAATTGGGCCCAATAACCCTGAACCTGAAATTTACCGATTTTTTTTTTTTGGGCACAACCCTACTCCCGACTTCTTGAGAGGTTAGTGGAAAAGCTCAATGTGAAAGCAGTGTCTTCCTGCTGATTTACAGTGTTGCAAAGCTGCCTT
The DNA here is from genome assembly GCF_029931775.1 of Euleptes europaea. Lineage (NCBI taxonomy): Eukaryota > Metazoa > Chordata > Lepidosauria > Squamata > Sphaerodactylidae > Euleptes > Euleptes europaea. The sequence goes on along the minus strand of NC_079312.1, from coordinate 101,237,393 downwards.
GAAGCAAACTGCTGATATTCAACATTAGTTTTAGGGAGTACAATACAAATAAGTTGCCATGAAACAAGCTTAAGGCCATGACTTGCTACAGATTTCAGTTAGCTTTTTCTCAAACGAATTCCTGCAAGCTGTATTCTGAGAGTGGAGGGGGGGGGACAAGGAGTTCTATGAGAGAAAAGTCCAATCTCAAATCTAGATAAGAACTGTCAGCAGTCTTCTTTATTCTGCTGTAACTGAATTGTAGCTACAGCGAGCTGTGTTGGAGCAGAGCAGCGGTGGTGGGAAAGGGGAGGGTTAATACTTTCCCCAAAGAGCATTTTTCTGATCTGAAATCAGAGAGAGAGAGAGAGAGAGAGAGAGAGAGAGAGAGAGAGAGAGAGAGAGAGAGAGAGAGAGAGAGAGATTACTTTCCCTGCCCAAGGGAAAAGATACAGGGAGACAAGCATGATTTTAAATGGAGGGAAGAAGAAGAGTTGATTTTTAAATCCCGATTTTCTCTACCTTTAAGGAGTCTCAAATCAGTTTATAATCTCCTTCCCTTCCTCTCTCCACAACAGACACCTTGTGAGGTCAGTGGGGCTGAGAGAGTTCTGAGGGAACTGTGACTAGCCCAAGGTCACCTAGCCAGGCTTCATGTGGAGGAGTGGGGAATCAAAGCCAGTTCTCCAGATTAGAGTCCACTGCTCTTAACCACTACACCATGCTGGAAAAGACTGTGGAAAGGGGGTGAAGCCTCTCCTTGCCCCTGCTTCTGCAATCAAATCTGCCAGTCTCTGACACTGTGATGCCATTTTTCTTAAAAAATCAGGAGACTGCTCAGGTGTCTCCCATGGCTTATCAAGGTTGGCCATTTTCATTTATACCAAACAACAAGACTATTGCCGGAGAAGCATATTTTACTCATTTGCCACGTTCTTATAAATTGTGCTCAAAGAGATGGATTCGTTGTAATAACCATGAAATATTTCAGAGTCAGCTCCAGAGTTACACAAGGTGCCCCCTCCCAGCCTACAGTGCAATCCATAGTTGTTTAGGTGCAATCCATAGTTGTTTAGGATTGCACTGTAAGCTCATTGTTTCTGTCGCCCACTGCATGTTTAAAGCACAGTCCCAGAATAGAGAAATACACGTAATAATTTCAATAGAGTGTAAAACTATTGTGCTCCATTTTGCTCAGACTAGGTTTATCTATTCATGGAGGAATACAGGAAGCACGAACAACTCACAACAACTCACACATGTTCTGCATTGCTTCTGTGTGATATGCTAAACCATTTTCAGTTGCACAGCAGTTGGTACTCAAACTGTCCTCCCCACCTTCTAAAAGAAACCAACTTCTCTATCAAGGCACTGGTATCTCCAGTGAACAACATGCTATTTCTGTCCTGAAGTCTAGCTTGTCAATGACTTGGGCAAGGTTGACTTACGTGATATTAATATATCTTTTATATACATCTATAGCAATACATTAATAACATCGACGTTAAACTTGATGGATTGTCTGATTTGTGGATTGAACACTCATTTATATCATCATCACTGTTATGTCCTATTCAGCCTCTCATATTTTTGTTAAAGTGATTCAGGAATAGTATTAACCATCAACGGGGAAAATCTGTTCTAAGATGCATCTAGCAAAATTCTCAACAGCTGGGATAAATTGGCGCAGATGCTAATTAAGTATGTCAACTTACAAATTGGTGTAAGAGAAAATATTTAAAAATAGATTATAATTGAGATATAATTCCTTAGGACATTCCTTACACTTGCCCGCTGTTAATTAATTCTGTCTGGGAATGGAGAACGCAAACAGATCCTTACTAGCTCATATGTGATGCCCCCTGTGTCACCACAACCCCCGCAAACACTTGAACATATGTTCAGATTGACACAGGAATTAGCTTGTGTGTTTGCACAGGGAGAGGAAAGCAAAGATCTTTTACCTAAAGAGGTGGCTATGAATAGCACTTTCAGTAGGAAAAGGATGACAGAGATCAAATTTAAAGGTTTAAAAAGAAATATGGGGTTTATTGAAGGATTTGGCACAATATTAGGGAGGAGGAAACTTCCTAAGCAAATACTGGTAATACTAAATCAAGGCACAAATAGTACATTCCTTATTAGGGTTACCAGGTCCCTCTTCATCACCAGTGGGAGGTTTCTGGGGCAGAGCCTGAGGTGGGTAGGGTTTGGGGAGGGGAGGGACTTCAATGCCATAGAGTCCAATGGCCAGAGCAGCCATTTTCTCCAGAAATGATCTCTATCGGCTGGAGATCAGTTGTAATAGCAGGAGATCTCCAGGTAGAACCTGGAGGTTGGCAACCCTATTCCTTATCCGAACTAACACTATCACAGCAGCAATCAGAAATCAACCAGAACTACTTCAGTTTGGAGCAAGAATTACTTTTAAGCTAGAGGTGTAAATGTGAGGGATAGGAGACAGGAGAAGTGGAATTCATTGGGACAGAGGTGTATGGTCTTTTAGGCTCTAACTAGCTATGAGGAGCAAAATGTGTAGTGTGGGTTGGAAAGCAGGGGGTGATAGATTAAGATGGAGAGCAAATATATATCTTTCTAAGCTGATGTAGAAATCAGTATGGAAGAAGGAGGACTGTGATGAGTTGGAAGCCTGTATCCTAGTCCAAGTTGTAGCCAGAATCAGACTCAAATTGCTGGCTCTGAAGCCAGGCTAGTTATAGGATTTTAGGGTCATTGGATAACATGGGATCTTTTCAGAAAACAAAGGATTGCAACAGAGGATAAAGGAATGGCTTGGGAGTTCAGTTAATTATTGGGAGAGAACTATAGAACTTGAATTGTATTGATTAAATTACTAAGGAAAGGCAATAAAATGGAGAGTATATTGACTGAATTACTGGGGACCAGTGCAAAGACAAAGTTAAAAAACTAAAAGCATGACATGTGTCATACCTTAGGCAGAAATTTTGGAACAATGGGAAGGTTTGAATCAGTGTTCCTAGATGTTACAGGGCCCCTTGAATCCAAATTGCCTTAGTGGTAAGTGACTGCATTACCCTGGAAGGAACAACATAGGGATTAATGTCTTTGTCTTCTAGCCTGGTGTGGCTTAACTGCTTTGGTCTTGTTTACCCAATTTGATCTTTCTCCTGTTGAAGGCTACTTGTTCATAAGCTGGTTTTTGAGCCAGACTCATCAGCATGGTGATTATTCCCCATGCTCTGTGCTTGCCTCGTGGGTGCTGGCATTTGTTCATGGTGTTACATATGCCATACCTATGTTTAATCTGGGAGTGAGGGGTGCACAGATGAAAATGGGAGGCTGGAAACATTTTCTTAGGGTCACTAGACAAGATGCTGGGAATTCTGTGAATGGAGTCCCCAGCATGTCAATTTTCAGGTATATTAGAACCCAGTTCCAATAGAGACCATGGAATGGGGAGAGGAATTAAGGTTCTCCTTAAGGTTTTCAGTGCCCACCGCAGTGGTTTCTCCGGATGCACCACCATTTGCAAACTGTTTTTCTTCCTCTGTTGAGTCAATCCATCTCATGCGGGGCCTTCCTTTTTTTCTGCTGCCTTCAACTTTTCCTAACATTTTGTCTTTTCCAGTGAGCCTTGTGTTCTCATGATGTGACCAAAGTATGATAGTCTCAGTTTAATCATTTTAATTTCTAGGGAGAATTCAGCCTTGATCTAGAACTCACATATTTGTCTTTTTGGTGGTCCCAGCTAGTCATAAAATTCTCTTCCAGCACCACATTTCAAATCAGCTATTTTTCTTCCTGTCAGCTTTCTTCATTTCCAGTTTTCACATCCAAACACACAGTGTAGTTCACACCTTCCTAAACACCTTTCATGAAGATGTTGAACTAGGAGATATGTTACACCTTGGACTGTTCACAAGGTGGTGTAGTGGTTAAGGTGTCGGACTAAGACCTGGGAAACCCAGGTTCAAATCTCCACTCACGCCATGGAAGCTTGCTGAGGGATCTTGGGTCAGTCATGAACTCTCAGCCCTGCCCCTGGCTAGTATTTGGATGGGAGACCTCCAAGAAACATCAGGGTCATGACATGGAGGCAGGCAATGGCAAACCACCTCCCAATGTCTCCTGCCTTGAAAACCCTACACATCCCCATAAGACAGCTGTGACTTAATGGCAAAAAAAAAAAAAAAGCTGACTCCAGCATGTAAAAATTGCCATGAGTGTAAGCTCATTCTAAAGTGGTATGATTCACACGGTGACATATAATTCCTGAGGGGTAGTCACATTAGTCAGTTCGGGCAAAAAATAAACATGAGTTTATTGGCATCTTAAAGACTCACAAGATTTTATTCCACTATAAACCTTTGTAGAATAGAGTCCATGATGGGAGTCAATGAAATCTTATGCTTGAATAAAATATTGTTAGTATTTAAGGTGCCTCTAGACTTATGTTTATTATGGTGACACACAATGTCACCTTGTCCCAGCTATTCAGGATATCCAAAAACATCAAACATTCCACAGAAATTCAGTAACATTGTTTTCCTGAGAATAAATTTTGAAAAATCAGAGCACTCCTTAAACTCCATATTTCTTGACAGTGTGGTTCAATACTAAATTCAAAACCTCTAGGTGTTTTCTTTTCCTACCTTGAGCTTATTGTATGAAATGGCCTCCTGTTTCTGTTTATTACTGTCTTTACTACACCTGGCTATTATTCACTTCATAAAGCTGAGAGAAATCGACTGGGATCTGGCTTGGATTTTTGTTGGCCTGTCACTAGCAATTACCTACTGTGTAATGAAGAAACTGCCTTTGTTTTCACCAGGAGATTTATCTCGAGAGAGCTCAAGCAGCAACAGGCCAGGAGTGGGCCCATAAACACCTATTTTATTGAAACCACAGTATATGAAAATGGGAGTGGACTGGGGATATCTCTAGTGATATATCTAGCACAACAGACCCTTGAAACATATGCAACCAAAACATTGATGTTTTTTAAAATAACGTTCATTAGGAGCATTTTTGTGTGTGATGAAGTCTGGCCTAAATAATGTTTCAGATTTCAGTAAAGGTGAACTGATCTCTATCGGCTGGAGATCAGTTGTAATAGCAGGAGATCTCCAGCTAGTACCTGGAGGTTGGCAATCCTATCTTCTATTGGTGTGGCGATTTAATTAAAGAGTACTCTGCTAATAAATACACTTACAATATAAAATAAAGTTATTGTTTGTAGTATTTATGATGGCTCCATTAACTGATTCCAAGGGTGCAATGGCGTTTTACCTTTCTGGGAAAGTTCCCAGTGGGCCACTGCCTCAAAGGGCCACTTGTGGCCAGGAGCAAGCAGAGCCAAACCCCTGCAACTCACCAGCACTGCAGAGTCTGTTTTGATCATCAAACCCTTCAGTGACAACAACGACAGGTATCAGCTCACCATTGACGTCCTCTCATACCACCACTGGTTGGTGAAAGTGCAGAAGGCAGCAATATGTGAGCCAACGAAGGCCACATGTGAGCAAACATCAGTTTGGCTTGCTTCTGGGCAACTTTCCATTTCTCCCTTGCTTAGTAGTAGGCAGCATTCCAGAATTCCTTGAGAAATTAGTGGCTAAAGGGCACTCTGGGAAAAAGAGCTGGGAACCATTTTGCTTCGGCGTATGTGATGTGACCAGACCAGAGTTTTGTAAGCGTGCTGGGTGTCTTCTCGCCTTTTAAAGCAAAAGTCTTCAATGCCTATTATTAGTACACAAGAACACACCAGTACTCATAGTGATAAACCTTATCTGGCTCTCTAGCTTTGCTGAGCATCTGTCTACTGTCAATAAATACCACAGCTATTTCAACAGAAGTGTTACTTGTGATATCCTCTCTGATCTATGGACAAGCTAACTCCTGTTCCCTTGATTGGGACTTTAATCTCATGGTTTCATATCTGTGGAATTACACAGAAAGTAATTAGATTTTGTGATTAACCTTTTCATCAAATGATCTGAAGGAGGGAGAAAATTGCCTATAATTATCTTCCCTGAAGTTACGTTGACCCTAGTATCTTAGAAGGAAGTGTCTTCTACTTCATGAATTCTTCAAAGTTCTTTGAACACCATCAGCATTTTAATCTCTTCCCTTTTTAGTGGACTTCAGCCTCTTGTTTTGTGAAATGCTCCCGTGGATCACAGCCCATGTGAAGTCACAATGTTAAGGGATGAGAAATTAGTTAAGGAGTAAAGGGTCAAAAGGCTGATGCAATGGAACTAATGGTGAGACAGGGTATGGGGTAGGGTTGCCAGGTCTGGTTGGGAAATACCTGGAGATTTTGGGGGTGAACCTGAGGAGGGCGGGGTTTGGAGAGGGGAAGGACTTCAATGCCATAGCGGGAGATCTCCAGCCATCACCTGGAGGTTGGCAACCCTAGTGTGGGGTGACTTGCATGAAATCCAGCAAGTGGAAGCTGATGGCAGTGGCTTTCCTGCAGCAATTGTCCCCACAGGATAGGCATCAGTATACAGCAAATTACCATGGGGATATTCTCTGCCAGCCCCTTCCCTCCAAAAAACCCTTCTCAAAGGATAGCTGGGTTAGTCTCTTGTCATAGAAAATACAGAGCCTTGTGGCACTCTTAATAAATTTATTGTGGCTCAAACTTTCATCAGATATGTGAAGTAAACAGTGAAGGTCACGGATCAGCTCACCTTGCAAAGCAGAAAAGCAGTTGCTCTTCTCACCCTTGAAAGGTTATGCCACAATATGCTTGTTAGTGTTTAAAGTGCCAAAATTAAAGTTTTACACACACTCGCCGCTCACTGTGCTTAGGGAGTCAAAGCAGCCTTTATGTGGAGACTGTTTCACAGGCACCAGCCTTCATATACAGGCACGCAAAGAACAGCAGCCAAAGAACATGCACTGAAAAGTCAGGTGGTGGGTACCATGTTCAGCAAATCTGGCTGAGTACAGTGATGTAACTTTTAGCTGAGCACTGATTCCATTTATAGTGATCTTCTCTAACTGATAGGGTTGCCAGCTGTGGACTGGGAAATGCCTGGGAAGGGCAGGGTTTGGGCAGGGGAGGGACAACAGCAGTGTATAATGCCACAGAGTCCACCCAGCAAAGCAGCCTTTTTTCCCCAGGGGAACTGATCTCTGTAGTCTGGAGATCAATTGTAATAGTGGGAGATATCCAGGTTGGGAAATACCTAGAGACTTTGGGGGCAGAGCCTGGGGAGGGCAGGATTTGGAGAGGGGAGGGACTTCAATGCCATAGAGCTAGGGTTGCCAAGTCCCTCTTTGCCACCGCCGGGAGATTTTGGGGGCGGAGCCTGAGGAGGGCGGGATTTGGGATGGGGAGGGACTTCAATGCCATAGAGTCCAATTGCCAAAGAGGCCATTTTCTCCTGGTGAAATGATCTCTATCAGCTGGAGATCAGTTGTAATAGCAGGAGATCTCCAGCTAGTACCTGGAGGTTGGCAACCCTACATAGAGCCCAATTGCCAAAGGGGCCATTTTCTCCAGGTGAAATGATCTCTATCAGCTGGAGATCAGTTGTAATAGTGGGGGATCTCCAGCCACCACCTGGAGGTTTGGTGACAATAGAATATCACCTGTACTAGTAAGTTAGTTGTGGAAAGTATAGTACACACTCAATTGCTAATAATGTCTAAGAAAACAATAGTGAAACAATGTCAAGGTACAAAAATTCTTATTGTGCACCTAACAGCTTGAACACTGAATCTGACTTTTCTTGTTATATTTGAGACTATCTCTTTAAGGCAGGGATGGAGAACCTCAGGCCCAGGGGCCGCATTTTTTGTGGCACTTGGGAGCTCCGGGGCCCTGCCGCAGAGGCACAGCACAGGGCGGCCCTCCCTGAGGGTGTTCCTAGGGCGACAGCTTGCAGGGGCGCTGTGGCACCCTTTGGACCTCCTCTTGCTGACTGATGGCTGTTGGTCAGCGAGAGGAGGGGGAGGGACGCTTCCCCCAAGGCTGCCCCCCATAGCCGCAGCATGCAGGAATGCTGGGGCACACTGTAAGCCCCTCTTGCTGCCTGCCAGCTGTTGAGCAGCGAGAGGGAGGGGGAAAGAGGCCCGCAGACCTTGGTGGCAGAGCATGCACGCAGGAGCTGTTCGGGCTTCGGGGGGCCTTTTGTGGACTCTGGGGAGGGGGCGGGCATGGAGCCTGGGGCCAGGTCGCATGGGGTCGGCGGGTGTGTGTGTGTGTGTGGGAAGGCTTTTCTCTCTCCCTCTCTTTCTGTCTCTTTCTTTGTCTGTCTCCCTTCGTCCTTTTCTTTCTCCCCCTCTTTCCATTTTTCTCTCTCTCTCTCCCTTTTCCTCTTTCTCTGTTTTCCTTCCTTCCTCCCTTGCCGATCGACCACAGGCTGTGCCCCCCTGGCGCCTTGTTTGCTCGGGCCCACTGCTGGCTGCCCTCCCACCTGGGAAGGGGGGAGGACCAGGGGAGCGGGAGCGCCCTCCAGGCCTTCTCTGCGTGGCCTCTCCTGGGGTTGCCAACCTCCAGGTGGTGACCGGAGACCCGGCAACCCTAACCTCTCCCCCCCCACCGGGAGATCTACACCTGGTATGGCCCCCGAATGATGTTATAAATATGCAAATGGCCCTTGGCAGGAAAAAGGTTCCCCACCCCTGCGTTAAGGGCTTGATTGTTCCACCTGCCCCGCATTTTGCTGGCTTGTAGATTTAACTCAGCTTTAGTCATACGCCAGCACCTCTGCTTAGAGAAACAGCATGAGCAGTCGATATAGATGCCAGAAAGATTGAGAATGCTTGGATTGTAACCCATTGAATTTAAAGTGTTTCACTACAAAGGTAATTTAAAATTTATGTTGCCACTTTTTAACAGTTAAAATATATAAAAATTGTTTGAATGCTGGTAAAATATACATGTTATAAAATCGTTCTAAAATAGCTCAAATGATTGCTTATTAGGTGAAGTCTGGCTGAAGAAGCCAAAACCTTTTGGCGAAAACGGCCACTATCTGGAAGTCGTTTCCATGCCCCGTGCCTCTTGTGTTTGGCGCTTCGCCTACTCCAGCTCCGTGCCTCGCTCCTTTCTTGTTTGGCGCTTCACCTACTCCAGCCTTTCAGTGCCACCCCGCGCTTCTCGCCCCGGCGCTTTGTTTATCTCTCATTGTTTTTTAAACTTTAGAACTTGTTGCCTATGTACATGTTACACTTAATTCCTGTTTAATTTGTCCTCTGTTTTTTAGGATTCTTTGTGCACTGTATATATTGTTAGCACTCACATGTATGTTTGTTTTGTTTGAAATAGATGCACAATAAGAATTTTTGTACCTTGACATTGTTTCACTGTTGTTTTCTTATACATTATTAACAATTGAGTGCGTACTATACTTTCCACAACCACCTGGAGGTTGGCAACCCTACTACTAACTGAGAAGAAGGTCCTGTCAGAGAAGAATCTTTTTAGGGGCTTGGATGAACTTATCTGTATGGTGTTGAGTTACACAGCTTGTAAGAAAAAAAAAACAGTTTTCTTGGCATTTTTGTTGTGGAAAACATTTTTAAAATGAGCACAAAAAGACTTTGAGTCTTTTTAAGGAGCCTTAAAATTGCCAATGTAAGATGCAGGTGGAGGAAGACTGTCCTTGCTTTCCTGTGGTAGCCCAGTGTGGCTGCCAAAATGGTGATGCTGAAAGTTAGGGTCCATGCACAAAATGCCATAAGACTCGGGGAACTGTAATGAGAAAGAATTGGGCAAAAATGCTTCCCTCTTCCACTGGTGGAGAACTTCCTCTGACGCCTGAAAAGTGAACTAGGGTGGTGTTGCTTCATTTCTACTCTACACTACTCATGTAGTCGGCATATAAAAACCAACTCTTCTTCTTCTTCTTCTTCTTCTTCTTCTTCTTCTTAAAAAAATTTTAATCCACCTTGAGTCTCAGTGAGAAAGGTGACCTAATAAATAAATACATAACTGTGACAAGATATTACTGTGGTTGGAGCTTCCAGGTGATTTTAAGCTCATTTGTAGGGTCGCCAGGTCCCTCTTCGCCACTGGCGGGAGGTTTTGGGGATGGAACCTGAGGAGGGGGGGGTTTGGGGAGGGGAGGGACTTCAATGCCATAGAGTCCAATGGCCAAAGTGGCCATTTTCTCCAGGTGAACTGATCTCTGTCAGCAGGAGATCTCCAGCGACTACCTGGAGGTTGACAACTCTACTCATTTGCTACCACAAAGGACCCTGGTTTAGACTGGAAGTGGAAAGGAGAAGGGCTTAGGCCTTCCACCCCTGTGGTTTTGCTAATCAAAGCCGATCACCTGCACTGCTATTCGCATGTTTAATTAAAAACGACAAGCACCCTGTATTTGTACATCAGAGGAGCCTGTTTTTATCAGTGAGACTATGCAAAGGTGAAAGGTTTCCGGCCTTTCTCCCTGGGTACCATAGCTCTGCTCTGACTCAGGGGCCCCATGAAGCTGCTATCTACATTTAAAAATGGCTACGAAGGTCCAGTCCCAGATCTTTGAGAACGTCTGCATCAACAAGGAGAGCCAAGCCCTTGGGGGCCACAGCAGCTGAACGGCTACCTGAAGCATATAATTAGGCTTCAACCATGCTACAGCTCTTGTACTTGTAAAATATTAATAATTCTTTTACACAGCTATTTTTAGCAACCTGTTAGAGAATGTGCATTAGGCAAAACCGGGTACAGATTGGATCATTACAGGTACAAAACAATTTTTAAAAGATTTTGCAAATGCTTAAGGAAATTTGGGGTCATTGTGGCGCTGTGATATTTTAAAATGTAAGCGTTAATTATTTCATTATGTTGACTTCCGTATTTTATGGGCTGAGGTACATATTGCAACAGTTCAGCAGTGAAATAATACACTTCTCAGTGCTGGAAAGCAAAATGTATATACTAAGTTGTGTAATTAAAGCACGAGATAAAACATGAATGACTTCAGGCACAAACATTCCCTTCTATGCACAGCTTTACTCCCACAGAGGGGTCCCCAGAGAATATTAGGCTTCTGTTCTTTCCTTCCCCAGACCAGCCCTTGGTCAGCTACATTGCCATTGTGCTGGAATTAATAGAAAGCATTTCAGCCTGCCGCTAGGGTTGCCAGCTCCGGGTTGGGAAATAGCTGGAGATTTTGGGGCGAAGCCTGAGATGGGCGGAGTTTAGGCAGGGGGCAGACTTTAATAAGGTATAATGCCAAGGCTTGCCAGGTCCCTCTTCACCACCAGTGGGAGGTTTTTGGAGCAGAGTCTGAGGAGGGTGAAGTTTGGGGAGGGGAGGGACTTCAATGCCGTAGAGTCCAATTGCCAAAGCAGCCATTTTCTCCAGGTAGGGTTGCCAACATCCAGGTACTAGCTGGAGATATCCTGCTATTACAACTGATCTCCAGCCGATAGAGATCAGTTCACTGACCTACATGGCTATGGCTTCACATGGGTCCCATGAATCAACTTTTCCAGGGTTAGAAGGGACTGGAGGGGAAAGCAGAGAAGATCTGCAATCATGGTGCAAAAAGGATCTTTGGATCCAATACAATAAGTGTCTTTGAAATTGTTCAACGACATCACAAAACCTGACCACCTGATAGCAGAATCGAATTTCAGTCAGAATGAGGATTTGCATTCAATACTGTTGTGCTCAGTTCACTCTTTTGTTTGCTCAAATTGGTTTCTTTTTTTATTCTGTTTTATGTAATCCATAAGAATTCTGATTCAAAAGTATGCAAAAATGGATAAAATTTCATCCCGGAAATTGCCGGAGTTCAGTTCAGTTTTGGGCACTACAATTTAAGAAGGATGTAGACAAGCTGGAAGGTGTCCAGAGGAGAACAATGAAGATGTGAGGGGTCTGCAGACCAAGTCCTATGAGGAAAGGTTGAAGGAGCTCGGTATGTTTAGCCTGGAGAGGAGACAGCTGAGAGGTGATATGATAACCATCTTCAAGTATTTCAAGGGCTGTCATTGAGAGGATGGTGTGGAGTTGTTTTCTGTTGCCCAGAAGGTCAGATCAGAACCAATGAGTTGAAATTAAATCAAAGGAGTTCCCGGCTTAACATTAGGAAGAACCTTCTGACAGATAGAGTGGTTCCTCAGTGGATCAGGCTTCCTCAGGAGGTGGTAGCCTCCTTCTTTGGAAGTTTTTAAGCAGAGGCTAGATGGGCATCTGTCAGCAATGCTGATTCTGTGAACTTAGGCAGATCATGAGAGGGAGGGCAGGAAGGCTTGTGTCAATGTTTGGCTCTCGTGGCCTTTCTTACATGCCCAGGGTAATGCTGTTCACTGCTTTGGGGTCAGGAAACAATTTTCCTCCAGACCAGATTAGCCAGGGAACCTGGAGAATTTTTTGGGCCATCTTCTGGGAATGGAGTAAGGGGTCACTGTGTGTGTGTGTGGGGGGTGGCAGTTGTAAATTTCCTGCATTGTGCAGGGGGTTGGACTAGATGACCCTGGTGGTACCTTCCAACTCTATGATTCGATGACTGTCAAACAAAGTGTGCAACTATAAAGTTCACTTCAGCTCTCAACTGAGGTCATTAGCAAGGATTCTGTGTAAATGTTAATTAACCAGTAACACAATAATTTGAAATTAGACCCTTGATAAAATGTTATTGTTCCTGTTTAGGCAATGTTGTCGGAAAGGTCAGCTGTTGATGGTTTGTTTCGAAAAGAGTATAAACTGTGCCAACAGTAACATTGTATGAGGTGATTACTAACATTTCCCTGAATAATCATCCTGAGAGAATCAGCGTATGAGGTCAAACCTTATTAATGGGCGTTTTATTCTTTGCATTTGTTGTGATGCTACTTATGTAATTTAAAGAATAAAGCAAGCTGCTGTTTTATTATGAAAGGGAATAATTTATTAACACTTGGCACTCATAAAGCCATGAATATAATGAAACCAAAGAGCCACATTTCATTCCCTCTTTCTCCTCCCACCGCTTATGCACTTCACGCTAATGAAGTATAATAAGCAATAAAGGTACGGCACCATCATGTCTGTAAACAACATCATCAAAACGCTGAGTGCTAGTTGAAGGTGACAATGGCACTGTCTCAATAGATTTTGAAGAAAATGAATTGGAGGATAAAAACACAGAAATCTCAAGTGTACAAAAAAGCCAGAAGTTTTTATTTTAATGTAGTTAAACATCACCACCCTCATCAATAGTATATGTCATTAAAGCATAATGAATAGTCTCAGAGAACTCTGTGGTACATCTTTACAAGCTTTCTTTCTTTCTTTCTTTCTTTCTTTCTTTCGTTCGTTCGTTCTTTCGTTCTTTCGTTCTTTTGTTCTTTCCTCCCGCCTGCCCGTCTGCCTGCCCCCAGTGAGAACCCAGAGCAGCTTACAAAAATACCCAAACACAGTTTCAATAAACAGGCACTTTAAAAAGGCAGAAACGCAATTTAAAATAAACAGAACAAATAGAGATCCCGGTCCGGTCCTGGGTGCTCCAGGTGGGTGGCAAAGCTCTGTGTGAAAATGCGCACACAACAAAAATAACCTTTGATAACATGGATTTTTTAAACAGTGCTTTTAAACAACTGCCTGCCTGTTTGCTCACTCTTAAATTAGACGTTTGGCCACGGAGAGTTGGTCAGTGATGACAGGCTGGTGGTGTGGAACTAGGACTCCACTGGGCTGTGTGAGAAGGGATATGCATGAAATGTTTCCAAAAGTTCCATACTATGAATAAACAGGAAGTAACTCAATGAACAGGTGTGAGCTGCTCAGAAATAGTCACACTGTTAATGAAAAATAGGCCCCCCGCCAGAGCTGGTTCTAGGGTTTGGGGGGCTCTGGGCAAACAGTTAACCAGGGGCACACCTCTGCACACCACCAGGGCCCCCTCATTCCCCCTTCCCACCTCTACAACTGCATGCCATAGTTAAATTGTGGAACTCCCTGCCCCAGGATGTGGTGGCGATGACTGCCAACTTGGAAGGCTTTAAGAGGGGAGTGGACATGTTCGTGGAGGATAGGGCTATCCATGGCTACTAGTCAAAATGGATACAGTCATGATGCATACCCATTCTCTCCAGTATCAGAGGAGCATGCCTATTGTATTAGGCATTGTGGAACACAGGCAGGATGCTGCTGCAGTCGTCTTGGTTGTGGGCTTCCTAGAGGCACCTGGTTGGCCACTGCATGAACAGACTGCTGGACTTGATGGGCCTTAGTCTGATCCAGCATGGCTTTTTTATGTTCTTATGCCCCTACCTGCTTATGGGTTGTTCTCCTGCTTGCAAACCCCCCTACTGCCCATTCTCAGTTGCCTTCATCACCTGCACACACTTTCCCCAGTGTATGCAGCTGGGAGTGCTGCTGCCATTGCCACCAGAAGTGCCACCACTGTGTACCATCCACATGCCCTTTTGAAATGACACTGGGCAGTTGGGAGCACTGGTATGGACAGGTGGCAGGGGAAGTGTGCGGGTGGGGGTCAGCAGCAGTGGGCCCCACCAGTAGGATTGCCAGGTCCCTCTTTGCCACTGATGGGAGGTTTTGGGGGCAGAGCCTGAGGAGGACAGGGTTTGGGGAGGGGAAGGACTTCAATGCCATAGAGTCCAATTGCCAAAGAGGCTATTTTCTCTTGGTGAACTGATCTTTATCAGCTGGAGATCAGTTGTAATGGCAGGAGATCTCCAGCTAGTACCTGGAAGTTGGCAACCCTACCCACCAGAGTCTTGGGCCCTGGCAACTGCCCCACCTTAGGATGTGCTGACGCCAACCTTGCTCCCTGCTCATGACAGATGAGCAGGATTTGAGTTCAACTGACTGGTGTTTATAACTCTACTGTAATGATTTCAGAATGTGAATACCTAATTCAAGTTTGTTACCAAACAGTTTACATAGCAGCTATCTACCCAAAGATGGTCAATGGAACACAGGCAAAACAGAAACCGGACTGATCTAAAATGAAACCATCACACTTTTCCCCCCTTTTTGCTTTGAGCATGGATAGCAAAATCATGTGCATGAGCATAACATGTGCATAGCACTCAATGCATGTGCATAACACTCAATTCACAGTTTTTTGGTCATGAACCATATTATCATTTTGTCACGAAATGTGTTATCTACCTTTTCTTGTCGGCTTTTGGAAGTAAATTTCTGGTTGTTAAAGTATTTTGACAAGGAATCACACTACTTTTCCCAACCTATGTAATTTTCCGCCCATTGTTTTGATTTGTGTAATGATTTTGAAATGTCTCCTCAGTCTGTTGATTATTGTCTGTTCTGCTGATCAGTGAGGGAACCATATGCTGCAATTCTACTCACCTCCTGCTTTTTTACTATGAAGGATTCCCTTGACAAAGGCTTAGACTTTGCCTTTGTTATTTCAAAACCTGAAGTCAAATCAGGATACCTTACTTTCAACATTCACTTTGGAAAGCTGGTCATAAGGGACCAGTATGGGCAAAAGTAGAAAGATAACAGATGTTTGAGGAGACATCTGTGTTTACTTCCCCATTAGATTCCCTGTGCTTCATATCTACACAAACATGGGCTCCCAAAAGAGTCAAGGAATTAAACCAATGAAAATTAAAGCATGCCATTAAAGCCAGCCAGCTAAGTTCTTTCGCTATTTCGTTTTCAACTTAGCTGATGGGAAAGGACAGAGATTTATGGCATTGGTCTTACTTAATTTCTAAGGCTATTGGGTGGGAACTAGGGCACTCCTGTGCTCTGTATATCCCTTGAACACTCAATAAAAGATTAAATAGGAACGGACAAGAATTCACAGTAAGGAGGACAAAATGCTCAGTGGTATGCATCATGATCCACAGAAAATTTGATGTTCAAAAATTTAAAGCAGTGGTTCCCAAACATTTTGGGCCACGCCCCCTTGGCTCCACAAACTTAACCCCTATCCTATAAAAAGCATTATTCAAAATAGGGGTTTGCATGACTCACTAAAGAAGATAATAAAAATAAAATTTCAAATCCGTAACAATTAATTGGACATCTATTCAAAATCAAAGTAAAACTTTTTAGTTGAAATTTATTCAACAAAACTAATCAAGTTGATCCAGTGGTACCCGCTCTTCAAAGTCTGGAAAGAAAATTCTGATAGTTTCCACCAAATTTGCCAGCATGGTGCCATGGCTTGATCTATTGTAAATTAGTGAACAACACAGTTGAAGGGGCCCACCTCTAGTGCCCCCCTGCCGCCCTCTTGCCTCTTAGTGCCCCCCAAGGTAATCCCACTGCCCCCCAGGGGGTGGTACTGCCCACTTTGGTAACCACTGATCTAAAGGTTCACAGAGATTCTAGAAACTGGGGGAGCTCTGTTTTGACTGTAATAGTTATTAATGAGAACTGGGTCCAGGGCCACTACAGCCTAGGTCTAAATTATTTTACCAGTTTTCTCTCAACCAGTTTTCCAGATGTTCAAGTCAAGGATGGGCAGAATACTTACATGACAATTAAAAAACAGGAAACATTGTGTCACTCAAAGTTTGATCAATAGGTATTTATTATATTTAATGAAAGACCATTTAAATATGAAAATGGCATGCTATTTGAAGAAGCGTTATCTAAGATTACAGAAGTTAACGTTAGCCCCCAACAAATCACATTACAATGGCAGAACAAAATATGATATTTTACTGGCCAGGCAAAAATTCCCATTTAAAGCTGTGTCAATCTGGAAGAGACACCTAAATAAATGAGATTCTCTTGCTGGTGTCACAATTCATGAATGCTGGCCTGATTACTCAAACGAAATTCAAGCAGCCATAAGATTGGTAATCATACCTTATTTTGAGACAAATCTGGTTATGAAATTCCTCTTAAAGGTCAGAACAACTTGTCTTCCAGTAAATGTTAAAAGGTCATGTTTTATTCCCACTTGCTTAATTTCTGATAAATCCGCTGAGAATTTGTAATGGCTTCATGAGCATAGGCAAAATGTAATGTCACTCATCTATTGCAGGCATATAATTCCATCTATTGCAGACAGCTGTGCATTCCTAACTGTTGCTGGAAACTCCCTCCACTGTTTGTCTCTACATTTCCTACCTTCCTATATTAAACCCAGTCAACAGACTCATAAAATGAGTTGATACTCTATCTTGAGATCAACAACTGTCCTATTCAAAGTGAATGCAGCCTGTTGCAGAATACCATGCTGACACATAAGCAACATTCTGTTTAAGTCCTCCTAGAGGTTGAGACACTCAGCAGCCATCCAAGGTCGCTGCCAAGTGAACACATGAAGCTGCCTTATACTGAATCAGACCCTTGCTCCATCAAAGTCAGTATTGCCTACTCAGACCGGCAGCAGCTCTCCAGGGTCTCAGGCAGAGGTCTTTCACATCACCTACTTGCCTGGTCCCTTTAACTGGAAATGCCAGGGATTGAATCTGGGACCTTTTGCATGCCAAGCAGATTCTCTACCACTGAGCACACTGAGGCACACCACTCTTTTGAGCCACTCAGTTTTGCTGAGGGACGGGGGGTCCTTGCTTCTCTCTGGGCATCCATGCTGTTACCACCTGGCTGATTAGAGTATTCCTGCTATGAGAGCCAGCAGCACTCCTTGCTCTCTGCATTGCTGTTTATAGGCTCCACCTTATGTCCACATCTGTTTTCGCTCTGATTAGCCATCTTGGGGACAGCTTACTGCAATTGCACATTCATGGGCATCTAGCAATCTGTTGACCAACCACCTCCTTTCCCCTGATGCCCTTTTAGTAATGTGTTTGAGAGGAGCTTATTGTGATTTCAGAGAACAAGCTTTCGGCATTCAGGAAATTCATCAAAAAGAAAATGTCCCGCCACATACTCTGCACAGCAACAGATGGAATAAGGATACAAATTAGGGTTGCCAACCTCCAGGTGGGGTTTGGAGCCTAGGTAGCCACTTTGTGCAGGCAATGAAAATGAAAGGGAGATGCCTACAGCAGTAGTGGAAGAATACTCAGGATGCACTGGGAATTTTTGTCATTTTGTGTTTTAAACTCATTTTCATAACAGTGAAGATAGCAGTTTTTTTAGAGACTTGAAAGTGGTATGATTGTTGTTCCTTGTGTGTATGTTCTTTCCGCTTCCATCTGTGTTCAAAAATTTTGCAACTTTCTGTAGAGTCTCAAGCCACCATGGACCAGAGGTGACAGTGTAATAAAAGAAACAAAGGTGTACATCATGCTTGTATCTCTCCACTCCAACTCCCTTAAAAGCTCTTGTCAGTTACCTGCACAGAACAGCTGAGAGTACATGTCAGAGTTCTGACGAGATCTTATAGACTTTAAAGAAATACTTTGTATGTTCCTCTGCTAAAAGAGTATGAAAAAAGATCCAAAATGATAGGTAACAACTGTTCTACAGAAATTTGTCTACCATTACTAATGTTTTAATTGAGGATTCCAGTGCCTTACCTCAGGGTTCCCTGGTACAGGGTTTGAAACATCTGCCTTTCATGATAATCACTGCAGTAGTGTATGGATGTGTACAGTGAATGCATGTGGTGGGAGGACCCTGGTATGATCCCACCTAGTGATTTTCGTGGACCTACCAGCTATTAGAGTTCAATGAGCGCATTAAGCAACAGGGAATGACCTCCAATTCTCATGTACAATATCTTATGATAAAACAATAAACACAAATAATATAAATCCTTTCAAAACTTCTTCAAGCTGAAAACCCAAACAGGATACACCCCGCCCCCATCCTATTGCCTTCCACTCAGCTCTTCCCAGGATGGGTCTAGAGTCTGGCTGCCTGCCAAGCACTTCTCTTCTCCATTAGCCTCAAATAATAAAAACACAGGCTTATTAAGAAGACCTCATGCCTAGTTCCCTTTGGGAGGGCAAAAAGATGCTCTCCTTACTGGCAGGTTGAAATCTCCATCTTCCTTCTAAGGCTTTTAAGTGATGTACATTGTAAAATCACAAGTGTTTTTCATATTTATTTCAACAACAGCAAAATATCATATTAAACACACAAACCCACCTTCTGAAGTAAAATGCATGGTTGGGGCATGACAGGGGTTTTCAATCAAGATACAGATTTATGAAATGGGACTCATGCCAGGCGGTCACTAGAGGAAATAGCCTTCTGTTACAGGCAGTCTGAAATCTCCACTCCTAAAGGAAGAGGGAGGGAAAATTGCTCCATAGGATTCAGCCTTTCTTCTCCTAAATGGTCAACCCATCAAAATGCTAGGTTTTTAACCCTTAAAACTGGAGGGGTTACACACAGTCCATGCCTCCAATTCCCAAAAAGAAAAGGAACGTCAAAGACTGCAGTAACTATTTGACCATCACATTAATTTCTCACATGAGTACAGTGATACTCAAAATCTTACAACAAAGACTGTTACCATGTATGGAACGAGAAATGTCTGATGTTCAAGCTGGATTCAGAAAAGGAAGAGGCACTAGAGATCAGATTGAAATTTACATTGGTTACTGGAGCATATGAGAGAATTTCAGAAGAAAACCAGGCAGCCATGACAGAAGTAGAAAAAATGCTTGTGTCACTGACAACCAAGATCAAGTTAATACATGTCATAGTATTCCCTATTACTATGTATGGGTTCGAAAGTTGGACAATGAAGCAAGCTATCAGGAAGAAAGTAGATTTCTTTGAAATGTGGTGTTTGAGGAGAGCTTTCCAGATACCGTGGACTGCCAAAAAGGCAAATAAGTGGGTTGTAGATCAAATCAAGCCTAAACTGTCCCTAGAAGCTAAAATGATTAAATGAGGCTATCATACTTTGGTCACATTATGAGAAGACAAATCACTGGAAAAGACAGTCATGCTAGTTGAAGGCAGCAGGTAAAAAACCAAAACAAGGATGTTAACGATAGGATGTTTTGGAGGACATTGAATCATAGGGTCGCCATGAGTTGGAAGCAACTTGATGGCACTTAACACATACACATTCCTCTCATTTATCTTAAAGAAAATTAGCCTCAAACTGGAACAGTTTCTATATGAAGCTTAATTATATGAAGCTTAATTATACTTATAAAGAGATATTTTGTTATGGTTGTGTTCTAATAAATGGTTTCATTTGGTACTAATAATATATTGCTGCCAGGTACGTCACTGGTGGGAGTTGTGGGGGAGGGGCACTGTCAGGGAAACGTCTGAGGAAAACATGGAAGTGATGTCATGCCTCTCTAGCAATCGCCAGAAACTCTGTGGTAAAACCCTAATGTTTCTGGTGATTCCTAGAAAGGACTGATATCACTTCCAGCTTCCCCCTGAAAGTGACATCATACCATCAGCTTGATGGTGATTTTTTGTTTATTTCCCCCCTGCAGCTATCCAAGTGGCAGTGGGAAGAGAGGGCTGCTGGCAGGATGTCTCCTGCCATAGAGGGAGGCCTGGCAACCTTGTGAAAGGAAGAGTACTGATGAAGCGTTAAAGTGTTTATACTAGGTGAAACAGAACTGCAGTTAATTGCTTTGCGATATCATCCTAGAAAAGAGCCTTAACGAAGCACTGCAGACAGACTCCTGAGATGTATGGCCATGCCCTTTTGTGATGATTAATTTTCTTTCGAAAAGAAAACTCGTATCTGATTTATTCTGACCTATGGTGTTCCATTTCCTCCCTTCATACACAGTTGCTAACTGTGTTTGTGAAAGGCTTTACTGGGCAGTAAAGGAGAAGGGGCTCCAGGTGTGCAGAGAATAGCTTGCAGCATGCTCAAACCAAGGCCTACCTGAACCCTACTGAAGGAAAGGGCGAAGTTGAATCTGGCCATCTGAAAGCAGCTGCTGTAGCCTGGGGTAATAGGGGATAATGAGAAAATACTGAAGGGACAACTGAATGTGTTCCTAGCTAGGTTAATAAATAGGCTGTTTAAGGCTGTAAGGCCAGATAGCTGCAGAGCAAGAAGGTTGCCAACTCACCCGGCTGCTCTGGTTTATTTGTTTGCTTTCAGGCCATTTATCAATGCATCAGAGATACACACACAGACAGAGATCATGTTTTTGTTCTCGTTTCTTTTTAAACATAGGTCATTTATGCATGGGAGTTTTACCTGAGGTTTATTGCTCACTGGACCCACACTTTCCTGTTGGGAATCTATACACCAGCAGTCTCCAAGCTCAAATCAAGTCCCCACCCCTTGAAATGCTGCTTGGTAATTGGCTTACTTTGTAGAGCTTACTGTGAGAGAAAATCCCCCCCAAACCCAATTGCTGCATAAAAAAGCATTTTAAGAACAAAAAACAAAAAACGGAGCAATCGGAAAGAAGGGGGGAGAAATCCAAGCCTTGGTTTTAAAAATACTTTTTTTCTGCTCAGAAAGAGATCCGAGGAAGCAGGAAACATTTGAATCCCCACCTCTGGACATGCTGCTTTGTACTTGGCTGTGAGAGAAACCCAGCTTGTGTGTACCACGTTTTGCCTTATGCATGGAAATTTCATCCGGGCTGAGCTCAGGGGAGAGGGAAGAATCGGGTTAACAGATGAATGGGAAGTCCCAGGATTTGTGAGGGCTGGCAGCGAGGTCATCTCTAATGGAGGGAAAACATGCATAACTCCAAGGGACAACTGAGACATACAGGGGGCGAACTTGAGTGAAAGTACCTATGCATAAACGACCAAAACTTGACTGATTTAGAGACAGATTGCAAATTTCTCATCATCATTATGATCACTGCAGTGGAAGGATTTGTGTGACACCTTCATTTGTGTTAATATACAGCCCTATGGCACTCATGGCCCATAACACCAGCATAATATAGGCGTGGATCAGCTGGTGTCTATGTTCCCTTCAACAGAGACATTAAGTTGAAAAAACAGTATACATTTAGGGGACAAAGAGCATAGCGACACGGCGCTACTGAAATCTCTCAACACTGCCAACACCCACCATTCATGGAGCGGCACATTGATGATTTCTTCATATTAACGATGCATGAAAAGAACTAAGCCCCTCATGTTAATTCCTGATGGCTATCCATGTTAGTCTAGAGCAGCATAATAAAGGGGGAGTCCAGAGGCCCCTTAAAAGCTAACAAAATTTATTCCATCATAACTTTTTGTGAATCAGAACTCACTTCATCAAGTGCTGGGACTGCTTATTCATTAGGCAAATGCATTGATATTAAAGGCTGCAAACAACAGAAAGACCACACTTTGGGGTTAGGGGTGATATTTTAATTATTGAGGCAATGCAAATCCCTGCTTGTATGAAATATAACCAACTCTCTGCTTTCTATTTGTGTTGCTCCATATGGCCAGGTTGATGATCATGCAAGGCAAAAGGGGCCAGTGCTACCATTTAGAGACAAATGTTCGGCTCTCACCCAGACAGGTGGCTGTAAGTTTTGTTGTCTTTACCAGTTCATACAATAGATACTTATCAAGTGATCCCTATTTGACAAACACTGATAACTAGGGCTGAGTGGGCTGGGTTCTTCTGGGCACCTGCAAGTTGTATGTGGTCCATCTGGGCTAGCTAAAGTGCCCCCATGTGCTATGATTCTCTAGTTTGACATTGGTTCTCGTAGGCTTTGCCCCATTGGCTTGCAGTTCTGCTGAATTCCTGGGTTTTGGTTTGGTTCTGTTGGGCTTGTGATGGTTCTAGGAGTGAGAGGCAGTGGTTTCTCACTGGCATGCCTCTTTGCTTTCCCCCTGGAGGGAAAAAGTCTGTTTTCCTCCAGTGGAAACAATGAAGGATGGGAGGGATTAAATTTAAATGCTCCTATTGACCCATATGGGGAATCATTCCAGGGCTTTGGTGGGAGGGGACTGTTTTTTAAGATAGACACCAAATTTGCAGCATAGCTGCTGGTAACTTGCCTTACAAGAACCCCTGAGTTTGGTAAAGCTTAGATCAGGGGGTCCAATTTTATTGGCCTCCATTTTTCCTCCATTTGGGGGCCAATGCAATCGGACCCCCAACCTAATCTTTACCAAACTCAGGGGTTCTTCTAAAAAGTTACCAGCAGCTATGCTGCAAATTTGGTGTCTCTACCTTAAAAAAAAAACAGCCCCCCCATAGCCCCGGAAAGTTTCCCCATAGAGTATAATGGAGCAGAGGGAATTTAAAGGATCCCATTGAAGCCTATGGGGATTCCTGAAAAGCTGAAAAAAACTGATATCCCCCCCCCCCCCCGCTTTTTGGCTTTGGCTTTTTTCAGCTCCTGTTAAGGGGTGCCTTTTTTTAGTTTGGCATATCTGAATGCACAACCCTATGGTTAACTACTGTTGGGTCAGAATGGACAGTTGTGACTGACAGTTTGAAGTTCCACCTTCTGGGAGCTTCTGCCATTCATTTTCAAATGATGGACTGATATGTTGAAAAGGGCCAGAGAAAAGGGAAACAACTGAACAACAAAGCCATGCAGACCAATAATATCAAACTGTTCCTTACTTGTTTTCATCAAGCTTACCATGTGGTTTCTTCAAGCCAGTAATCCTCTCATAATTGAATAAGTGAATGCTGGGTGGTACCCAAAGTCCAAGCAGGCCCTTATTGAAGACTAGAAGACTAAGGGGTCCAAAAAGCCTTAATTATAAGAATAAAAGTATAAAAAAGAAGTTTGTATAGTGTGCAGAGAAATGCATTTTAATTTGAATGTTTGGACATGACAATACCTTCACATTTAGTTTTAAAACAGGAGGTGGGGGAGGAAGTCAATTGCTCTCAAGCCTCACCCAAAGGCTTTAGAAATGTTAAGGCCTTCCTAGCCAGAGACAAAAAAAGTGTAGGCTCACACCTCCAGCTGAAAGCTGACACTTGGAAGGGACACAGAGACTTAGGGGGTGAAGAGAGGCTGGGATTTTTCTTGCTGGAGATTTCAGAAAAGGATTATTTGACCCAAAGAGGGTGGGCAAACTGAGATAATAAAATCCATTGGCACAATAGGAGGAGTCTCTCACACTTGAGCGACAGCTGAAGACTGTCATTGCCATGTAGAACAGAAAAGGGCTGCCTGCCTGAACAAAGACATCGAGGTAATGAGAAGCTTTTAGAATGGTGTAACCTCTGAACTTAAAGAGCCTGCCTCAGAAGAAGACAAGCTAGGGCATGTACAGAATGAGGGGCAGAGGAATTGTGCATTTACACCTATGTTTTGTATTTCTTGCTCAATCTGTTGTTGTGCTGGGAGTATGCATGTGGACATGTTACTTTCAATAAATTCTTTACTGTTTTGAATGCTGGTAGTTGTTCTCAGTACCATATAGACCGCCACCTTTTAAAAAAAACTATTTTAAAAAGGCACCAGGGGAAGGAAGGGGGTCAGTTGGTAAGTCTCTGTACCAGTAGTTACTATTTGCCAGATAGGGGAAGATGCTGGCACTAGGCCAAGCCTTAGAATGGCAGTGCAAGAAGCTATGAGCGCTGGCCCTATGTGCTGGTAATTCCTAAAATGGTCCTTTGGTGGCAGTTGGTGGGTTTCTCATTTATGCTGGCTGATTTCTCATGCATTCTTTTTTATTTCCTGGGGCCTTTTATCTACCTGTTTATGAGATGAAGAACTCAGATGATGATTTGGAGGCAGACAAGGACAAAGTTGGAGCACCTCTCCCCCATGCCAAGTACAGCCCTCCCCATACTCATCTCTCTTTCAGATAAACAAATTCATCTGGAAGCTCTTCAAACGAACAAGCAGAACTGGTAAACATGATTTGCCTTCTTGCTGTGCTCTTCAATAGCTCCAGCTTGAACAAGCAGCTTAGCCTTTTCCTCTGGCAGCTCTTATGAAGTGATCATTTAAAGCTTCTATTTAAAAAAAGAAAGAAAGAACATCCCCCCCCCCCAAAAAAAAACAGCCTTTGCCAAGGCAGGCTTGATTGATTTGTCAAGGTGTGTAATATTCAATAGTAAATTATGAGTGATTTTGGATTGCTTAGTTGGCTAAGTATCATTGGAGAATCACACTGAATTGTATGAATGCATCGCAAAGCTCCAACAATTAAAACTTAAATCTGTAGGCCATTTTCCAGCATCAAATTAATCCTCATTGAATGAAGATGGTGATGCTTTATGCACCTGTTCTGTATTTCAAGGCCCTAAATTACCCTTATGAATGGCTTGTAATTGTCTTCATGTTTGCCACCCAAATACTTGTCAGGGATGCAATCTGTATGTGGATAGGTCTACAGAACTAGATCAAGGCTGCTGTAACTCCAGAAGTAACTTTGCTGGGTCATTACTGTCCATTACTATCAGCCCTGAAAAGATCTTCAAAGGAAAAAAAATCCTTCCAAACAAGCTGAGAATACTAAGTAGAGCTGGTTTCCAAAAACCTTAGATGAAATAACTGGCCATATACAGTAGCTTTGCATTGCAGCTACTAGTTAAGGTGGTCAAGGGGATGGAATTTCACCTAAAGTCTCTAAATCTCTAAATGACAGAAGTAGGGATGGTATTACAGGAGATGGATCTTTATTTCAAATGTGTTTACATCCTAGCATTGCATACTGAACTTTGTCAAAGGCAGTGTTCTGGGATAAGGAACAGGAATTATAGAATGGCATTGATATAAATGGTGCTTTATAGAGCAACATGAGCTAACAGAGTGTAACAGTGGGAAAGGAAGGGAACAGATGCAGAGTCATAGGACAAAATATGCACAAATATAATTACACACACTTCAGATTAATTTATGTGGGGCATGAAAAGATTAAACCAAAGTCTTCACAGAAAAGGTATGCTTTGTGGAAGAATTTGATGCAAATGGTACCAAGTAGATGTTTTGACAAGTCCAACATCAAGCAGAGAAGGACATTGCCTGGTGCCAAGCAGATGCCTGCTGCCAACCAAATGGAGCCCCTGAAACTTCCATGGTAGTGATAAGGAGCAACCAGGGTAATTGAAGGATGCCAAAGGGCATCCAGCCAGTCCTAAGTTTTAGCAGCATCCTGAGTCAATGCCATGTTACCTGTTGGTGCAGCTTCCATTCTGCTGTTTCAGAAGGTTGCCTCAGGTGGTTATTATTGGCCGGAGGGGCAGCCTGCCATCTTGCCTGTCCATCACTTCCAGCTACCATCTTGCCTGCCTTCCTATTCCCTCCCCCTCTGACTGGATCCTGAGCAGCTAATTGTCCTTGCCCTTTTCCCCAGCCATCTTTAAATACATTGTGGCAAATAGGGTTGCCAAACTCCAGGAACTAGCTGGAGATCTCCCGCTATTCCAACTGATCTCCAGCCAACAGAGATCAGTTCCCCTGAGGAAAATGGCCGCTTTGGCAATTGGACTCTACAGCATTGAAGTCCCTCCCCTCTCCAAACCCTGCCCTCCTCAGGCTCCACCCCCAAAACCTTCCACCGGTGGTAGGGTTGCCTACTTACCTTGAGAAGTAATAGTGATATGTTCATGGACTTCACTTGTTACATATGGAGACTGTACCCTCTGACCTCGAGATTTCGTATGATGACTGATCTATTATGTAGTATTTGTATTGCATATGAGTGAGAGATTTTGTGTGTATAACATTGAGTTAGTTCATGTTTACCATTATAGTTGTAGTAAGAGCACATAGCATAGGAATATCATCATTAAAAGTGCAACCTTGATATGAAAACCTGGTAAAGATTATAATAGATTGTTTTGGTTATAAAACAAACCCTGGAGGTTGGCAACCACATAATTTCAGTCTAGACAAGCCCTTGAGATTGGCAAACGCTCTTTCCTCCAGGCCATTCCTGGAGGGTGGCAACAGAGAATTTTTCTCCAGGCCAGTCCTGGAGGTTGGGAAATGAGGTTTTTTCCTCCTTAGGTTCATTCAGGAGGGTAGTAACAACAAAACTTGCAACTTAGATTTTGCAACTTGATTTACACTATAATAGGTTGTTTTGCTAGAACACAACCTCCAGGTACTAGCTGGAGATCTCCTGCTATTACAACTGATCTCCAGCCGATAGAGATCAGTTCACCTGGAGAAAATGGCCAAAAAGCTCCCACCGGTGGTGAAGAGGGACCTGGCAACCCTAACCTCCCACTGGCGGTGAAGAGGGACTTGGCAACCCTAACCGGTGGCGAAGAGGGACCTGGCAACCTTAGTGGCAAATCACAGATGCCTGATAGGGCATCTGTGATTTGCCACTGCCAACCTCCAGGTGGTGGCTGGAGATCTCTTTTGTTTATGGCTTAAGCACAACATTGAAGTGATTCAGGTAGATGATTTAAAAAGTTTCCACATTGTTGAACTTTTGAACCATAGCTCTATTCAGGCATTCAGCAGTTTTTTGTTAAAAGACAGGCTTTCTCCCAGCCAGCATCAGGCTTTTATTCCGCCACACGCTGGCTTAAGCTTCCAGCTCCTTATCCAGTGAGTTCTAACTTTCTCTCCGATGGAACTAATGGTTTTAACTTTCAGCCTCTCACCATGAATCCATCAGCTCCCATTGGTCACTCTTAGGGAGAGGCAGAACTTAACCTGTCTCGTCACAGCCATGCTATTTTAACATGGGCTAGGAGAGAGAGCGGACAGTGAAAAATAACACCGCTGCAGCTCCTGAGCCAAGGTGGAGACAGAACCAGACGGGAAGGGTAGGCAGGGAGGCGGAAGCTAATTATTTATTTATTTACAGCTTTTGCCAGAACATAGTAAACAATTACAATCTTAAAAAGGATTTTAAAAGGGTAGGTATCAAATCTAAAAGTATCTCCACAGCTTAAAAGAAATATATTAAAATGATAAAATAGTTGCAATAAAAACGTTATACTAAAATGTACCTCAAAGTTAATTGGGACCAATATTAACATTACCATTAGCGATCTCTCTCAAACGGACCTTAGTAGCCACTGAGCAAAATTTAGCAACTTGGGAAAGACAAAAGGTGTCCCCCTCCCACAGCAGAAATTTCATTACCTCTTCTTCTGAAACAAACTCCCTTAGTTCTTGTAGGTTATCCGGGCTGTGTAACCGTGGTCTTGGAATTTTCTTTCCTGATGTTTCGCCAGCGGCTGTGGCAGGCATCTTCAGAGTAGTAACACTGAAGGACAGTGTCTCTCAGTGTCAAGTGTGTAGGAAGAGTCAGAGAGGGGTTGGGTTTGAGCTGAGTACTGTCCTGCAGACATAATGTGCTAATCATTGTCCTGTAAGTATCAAGACACTGAAAGACTGGACAATTCTACCAACTATTTTGTCAGATTGCACAGAGAAGCCATTGAAATTCATAAACATCAACACAACTTTAACAGAAAAGAAGAGAGTTTAAGAATGAATAAGGCTTGGCTTCCTGCCCTGAAAAACCTCCAGACTAACAAAGGCTACAGTCAACAATAGCCATGCAGATTTCACACATTACCAGATCATTTCAGGATACAATGCTTCCATATTAACATACCACACTCTCATTAGTACATTATCTTGATACTTACAGGACAATGATTAGCACATTACGTCTGCAGGACAGTACTCAGCTCAAACCCAACCCCTCTCTGACTCTTCCTACACACTTGACACTGAGAGACACTGTCCTTCAGTGTTACTACTCTGAAGATGCCTGCCACAGCCGCTGGCGAAACGTCAGGAAAGAAAATTCCAAGACCACGGTTACACAGCCCGGATAACCTACAAGAACCAATGAACTCTGACCATGAAAGCCTTCGACAAAACTCCCTTAGGTTCACCAGTGGATGAATCAACTTCTGGGGTGGAAGCTAAGGCTGAATGGATGGGAAGGCAGCAGTGAAAATGGTCTCCCTTCTCTCCCCCCCACCCCCAGTCTGTTTGCACGGGGAAATGGAAGGCTTCATGTCTTTAGGGATGCCACAAACTTCACCGTGAGCAGGTCTGGCAGGTAAATATACTATGTTCGACAGCCTCCATCACTCACGAGCCAAGCCTCGGGTATGTTCGCTTCGCTACCATTTGCCTCGAGCAGCTGCCAAGCAACTTCCCAGCTGCGCAGTAGCTGCAATGTTTTAGTTTCCTTTTGCCTTGCAAGCCACTTCTGCATCCGTGCAGCAGGTGAAACTGATTCTCCCCCAGTGTCATGGATGGTTGGGCCAGATAATTAAATAATGCTGGGTATTATGATTCCCATAAGGCTGGGGTCATACATAAAATAACCTCGATGATATCATGAGCTTAAATAAACGCCAAACAATATGATTGTTATTTTAAAAAAACACAGGGTTTGTTTATGATTGCTGGATGACTGATTAAGTGGCTCTCTGTTTATATGATTGGCTGCTGAGCCTGTGGGAGAGGAGGGAAACTTGGATTCCCATCATGGTGTGTAACATGCTTGCTTGAAATACCACTGGCTGCATTGTACTGTACCATAGTGTACAGTAAGCGAGAAGTATATTCTCACAAACAGCCCACTGAAAAATCAGTTCCCTGCTTGTGACTGGTGAGCAGAACATGAGCCACAAGGGTGTGTGTTTGGGGACACCATCTGTCTTTTTTATCCTTCTGGGGATAATAGTTACTGATGGATGAGACATTTGAATCTGGGAAATTGTGAAGCTGCATGCCTAAATTTTGGTGGTGGTGGAAAGTGCCATCAAGTCATATCTGACTTACGGCTACCCCTGAGGGAGCTTTCAAGGCAAGAGACGTGCGGAGGTGGTTTGCCATTGCCTGTCTCCGCAACAAGACCCTGGTATTCCATGGAGGTCTTCCATCTAAATACTAGCCAGGGCCAACCCTGATTGGCTTCTGAGATCTGACGTTTACATGACATTAAAAAATTGGCTAGACAAATCTCATACATTTGATCCTTATCTCTGATCTCTCCCTTAGAGAATGCAGATCCTTATTCAATCTCTCACATCTCATTTAGCTTTGCCATTGGTTGCACTTGCCACGACCCTCCTGTCTGCAGCACACCTGACAAAACTGACAGTGGGAGGCAATGCAAACAACATGCTCTCCCCTATAGGCACTTTGCTATGCGTGTCATGGAGATGTTATGCGTCTATTCCCCTGAGTACTTGTCTTCCAGTACAAGCACATTGCCTCTCTACTCTGAAGTTGCACTGTTGTGTCTATCATGCCTCTATCCTCCCCCTGAGTAGGAATGCAAGTCTACTATACTATGTATAGGAGTTCCACAGGGCCTGTAAAACAGAGCTGTTCCGCCAAGCCTATGGTTGAGCTCAGCTATGGTTTTTCCATCAATGCTGGCCTCCCTACCTTCACCCCCCCACACACACACACACTTCTATTGAACTTATTACAATCTATGTGGGGGGTTCTGACTGTTTACAGGCCCTTCTGTGGACCATCTTATACATTTTGTGGATGTTTTATGGGCTATGTTGGGGGATGTTTATTTATTTATAGGCCATTTACGCATGGTTGTTTATCCTTCTAAACTCCCTGGCTTGTTGCGAATATAATGAGGCTTCACGCACGGCCTGTGTGATTGGCCCACCCAATACCAGAACTTCCCCGGGTCTGCAAAGTGATGGATTGCAGCGATATAAATTAAAGGACCGCTGCAACCTATCCGGGTCGACTCTCTCTCTCTCTCTCCCTCCATTCCAGCTTTCTCTTACTCCACCCGGCCCTGGCAGCTTCCACCCCACCCCACACCAGCTTCCCCTCCCCTCCTCCCATCCGGTGGGGTGGAAGTGCGCGGAGCACCCACGGCAGCTCCAAACCTCCCCCCCAGCTTCCCCTCTTCCCAGCCCGGGGATGGTAGGGTGGAGGCCATGGAGCAGCTGCGGCAGCTTCCACCCCCCACTGGCTTCCCTTCCCCCTGGCCCAGTGGAGTGGAGGCGCGCGGAGCAACCGCGGCAGCCTCCACTCCTGCTAGCTTCCCCTCGCCTCTGCCCAGAGACATCAGGTGGAGGAGAGTGGCTGCAGCTCCTGTCATGCGCTCCTTTCCGCCCATGCGTGCAGTTCTTTTGGGAAAGAGTGCTGTTTCAGAGGGACAAATTAATCCGCAAACGGCCATGCATAAATGGCCATAGTGTTTTTAATATGATTTCATTGTAATTTTAATATTTGTTGGTGCTAAAAATAATATTATATAAGCTGCCCTGAGCCCGGCTCCGCTGGGGAGGGTGGGATATAAGACTGAATAAACAAACAAACAAATAAATAAATAAACATACCACACTGGTTCTAGTAGCTTTGCCTCCCTTCTTCCCTCTTTATCTCATTTTAATAATTATTTCATTTAAAAAGGTTTTTATTGTTGATATGGTTATTTGGGATGACTTAAATCGAAAATGGAATTTTAGTGAGAAGTGGTTCAGCAGTGTCTCTCCCTGAACTCCAGAATCTTTTCATTAACTAATCTAAATAGTCACAGTTTTCTTAATAATTTTTAAAACAAATAACACAAAGCACTTTAGCTAGCTTCTGCTATTGTTTACCTATTGTTTACCACTATTGTTGTATTAATTTTTTATATTGCCATGTTATTAGATTTGTAATAGCATGGATCTGACAGTATTTATAACATGAATATTTTGCAGGAAAACCCCCACTAGTAACACCAGTACTGAGCTGACAGATGAGATATTACATAATAATAAAAAAATCAGGGTTCTCTTCTTTACAGGCTACAGAATCACTGTCATGTCAGTTCATATTCCATAGAGCAAAAGCAGACCTTTCTCCCAGCCTGACTGAGATTGTTGTAAGTGAAGTATGTCAATGAAGATGGTCATTCCAGATGACACTCTCTGCCTGAATCTCTCCTTATCAAGAATTCCTTTGAAGGGGGAGAGACAGCTAGAGCTCTGGCAATAGTAAAATTATTTTCAAGCGCTAGGTGCTTTATAGAGGCCTAATAGGAACTCCCAAAAATAGGAGAAAATACATGGTAGAGTAATTATAGAATCATAGAGTTGGAAGGGACCACCAAGGTCATCTAGTCCAACCCCCTGCAAAATGCAGGAAATTCTGAACTACCTCCCCCCCACACACACACACACCCAGTGACCCATACTTCATGCCCAGGATATGGCCAAGGTGCCCTCCCTCTCATGATCTGCCTAAGGTCATAGAATCAGAAATTAAAAGGGAATCGGATGGTTTACCATGGTTTCAGACAGCAGTATGTTACAGAACACTTTATTTGCACCTATAGGGGATGGATGAAACTCTCAATACACACTAGGAATTGAAGAGCAGGATGAAGTAGTTAAGCTGAAATAAAACTTGTGGAAATTCAAAGCCTTATACAGTTTTAATGTTAAGAATTGAGAATTCGCCCACCTATTTTTCTTCAAATGCTGGGCTTAGATTTAACCCTTTACTGATTTTATAGAAGAGATAGTTACTGATATTAGCATACAGTGAGCCAATTTTTTCACTCGATCTCACCCAATTCCCTTTCTTATTAGAGCCCTCACCCATACCACATGACTTCTGTCCTTGCAAGTTCTATGATGATCAGCAAGATAGCCTTTTTGGGCAGTCAAAACAGGCTCCTCCCTTTTTGCACCACCAGAAAAGCTGGTTGGATCCACCCCAGTAGACATATGTTTATATCAACATTTATGGGTGAATTTGTCCATGATTCCATTCATTTCCCCCATTATATGAAAGAAGCTGCAATACCATTCTCACTCTTCAGGGGGAGATACTCTGACCCAAGTGGTACAAAGTTGGTCTATTTTGAGTTTGCTTGGCTGTAGACTGCTGTTGCCACTTGAGTGTTGAAGCAAGCAAGAGGAGAGGTGGTGCCTGAAAATGGTAATAGTTTCCTCACAGTCCTTATTCATCCCCAGAACATGAAACGTGATATCATAAGTTTCTACAAAACTCTTCTCTATCACCACGGTAAATCGTTTCCTAAATTTCCCAGGCCTCTCTTCTGGTTCTGCACGTGGTTACCATGGCTGGATCCCTGCATCCACTCCCTTAGGACAACTATGGAATCGTGTGAACTGTGCACCCCATGTCCACTCAGATTGGGCTGGCAATGTCAACCTCACCACCCACCTGATTATCAGTACATTTGTATCCCACCATTCCTCCAAGAAACGCATGCCTGTTTCATTTTCACACTTCAGTCTTCAGTTCCCCACAAACCCATCAGCACAATGAACTGCCCAAGAACCAAATCCCCAAATCCTGAAATGTAATTATTTCTAGAAATTGTCTAGCCTTTCCAAATTCTTTGGCTTCTTTGTTAACGGTACAACATGATTTTCACTCTTGTTCAGATCTCTTTGCAGAGCCTACTATGCATTTTTGATCCCTAGCTTCATTCAAGCCAGATGTGAGCTAGTCTGTGGGGTGACCCAGAAGTAGCAGCTGTACCACCTCCTCTTGGTGTAGTGGTTAAGAGCAGTGGTTTGGAGCGGCGGACTTTAATCTGGTGAAACTGGTTGGTTTCCCCACTCCTACACATGAAGCCAGCTGGGTGACCTTGGGCTAGTCACAACTCTCTTAGAGCTCTCTCAGCCCCACCTACTTCACAGGGTGTCTGTTATGGGGAGTGGGAGGCAAGGTGATTGTAAGCCAGTTTGATTCTTCCTTAAGTGGTAGAGAAAGTCAGCATATAAAAACCAATTCTTCTTTTTGTGACAGTCAATGCTCTCTTGCTTTGTGGCACATGCACAATGTAAATGACAATATGTTTGTACTTGAACTGCCTGCACCACAGCCTTATCCAAGCTGTCTATCAACATTTTTTTCTTTTCTTTTTGTATTTTTATATTGTACTGATTTTCTCTCAGAAGTGCTCCTGCAAGCCATCCCTATTATCATGTGCTTTCCCCCCTCTTTTTCTGAATAATATTGTTTACTATGTTCCTCCTAGAAATCCACTGTGCTTCTTAGGCATTTCTTAAAGTATTCTCTCCACATTCAGGACACAAGCAATTAAGGGACTCCATTTATGTGTCTTTTCCTTATTCACCCAAATAAAACTTAGCACCAAATGCATTCAATTTTTTTTGCTTGAAATAGCCACATCCTTCCACTAGGTGGCAAGATTATAAAGCTAAATGTGACTGCTGAGGAGCTATCCGTTCTGAAAGAAGCAGCATGAAATAAAAAAGAACATCGTTAAATAGATGTTTGAAGAAATTAATGTGGTGTGTTGATAAGTCTTTGAAAATAAGAAGAGCTTTGCTGGATCAGACCAGTGGTCCATCTAGTCCAGAATCCTATTTCATGCAGTGGCCAACTAGTTGCCCTAAAGAGCCAACAATCAGGCATGGCAGCTGAGGCCTCCCGCTGCTATTGCCTTCTGGCATTGGGTTCCAGAGGTTTACTGCCTCTAAATGTGGAGGTCCCCTTCAGTCACCTTTGAGAGCCAGTGTGGTGTAGTGGTTAATAGCAGTGGATTGGTGTGGTGGACTCTCATATAGAGAACCGGGTTTGATTCCCCACTCCTCCATATGAGCGGCAGAGGCTAATCTGGTGAACTGGATTTGTTTCCCCACTCCTAGGGCTGTCGATTCGGTTCGTTCCGAACCGAAAAACAGCCGAATTTCCCCTGATTCGGCCGTTTTTAGTTCGGATGGAACCAAACTCAAAGAAAGCGGGAAAACAGGGAGCCAAATTCAGCAAGTTCAGGGTGTTTGGTGAATAAATTCAGCAAATTCGGGGTTCGGCGCAGCAGCATAACCGTCAGTTAATAAGCAGCATTCTCCTGTGGCCAAGCTGGATCTTCTTCCCCACCCTTAATGTGCATCTCTGACAATGGAGGTTTGCAATTAGCAGAGCTTGCCGCCCACGCCCAAAGCTCCCAGCCCCAACAAACAGCTGAGCTGCGGGAAGCAAGGGCGGGGCAGGTGCGAAGAAGATGGAACAGAAGACATCCACAGTAAGACCCATTTTGGGGCTTTTCTCTATAATTTTTCTCCTGTGTGTGTGTGGGTGGAGAGAGCAGTTTCTGTGGGTGGGGGAGATGCCAAAGGGGGCTTTCGCCTGTTCTGCAGGGGGGGTTCCCCCTGAGTGTCTCTCTCCCTGGTTTGGGGGGGGGGCTTCAGTTGTGTGTCCTCAGGTTTTCCCTCATTCATAAGATCGGTTAGGTCTATTTTGATGCTTGCTCAAAACTGGTTTTCAAATTGTGACTTTTATATTTGTGTCTGGAGTAGGGACAGGTCTAGAGGGGAGGGAGAGAATAATGACATGTACACATGGAGTGGGAGAAAACCAGGAGATACCTTTATTGATTACAGGTTCCTCAGGTCTTGGTGCAGCATAGACAGGGGACAATTGGCACAGCTGGCAGCCTGGCTGCTGAAAGCAAACCCTCTAACCTGCCTGTTGGGGGATAACCAAGGAAAGAGAGCTAGTCTTAGGGCTTGAAGTAGAGGAAGCCACTGTCCTGCTCACTACCAGCATCTCAGGGTTGAGGTCAACATGTAAGTCTGAAGAAGGCTTTCATGCCTCTCACCACCAGAGCCCCTTAAGGGGACCCTCCTATTAGGGTCATGCAGATAGCCAATCGCTGTACACCCTGTACTATTAAAAAAATTCTATCCCATTTCAATGCATAGAAAGTTGTCCACAACCATCAGATGCTAGAATGATTTTTAAAAAAAAAACATGGATCAATCAGCTAAAAATCCAGTTGACTGAAGATACCAGTCTGGCAGAGCTCAAAACAGAGAATAAAAGTTTGGTTGGCCAAACCTTTCACATCACTAGCATCTCCATAACAAAGCCTAACGATTGAATAGATCACAGAATTTTGATAAGCTAGCAGAAATCAAAATCCACAAGCTCAAAACCAGCAGCAAATTAATCATCTCAGACAACCCACTTGCAGTTAACTTAAACCAAAAGGCCTACGAAACCAAGTTGCCTTCAGTGTCTTCTTAAATGATGACAGGAGGAGCGGACTGTATTTCATGAGCTAGGGAGTTCTAGAATCTTGGTGATGCTAGGAAGGCATGTTGCATACATTGAGCCAGCAATGGTGGACTGAAGCAGAAGAAAAAGCAAAAGAATCACCACTGACTCCTCCACTGACTCCTGTAAAAAGGTAAAGGTCCCCTGTGCAAGCACCGGGTCATTCCTGACCCATGGGGTGACGTCACATCCCGTCGTTTCCTAGGCAGACTTTGTTTATGGGGTGGTTTGCCAGTGCCTTCCCCAGTTATCTTCCCTTTACCCCCAGCAAACTGGGTACTAAGTTTATCGATCTTGGAAGGATGGAAGGCTGAGTCAACCTTGAGCCAGCTACCTAAAACCAACTTCCATTGGGATTGAACTCAGGTCGTGAGCAGAGCTTGGACTGCAGTACTGTAGTTTACCACTCTGTGCCACGGGGCTCCTCACTGACTCCTGTACAGTATATGAAATAGTAGACAGGCAGATGCCTCTTGGAGTTCACAA
Source organism: Euleptes europaea (assembly GCF_029931775.1). NCBI lineage: Eukaryota > Metazoa > Chordata > Lepidosauria > Squamata > Sphaerodactylidae > Euleptes > Euleptes europaea. The sequence continues at coordinate 101,201,243 of NC_079312.1, read as the reverse complement.
TCAGGGCTTGAGAGGGTTCCCCCTTTCCACAGTTATACATATTCATTCATCACATGGAAAGGAAATTACAGAATTGTCTTGTTCCAATAGGGCTTTTCAACTATGACCCACTTATTGCAGAAGTGGTTCTGTGTGTTCAACCCACATTTCCCTTTTCCCTCCCTTTAAATACTTAATTAGATGTGCACTGGTGAGTTTCGATTAAGATGCAGCAAACTTTTTGAAGGGCAACACAAGGCAATAAAATAGGGCCTCAAAGGAATTTTCATTCATGCACAGGAAATAGACCGACATTTGGCAAGATTTGGGTTCACGCTCATTACAGCTTGCAAATACATGCATGGCATTTATGAGTCCCCTGTTATCATTGTGGCATTACTTTGAAATGCCAAAGATGCCACAATTAAACTCCATTTAATTTTTGCATTAAAAACACTACTCTTTATTGGGGGGAAACCCTCTTTAGAAAGCCTTTGGATTCCACTGTATTTCTTGTCACTGAAAATACTTTTTTGGTGCAAAATGGTGTCATTACAGTATATAACTTCCTCTTCTGATGGGAGAAGAGGGCAAAAACGCACAGTCACTTTAGCCTCCTTTATTCCCTGTTTCAGCCAGGACTCAGCCAGGATCGAACACATGTTCAACGAAAATGCATGCATTTGATCCTGGCTGAATCCTGGCTGAAACAGAGAATAAAGGAGGCTAAAGTGACTGTGCGTTTTTGCCCTCTTCTCCCATCAGAAGAGGAAGTTATATACTGTAATGACACCATTTTGCACCAAAAAAGTATTTTCAGTGACAAGAAATACAGTGGAATCCAAAGGCTTTCTAAAGAGGGTTTCCCCCCAATAAAGAGTAGTGTTTTTAATGCAAAAATTAAATGGAGTTTAATTGTGGCATCTTTGGCATTTCAAAGTAATGCCACAATGATAACAGGGGACTCATAAATGCCATGCATGTATTTGCAAGCTGTAATGAGCGTGAACCCAAATCTTGCCAAATGTCGGTCTATTTCCTGTGCATGAATGAAAATTCCTTTGAGGCCCTATTTTATTGCCTTGTGTTGCCCTTCAAAAAGTTTGCTGCATCTTAATCGAAACTCACCAGTGCACATCTAATTAAGTATTTAAAGGGAGGGAAAAGGGAAATGTGGGTTGAACACATTTTTTTGCGTTTTTGCCCAGAGATTCAAATCTCAAAAATCTGGTCACGGTCCCCGAAATACCAAGAGACCAACGGATAGTAGCGTTCCATATGTTAACTGCAGCTAGAATGGTCTTTGCTAGGCAGTGGAACCAGAAAACCTCCCCTAAGATACATGCTTGGTTGTCAAAAATAAAAGAGGTGTATATTTTAGTGAAGCTAACTGCTTACCAAAAAATTACAATATTAATAGTGTAGACCTGTTATGGACAAGAACCATTCAAAGAATGGAAATGTCCATTTTATAATAAGTTACAGTTTTGGTTAAGCAAGAAGGGGCTATGGATGCAGGGTTGTAAAGTATTTTATGCGATTATGTGACTATTTCTTTTTAGTTTATGTATATATCTACGGTTGGCTGTCTATTTTTATTAATAAAACTTTTTTAAAAATCTGGTCATGGACAGCCAAGATGCATTTGATGCAGGCAATCTATGATCAGATCCCCACATGCATAAAAAAGAAATTGTGGAGATGGGGTGGGGGGCAATATGGGTTGGTGAAGGCCCTAGAGAATGGCATTTATCTCTTTTTCTCTGTACCATTTCCCCAAGAAAAATGTTCCCCTAGGGCTGCTTTAAGCCCCAGTAGGGGGAAAAAGACAGATGCCTTTACTATACTGGCAGTTTTATCCTGATGATGTTCAAAGCAACCCAGAGAAACAGTTATTATCAGAAAATAGCACAGAGGCAGCATTTCCCCCCATTTCCCCATTGCTATCTATACTGCACCTCAATGGCTGCTTTTTGCAGCTAAATGCACATCTAGAATCCTAATGTCAAATGTCATTCGACCCTCCTTCACTCATTCAGCCAATACTGCTGTAGCTGCAGTTATCCGATCATTCACTTGAATAAGACATCTCCACAGTTCTACACAGCAACTGTGCTGCATGTACAATCATGTTTATATGAGAATTTCCTGCAGCAAATACATGAAGATGCCATGTGTCTGCATCTTTAAACATGTATGTACATACAGTTTGGAACTGTAATTGAAGCAGGGACCTCAGACACATGTACACAAATGTGCATGTGAAAATATAAAATGTACATTATAGTTATTTATATAAATGTAAATATAAAAATGCAGGTACAATACAGCCACCTGTCTTTTTTCCCTGCTGAGGCTTAAAGCAGCTCCAGTGAGGCATTTTCCTTGTTGGAAATGTTTCTAAGACAAAGAAATACATCTCCATTTCCTATGACCATGTATGGGACTGTTCGTGTGTGATCTTGAACCCACTTACAGCACAATCCTATGCAGAGTTACTCCAGTCTAAATCCACTGAAATGAATGGGCTTAGAATGAAGTAACTCTCCTTAGGACTGCACTGTTATTTGTCCTTTTGGCAGTCCATGATATTCATAAAACTTTCCTCCAACACCACATTTCAAGTGAATTAACTTTCTTCCTGTCAATATGAGAAGGTGCTCCACTTAAGATGATGACGTTTTGGTGATATCATATAAGGTGCTTTTTTCATTGTCAGCTTTCTTCATTGTCCAGCTTTCATCCCCCTACATAGTAACAGGGAATACTATAGTATGGATTATGTTGATCTTGGTGGCCAGTGACACTAGCTCCTTCATAGCTTTCCTTCCAAGTCTCAGTCTCTTGGTTTCTTGGTTGCAGTCTTCCTCTTGGATGATGCTTGAGCCAAGCAATAGAAAATCTTTAACAAATTCAATTTCTTCATCATCAACCTTGAAGCTGTATAATTCCTCACTAATCTTCTTTTGTCTTATTGATGTTCAGCTCTAATCCTGCTTCGGCACTTTCTGCTTTAACTTTCATCAGAAGCCGTTTCCAGTCTTCACTATTTTCTGCCAGTAATGTGGTGTCAACTGCATATCTCTAACTGTTAATGTTTTTTACCACCAGTTTTCACTCCGACTTCATCTAAATCCAACCCAGCTTTCCTTATGATAGAGAGATAAAATATATCCATGATCACCTCGGTCCATATTGCCCCCCTACTCGAAGTTACCTTTTGTACATCATTCACATTCTGAAGAAAATGCAGTATTCTTTTGGCAACTATAATTGCTACATAAACTGTGAAAGTGTGTCTAGACTACTAGAGCATCCTTCAAGAGTCAGCTCAGTTCTTCTGAAAGTAGTAGAAGAAGAGTTGGTTTTGATATGCCGACTTTCTCTACCACTTAAGGAAGAATCAAACTGGCTTACAATCACCTTCTTTTCCTCTCCCCACAACAGACACCATGTGAGGTAGGTGAGGTTGAGAGAGCTCTAAAAGAGCTGTGGCTAGCCCAAAGTCACCCAGCTGGCTTCATGTGTAAGAGTGGGGAAACCAACCCAGTTTACCAGATTAGCATCCACTGCTCATGTGGAGGAATTGGGAATCAAACCCAGTTCTCCAGTGTTCTTAACCACTACACCATGCTGGAGATGTCTGAGTCTGAAGGGTTTGAGAAGGCAGTATGAGAAGGTGTTCCACTTAAGATGATGAGGACGTTTTGGTGATATGATATAAGGTGCATCTGTACTAGCTGTTTTTCCAAAGAAGGAAACTGGAAATAGTTCATGCAGTCTGCATCACATCCTTGGTGATATTCCTAAATGGGGGGGGGGTCACTCCTAAATGACAACTCTGTTAAAGTTCGGAATAGTGAAAGCTCAATAGCAATGCAATGAGTTGTTATGTGAGAACAGAACATTGCTCTATATGTGGACCACTAGAAATGTTGGTCTAAAGCAGCGGTTCTCAAACTTTTTTCGCCGTGGCACCCTTGTCGGGCTAAAATTTTTTCGCGGCACAGCTACCCTTAAAGCAGTTTGAATACTTAGGAAAAGAAGAAAAAACAGTGCAAATGTAATGCTCAGTTGTCTTTAATGCAATGAATGAAACTGTTTGGATGATTTTTTCATTATTTCCTTTATGTTTATGGGAAGTTTAGTTAATTTTACCCTCAAATCACTTGACCCAGAAAGTTTGCTCCTGTATCTGTTTTTTATGTAAGTGTACGTTGAGAATGCAGACTCACAGAGATAAGTTGAAGTAAAACGCACAAGTCCCTTCACTGCAGCCTTGCCAACAGCATTGTTTTCTGAATACACCTGCATCCAGAACTCTTCTTGGCTTTCTTCACTGTATTTCTGTTTTAAATTGCTGTCTTTGCTGATCTCAAGCAGATTTTGAAAAATTTCATTCGTCATTCCAGTAGGTTTATGTTTCAGGTCGCAGGAAAAAAGGGTTCATCATCCAGCTGTAGATGTCATCAGAGTCAATGTCGGGAAAATAATCAACTATGCTTCTTTCCAAACCTTGCAAGTGGGCAATACACATTTCGAGGAAGTTGGTTTGAAGGTTGATCTCATTTGTTTTGACAAATTCTTGCAACCGAGGAAAGTTGGAGATGTCTCTGCTCTCAACACACGCTTTAAAAAATGTAATTATTTTCCGCAAGTCTTTTATTTTCTCTAATTGTGCTCCTCCTTTCCCTTGAAGAGAAGTGGTGGTTTCATTTAGTTTTTCAAAGATGTCAGAAAGGTATCCCAATTTAAGCAGCCAATCGACATCAGTTAATTGTTGGATAAAAGGCTCCTCTGTAAATGTGACCACCAGTGCATCTTTTAGTTCAAACAGTCTGGCTAAAAAATTTCCCCTTGATAGCCACCACACTTCTGTGTGCAGCAAGAGGTGGAAGTGATCCATACCCAGATCTTCAGTGGTAAGTTTTAAAAGGTGTGCTTGAAGCGGGCAGCTCTTAACATGATTAATTATTTTCACAGCACCATCCAATACGACTTTTAAATCTTGCGGCATCCTTCTAGTTGCCAGAGAATGCCGATGGATGACACAGTGGCTGCTGGTGGCATTTCCTGCCACTTGCTTCATCCTAGACACGGCTCCCTTCACTTTTCCAACCATTGCAGCCGCTCCATCGCTGCAAATATCCACACACTTGCTCCATTCCAAATCATTTTTCTGTACACATTTGTCGATAGCTTTGAAAATTTCGTCGCCAGTGGTGTAAGTTTCATGCACTTCACTCATCAAAAGTTCTTCTTCTATTTGCATTTCGAATGGATACCTCACAAACACAAGAAGAACAGCAAGTCCTGCAACATCGGTACTTTCATCAAGCTGTAAACTAAAAAATTCACAAGTTTTCAGTCTTCTTATAAGCTCGTTCTCCACAGACTCTGAAATTGTGTAAATTCGCTTGCTTATAGTGCTATTTGACAGCTGCACAGTATCAATCTTCTTGGCCATGTCTGGACCTAACATGCAACTTACAACATCCTTCACGCAAGATTTAATCAGTGTCTCGGCAATAGTATGGGGCTTTCCAGCTTTTGCAATGTGTAAACTGACAATAAATGAAGCTTCAGTTGCATTTTCATTTTCATTTTTAGAAATTCTCTCCATCATGGATGACCCTGCCTGAAGAGATAAAGCACGGCATTTGAAGATTTCTTCACCTTTATGTACTAAATCAGAATGATTGCATTCCAGATGTCTTTTTAATTTGGATGGAACCAAGCAGCCATTAGCAACAATTTTATGTCAGTTAACGCAGTGCCCTTCCGGTGCCTGTTCATTCCCAACCGGAACAAAGCCAAACAACGTGAGGTAGGTAGGATCATATTTTCTTATTTTTCCTCGGATTTCCTTTTGGTCGTGAGTTGCCTTTCCGCGAACTGAAGCAGACCAACTTGGATGGCTTAGGCTCGCAGGTGTCTGCTGGGATATTTCGTCTCCTCTGACGATGCTGGTTGTCATTGAATCAGTCGCTTCAGAAGCTTCAGTGAGTTCACCACCTTTTCATTTTAAAGACCAGTTTTTAGCCAATTGTCCATAATTCTGCAATAAAAGTAGGGACTCAAATAAATAAAAAATTTCATTCCATTGCATGCAGACCCCTCCCGAAACAGTATCATGGTTATGTGGCTGATTTTGATTACATCTGCTGAGTTAGTACATGTGATGCATTGCAAATTTGTCTACCTCGTAACTTAAAAACTAACCTCTCGTCAAAACATTTTTAATTTTATGGAACTATGACGAAAATATAAGCACGTACGCAGTCTCTAGCCATACATTAAACATTATATTTGCTAAATAATCAGTCTCTTAAAAGAAAAGAATAAAAATTTACCATCAAATCCACTGGAATCTTTTTTTTTTTTTTTTTTTGCGACAACAACCCGGTACTACTCGAAACAAATGACGCACAACCACAAAAATGGCCGACGAGTGGCAGACGTAGCATATAGACAAGGAGATAATGGTGTTGCCATGTTATAAAAATGGATTCTACTGCTAAATTGCTAAATCTTAGTGAAAATTAAATATTATTGCCACGGCACCCCTGGCATATGCTCGCGGCACCCCAGGGTGCCGCAGCACCCAGTTTGAGAACCTATGGTCTAAAGCATTTCTCACCAGTATTTCCTCTCATATGTAGGTATTCCAGCTTGGTAAACCAATGAGCATATCTACTCACAAGAAACCGTTCCAGTTTCCCGTTGAAGTGGCAGGTTATGCCCACGAGTAGATCTGCTTTTAAGAAGTAAAGTTTCATCCTGCAAAGTAATGCATGTGAAAGTTGGCAAACACAGTCAGCTTCCACCATAAACACAAACCCACAGTGTTGCATTGGCCATCAACATACCTCTGCCTGCCAGTAGGAGGAAACATTAGTATGAACCAGGCTATAAACAGACTGGATGAGAAAAACAAAGTCACAATCACATCTATGGCTTCTGACTGCTTCTAACTTAGCTGATTTATCTCCAGCCATCACAGGTCATGTATTGTCCCTTCGAATAAGCCCTTGTTTGGGAAATTAGAACATTGTTCTTGGAGGCTGCATTTTTATGAATAGAACCCAAAATATCCTTTCTCAGCATTTGCTACATTTGACTCTCTTCCTGGAAAAGCCTGAATGCACAAACTGCAAATAGCCTTCTGGGGCTTCATTTAAATTTTGCTAAATGCAGCAGCAAAACGTTATGGAGAATCAAGCACAGAAGCGTCATTTCCAAGAAAAGCCTTGTTGCCTCTCCAGTTTGTGCATATCTCATCATCTGAATTAATCACATTGTTCACAGGTTGGTGTATTGTGCTGATTCTGGGTGCATGAGAGCATGCATGCAGGAGCATTGTCAAGGAGTTCTGATTATCTGACTGTATTCAGGAGAGGAAGAGGCTGCAAAACGTTATATTAGGAGCCAGTCATACGAATCAGTTCAACATTTTGTACATTTCTTCTTCCCTCACCTGGTCTCTCCAGCCACAACCTTGCCTACAGAAATCATTGACATAAATCATGCACTGAGCATTGGATGGAAAGATTAATGAATCTGGACAGTACCTACACAAGGAGGTCATCTTCATCAATGTGTTTTTAAAGGTACGACATTTGAGTGTCACACATAATATGTGCTGAACCTCTTCACACTGTAAATGCTTACAGCTCCTTCACAAACTATCTGAAAGTACTAAGAGGACCTAGCTCATACAAAATGTGCCCAGTTATTTTTCATTATCACAAACATAGAATATAATCTGTACTGATTCAAGCAATGTGGCCTTTATTAAAACACACTAAACGTTGCTTTCTTGCTGAATGGAAACTAGAGAGAGAAAAGAAGACCAGGAGAGTGAGAAATTTTAAGTTGAGTATATACTGCCTTTCAACTGCACATGGGACAGCCAGAAGCACCATATTTGGATACAAATCACTCTTTGATTATTACCTCTCAACCACATTTAAGCTGAAGGTCTGGTAGTTTTAGCATCTGACTTTGCAGGAAAGGAATGGAGTGAGTGAGTGCATTTTCAAATGCTAGTGAGGTGAGTTTAAATCAGTGGTTCCCAAAGTGGGCAGTACCACCCCCTGGGGGGCAGTGAGATGACCTAGGGGGGCACTAAGAGGCAAGGTGGCAGCAGGGGGTGCTAGAGGTGGGCCCCTTCAACTGTGTTGTTGGGTAGGGTAGGGGGAGTTGGGGTTGTTTGTGGAACCAAGGGGCAGTGGCCTGAAAAGTTTGGGAACCACTGGTTTAAATGGTGGCCAAGAAGCTGGGGGTGGACCTTCTTAGTCTGGGGAGCAGTGCCACTTATCTAACCTGTCTCTACTGTCCCACTTTCTGAAGTTGTCCATAACTTCACAACAGGCACTACATATCCTATGATAGTAACAGCAGCAATGTTGGAAGCAGAGAGAGAGAGAGAGAGAGAGAGAGAGAGAGAGAGAGAGATGAAAGGAAGCATGTGGAATGGGAATAGCCAGGAAAAAAGGTAAGACGAAATCTGACAGGACTCACCTGGATGGCTTCCACAGTGGTTATCTGCCCTACATTTGGGAAGTGTCCCCCCCTCCCGCTTTCCCACAGTATCTTGGTGTATTTGTGCACCTCCAGGGCTTTCCCCAGCTTTTCTTCTGTCTTTCTTAAACCTGCTTTGTTTGACATTTTGGGAAAGATTGCAATAAAGCTTGGATGGCTGCTGTGTGGATAGGACAATTAAGATTTTCTGGCCCATGTGGTAGCCATTTTTCCTGACCCTGTCCCTGCAGCAGCCATGCCCTCCCCATGCTACCAGGGAGCTTTTTATTTTTAAAATAATAGGCTTTAGAATATTGTTATATCAATATACCATTGTAACATTAGGTGTAGCAGGTTCTCTGAATTCTCACTTTTCATTTTTTTAAAAGTATGATATGATACAATAAAAGGCCATCACAATTCGCCATACAAAACCCAGTCATAAACAACATTAAAACAGTCCAACCCACACACAAAAGCTAGTATTTAAATGAATTAAACACCCTGATTAAAAACAGCTTTAGCTTGGATTTTCTTGGCTGCTAAGGCAAAGAGTGACACTCTATAGGAGACAACCGGATCGGTGTCTGAGAGGAGAAAGAGCAGCTTCTCTGAATCTGAAAAAAGATTTAGACCCTTTAGAAATGCTGCGAGAAATTTAGATCTGGGCCTTGTATAAAGAGGACAGAATAAAGTGTAAGACATTAGGTCCTCTGGAATTGCAGCTCCACAAATACATAGACAAGAGGCCCACGGAGCTTGGAAGTGACGTCCAGCTCACAAAGCCTTTGGCATAGTTTGAAATCGGAGTGAGATAAAAGCTATTCTGAGATTGTGGAAGAGAAAGTAAATCTCTTGCTGCTTTCATTACAGAGATGTAAAGGAAAAAGGCATATCATTGCGACTGAAAGGGCTAGAGACTTTTTAAAATGATAGCTGACAGTTCAGAGAACCTGGTAATCCTATAATTGCAATGGTATATTGATATAAGAATATTCTAGCACTTAAAAAAAAGAATAAATTGTAAAATCCCCTTTGACCCAGGGAAGGTGGAGGTGGCCACTACTGGGGGATTGGGGCAGGGAAACTGTGGGGAAACCTGCCGTCGGAAAGCCGTGTTGATGCTGCCCTTTATGTGCAGCTGTACCAGAAACAAGGAAACCACAAAATCCATTCCCGTGACACCCTGTTCATTCATGGACATCTGGCCGTATACCACTGTCTTCCTTACTTACCAGCCTTCCTTGCTTACCAGCTTCCTTCCCACCCTTCTGTTTGCTTGGCAAAAAGGGGAGAGAAAACTTGGGTTTGCAACTTAAAGCCATCAAGGAACCAGAAGATATGAAATAGATTGCAATAGAAATAGAATTGGCCATGTAGTCCCAAGTTCAATAGGATGTGAAGTTGTTTCAAAACCATTTATCTTTTGCTCCCCCCCCCCAAGTCTTCTTTCTTCACAACTACTCTTCCCTCAGGTTTATATTGTTGTCAGTTACCTTCCATAGTTGCTTTATTTTGCTGCCTTGCCTCTGCACAGATGTCATTTGATCCTCAATCTTTCTTCCTGCCTCCAAAGCTACTCCTATCGCTAGGTTCTGTGTGAGATTTAATTACAATAATCAACCACTTTCCCGTCTCCCACAGAAGCTGGACTGCAAACATAATGACAGCTTTGCTCCCTGAACAGTTAGAATGTCCAGGAACATTCTGTGCCATTGACCCAGCTCAACCAATCAGTGTCAGAGATTTCACTACCACAAATACAGTACAATATAAATGTTTTTACTGAGAAGAATGTAAGAGAGTAAACATGAAGTTATTCAGATAAAGGCTGCCATGAAAGAGAATCGAATAAAAGGATATTGAGATATGGGGTATGGGAATTGCAAGTATTGCATTTTCCAAAAAAAACCCAACAACATAGATATGGGCATTACAAAATGTTCTTTATAAAATAAATTAGATTTTAACATAGAGAGCTTGTATGCTTTTCTTCCCTGATGCCTTGCTTGAATAGAACATTAAAAGTTTGGAGGCAACACAAGCTTGACATTTCCAGCACCAGCAATGATCAAATATCTGAACAATAATTTAAAACAATGATTCTTGTTACATTAAAAGCCCACAAAAGATTCATTGTCAACGGTTTTACTTTTCTCCTCACAAGAATAGTACATTTGAAAACTCCAGATGAGAAGTTCAAGGGAAATGTTGAAACTAAACGACAGTTTTGCTGCAACCATTTAAAAAAGAAAGACGAATGTCTTTATTTAAACTTGCTAATGCCTACTTACTTCTCAGAAAATGGCAAAAGGTGACATGTCAGACAGGTATGATTCACATGTCACATTTTGAAGTCATGAGGAACTTATCTTATCAATTACTTGTGGCAAATAGCGCTTAAGAGTGCACTGCCAAGCAAGGACGACTAGGTTACACGGGCTTCCAACCTGTTACTTCTTCTCACGGTTTTCTATGGGCGTGGCAGACACCAGATATCACCACATGGGATGACATTCCAAAGACATATTTATCAGGTAAAACTGACCAAATAAGGTAGGGTTGTGATGACTTCACTACCTCAAAAAGTAAGTAACACATGAATTCAGGTGGCTGCGCTAAGCTCTTTTGTTTCAAAGCACAATCTGTTGATTTTGATTATACTTTCTTGCCCTGTTTCATCCATGATCCAGTTGGGGGTTTGCATTGTTCATTAGAAACTGCCCATTTCATCATTCTCTGATGAAAGAGTTGTTGGGCATAGGGGAGATATGCTTGGAGAACAGCCAAAACAGAAGCTCCATTACCAATGTAATACAATGATCAAAACACTGAAGATCACTATGGGAATTTCTGTGACTATTCATACTACTGTGATCCCAGTCTATTCTAATCTTTAGATTTATAGATAAATCACTTCTAAAACGAGCATCACAATGTGTCCCATTTCCCACAATACTTTTGGATATGATTCAGTCACCACAAGGTAATTTCACTGTATTGTTCTTCAGGCAATCAATATTTCAAGATTCAGATGATGATATCTGGCACTCAATATATCAGAAACAACTTTAGTTTTCAGTGATGACTTTCTTGCACAGCAACATCCCAGGAACCAACAAGGATACATCTCTATATCTAATTCCCACATGTGCCCGCTATCTGTAGACCCATTAGTTCTGCAGAAAAATCTGACATAAAAAATAAAAAGCGTTCTCTGTGCAAGCACAGAGAACACACTTACCTCAGGCTGTCAGCAGCAACAGCACAGGCCAGGAGTCATGCTGGGCCTGGTGGGGCCTCAGCTCTCCCACCCAGAGGAATCCAGGTGAGCTGCTGAGAGGGATGGTGTGGGTGGGACGAAGAAAACCAATAGAAACATTACACACAAGGAAAAAGGCAACTCAAAGCTGGCTTCTAGAAAAAGATGGGGGTAAAAGTGGTCTCAAAAGAAATAGAAAAAGCCCGAGGAAAAACCCAAAAAACTCAAAGTGAAAATTAAAGGCACAAAAATGAGTGTGGAAAATCAGAAGACAATTCAAAGCTGTACAGGGCCAGAATTGACTTTAAAAAAAAAACATGCAAAAAAGTCCACTTTCTAAACATGACAGAAATTTCATCTGAAAGGTCTAAGAAAGCTTGGAAGCACCTATCTGTCAGTGTTTAGGACTCTGTCATCCCGTGCAGGCATCCCCATCTGCAAGCACTGCATAATGTGAAAACGCTTGAAATCTATGGGTTCGTGCACTGCCTCCTCCCTGCACGTGGAGCAGAGAGTGAAAACTTCCATAAAGCTGAACATTCACTAACAGTCAAGCATGGGGATACATAGATAGTAAGCAAGATCAGTTGGTTACCCCCCAAGTCAAGTTTATTAATGAAAAGATAATTTAAATCTAAAATCAACTCTAAACGATGACATCTGAGAGATGAGGAAATAAAACAAGCAAGACCACCCATGGGTCTATTACCCTTAGAGCTAGGGACAGCTGGACTAACAAAAGATACAAAACCAGAAAAATGTATGTGTTCTTCACACTAAGTTTCTTGAAGTAAAACAATATCATGAGCATTAATAAACTCTTGAACTTCGGGAGAGAAATCCCGTGGAATCCAACAAGTTAGGTTCCAAGAAAGGATTTTTTTACAATAGCCAGTTTTGAATTTGGTCAAGACTAGCAGGCTGCTTATCAGTTATAATATTTGGTACTGAAGATATTGTCACCCAATTAGGTTGAGCATTCTCTTCTGCAATAGAATTCTTGTCTACTATAATGTTGGTATCCTCTCAAATTCTTATAACGTTGGCTTGAGAAGAGATACAAATGACAGAGGGATTCTTGGAAGCTGACTCCATGTCAGGTATGAGGTCATCTTGCAGCATATTATCATACATTATTCCAGGAAATTCCTCACTTCCATGAACATTTCTCACATCTCTCGCTGCTGCTCTGGAATAATTGTTAACGTTGTTTATCCCCACATCTTCTTGTATTTGTATGTCTCTGTCCACAGATTCCAAATTTAGATTACATTTTCCTTGACACGGAACTTGGGCTTGTGTTGCCATATCAGAATCTATATTATTTGATTTCTCGGGAAGAAATACATTCAAGAACTCAGCCTTGTTATATAGGTTCTGCAAGATTCTTAAAGGCCATTAACGCATGGCTGTGTGTGGATTTATTTGTCCCTGTACTGTTGCACTATTTCCCCAAAAAACTGAATGCATGGGGAAAAGGAGTACCTGGCAGGAGCAGCCGGCACTCCGCGCTCCTCCCCACTGTCCTCGGGCAGAGGCAAAGGGAAGCCAGTGGGGAATGGAGGCTGCTGCTGCCGATCCACGCTCCTCTACCCCACCGTCCCTGGGATGAGGTGGGGGGTCGAAGGAACTGCCTCTGCCTGGTGGAGGCGAGAGGAAGCTGGCATTGGGTGGAGGGGGGAGAGGGAGAGAGAGAGAAAGGGGGCCACGGGGTTGGGTGGCGCTGCTGCTGCTGCCGCTATTAGGCCAGCCAGGCTTCTTCTGGTGAGGGAGTCAATCCGGATGCTGACACGCTCCAGATATCTCTCACCATTGCAGCGGACTTTAAATTAATATTGCAGCAAATCAGCATTTTGAAGACCCAGGGAACTTCCGGGATTGGGTGGTTTGATCACGCAGGCCATGCGTGTTGACTTGGAAGATTCGCCACAAGCCAGGGAGATTAGCAGGATAAACGGCCATGTGTTAATGGCCAAAATCTTCTATGGAGTTGTTAACAGTCTCCTGCCTCACCAAAACTGTGGAAGTATTTCTCTTTTTGAAATGCAAGGAGACAACTACACTTTCTTGATTAATCCTACATCATCAACTCTTCCATTTACTGGAGCAGGAACAGAGTTTAATTTTGCCAGTTCTTTTTTAGTTATGTTTATTAAATCCTGAGATGATTTTTGAAGACTTAGCAGTAACTTTTTTAGCAATAGTTACTCCCAGTGTTTTAGCAGTAATTGCTCCAAGTTCATGGCCACTAGATGTCCTATCACTATTGTTTGATAGAAGTGGATGAATAATTTAATCAACAAAAACAGAGTTCAAAATGTGAGAGGAATTTATGCATTTTTAGGAGTATCTTAGGAATAGTAGGTTGGGAAAAAGTAAGGAGCAATGTCACCCCTGGCAGCATGTTCACAAGTTTTTCTACTTTAACCACATCAACAAGGTGTGGCTCAGTTCTTAAAAGTGGACGGATGGAATGTATAACATTATGATTATTTTGCCAGTAACCATGGTTCAAGTCATTCTCAGAAGCCTATAATGCTATCTGGTTATTTTGTAATCGGCATGCTATTCCATGAGTAAGTTCCATCCCACTACCTCCCTTATCTGCTGGCTGTGCTACAGACCGTAGCTTCTGAGCTTCATTCTTTACCAAGTTGCTTGAAGTCTTAACTTGCAGAACGTTTAGACCATTTTAGGGGACAGAATTCATAGCCTCCTCAGTAAAGACTCCGAAGTCATGCTCAAACCATTTAAGCTGAGCAGAAATTTGATTTAATTGCTGGAAAATCTCGATAACTGATTTTTAATTGAGTAAGCAATCATCTCCAACAAACTTCAGTAAAAGACCTTCCAGGTATTGCCAAATGCGCTGCTTGACCTCCCGCCCTGTTCTTGGCAACTACTTCAGAGACTCATTGTACTGTCTAAGCGTTAATAGCCCGCTGCCCTGGGCTGGCGCTCTGCTGCATAACCAGGGTGTCCAGGACAAGAGATCGGGTCACCCCTGCAGAACCAGCCAAATGGGAAGCCATGATCCTGACTGTCTCCTGATCCAAAGGGAAGCCATTAAATTGTCACTTTGTCCGATCTCTGCATCCGAAGTCTTTGATCCCTTTTGTTGTAGATAGGAGCCATCTGGGGAATCTCAACCCCCCCACCCCCCACCCCAGAGAAGGGTATATTTTGCCCTCCCTGACAGAGCAGTAAGGTTCTTCTTGGTCTCTGCCCTACCTCTGCTTGCTTATATCATGTGTGTTGAGTTTTGCGGAGCACCACACACACACCCTCCTCTCCGGTGACTTGGCTGGCTCAAGTCTCCGATACATCCCTCTCCCATTCCCCACTATATTTCATTTTGTATCTATATGCCACGGATTTTGGACATCTCCACTTCTAGATCGATAACGTATCACCCAATCAACAATATCCTCTCCTTGAGAAACGTCTCTAATCCTACCTCCTTTTATTCTTAGTTTCTTGTATGTATGTATTTGCAACATTGAATGAATGAATCTATACTAAACACTTTAATCTGGAATTCCTTGGTATGTCGTTATTCTGAGATTCACTGAAAACCACCCTGGTATACATTGGGTGATTCTGCTATATAAATAAATTAGTGCCGCTGCTCATGCTAATTTCCCCAATCAAAGAGCAGTTTTGGTAACACAGGTGATCTATATTCATATCACATCTGCATTTTAAATCATCACAAGGTCATGCTGGCTCATCTACTCCAAATAAATTAGAGGAGTTGGAGGAATCCCACAAGCAGTTAGCTAGCAGAGACTGGGACTTTAACAGTGCATTCCTGAGAGGAATGCCTGTGCCGGTCATAGGCCCCCGAAAACTTCCCACGGCTTAAAAAATCCGTGCAACCCTTTATAGGACTGCATGGGAGATACGCCACTAGCGTATCTCGCCAAAATAAAAAAAGAGTTCCTGGCCCGAAAGGGCTTTTGAGGCTGACTAAAGGTGGCCCCTCCCCCAGCCCAGTGCCGGAATGCCCTGGGAACACCTTCCACGAAGCCGGGACACCTCCTGGGACGTTGGCACAGGCTTTTACACTAGTGGGACGCCGCCGAAGGCCCTTTTGGCTTCCTGGGGAAGCACTGGTGCCCTTCCCACTGGCGTTCAGGCCACTAACGCTGGTGTAAGTTGCTTGGACACCCTTCAGGCTCAGGAATGCACTGCAAGTCTTGTAGGTTGCTAAATCTTGCTCAATCTCTGAATCATGTTCAATTTCAAGCGCCTCATATCGATTTGAAAAGTAGAAAACCAATAAACCACTTATATTGTTCTTAGTGGAAATAGTCATTAATTTTCAATTACTTTGTAGACTTTGTTGGTGTAGGCCAGTGATCGTCAAACTCCTTAGTCAACAGAGCCAAATATCAACAGTACAACGATTGAGATTTCTTTTGAGAGCCACCTAACTGGAGATGCCGGGGATTGAACCTGGGATCTTCTGCATGCCAAGCGGCGGCTCCCTCCTCACCACTCAGCACCAGCGCCTCGTGGCTCAGGCTCACCAGCACCCGGTGCTACCGGTCACGCACCAAAACTTCCAGCCCGCCGCTCCGCAGCACCTGGCCGCTGATGCCTTCCCCTCCGGACGCCACTACCGCCATCTTTGGAGCACTGCTTAACATGCCATGTGATTGACTGCAGACGCGCACTTTCCAAAGTGAGATGGGGGGAGACGCAAGCCCCAAGGAAGAAGCCGGCCGGAGACCGCCGAGAAAGTGCGGCGGACTTTTCCTCCACTCGAGAGAGGAGGCGGAGCGACGGGCAGCCCCAGAGCTCTCCTAGCCCTGAAGTGTGGCGAGCAGAGGGGAGGAGCGTCAAGGGAGGGACTGGGGGAAAGTAGGAACCCAGGCGGAGAGAGGCGCAAAGGAGCTCGACCCGGAGTTGGCCCCAGGGCATTGCTGCCACAGAGGTCGGCCCCATGCCTGTCTGGAAGGAGAGGGCCTGGGCCAACCCGCTCCGGACCAGCCCGTGTTTTACTGGCACGACCTGAGTTCGAGGTGGCGGTGAAGTTCCCTGGGTGACCTTTGGGGCGAAAACGCATGGGAGGTTTTGCCTTGGATTTGCCGCTCTGTAGATGCACATTTTCCCCATCTGAATTCTCAAAGCTGCAGGGGGGCTTATTTTTGAGCTTTGAGAATTTGGCTGGGGAAAATGTGTGTTAGAGAGAGGCAAATCCAAGGCAAAGCCTCCACAATGCGCCGCCGCCGCCTCCTCCTCCTCCTCTCTGTCGGGGGGGGTCTAGGGCTGCCCCGGGGATGGGGTCCAGCCAAAGGAGGAGGCGGAGGAGGAGGGGCGCGGCATCGGCAGCGGGTGGTCATGCAGGGCCGGCGCGGCACCTCCTGATCCCCTCCCCGATGGCGCACCGCAGCACAATATGGACATGCGGGCCCCACCCTGCCCTCCTTTCCCTGTGCATAAGAACATAAGAAAAGGCCATGCAGGATCAGACCGCCCCGCCCACCCCAACCCCGGCTCAGCATCCGGGCCCGGACAAGCTTCGACGGTGCAGCAGGTGGGAACTGGGGAATGCGGCTGCCGCTTCCAAGAGAAGGCGGTGGGGCACGGCCGCTTTGGCAAGCCCGGGCGCCCACCTGCAGTGAGAGGGCAGGCGGGTCTTTTGGGGGGTCGCTGCGTGTCGCAAGGGTGCAGCAGCCCACCCAGCCGCTCTTGGCAGCCGCCCCGCGGGGCCGGCGGGAGCCGGGAGGCTCTGCCATGGCCCCTCATCTTGCTGCACTCCTCTGCCCTGGCCAGGAGAGGCGCGGGGGGGGGCAAGCGTGTCCTCAGCAAGACAGCCTGAGCCAGGATTCTGAGCGGGTTCGGGGAGTTCGCGTGGCTCAGGCACGCGAGGGAGTGTTGGTCAGTCGGCTGATGGGTCCCCGCGCCTGTCTCCTCGCGCAGGCGTGGACGCCTGCCCGCTCTGCCCAGGCCCGCCTGAGGGGATTGAGTGGCGCTGAGGGGGGGAAGGGAGGGCAGCGGCGAGCGTCTCTCTGGGCCAGAGCGGGCGAGCAGCAGCGGCAGGAAGAGAGGCTCAGTTCATTCACACGGCGGAGGCAACGACAGCCACCGCCTCTCCCATCACCCGACCGAGAGCCGCACTCAAGGCACCAAAGAGCCGCATGCGGCTCGGGAGCCGCAGTTTGCCGACCACTGGTGTAGGCTGATATGAGTTCATCCTCTTACGTTTTTCCTCTCAGCTTTTACAAGGGCTCATAGTTTACAACCACTATCTAAAACAAATATAAGCTATCCAGCTGGAATACAGGGAATTTACTAGCAATTCTATTAATTACCAAGGACTGCTAAAAGTAAACCACAGCCTCTCCAATTAAAATGAAATTAAAATGAAATAAAATGCTAAATCTCTAAAACTCCAGCAGGAAAACATAACACAGCTGCATGCTGGTCGCCGTCTTGCCTCCTCTTCCTAACTTCTATATAAAGTAATGTAGTGGGACACTAAATAGCCAACTACACTAAGTTTTCTCTAAAATTTAAAATACATTTTTATTCAAGATGATCATTTGCCAAGGAGAATGGGGAAGGGGGTCCCATGCTGAAGAAGGAAGTGGGGCAGGTATGGTTTTTCCTCATTCATGAAAGCCCCGTGTGAAAACTTCCTGTTCTAGGAAGCCTCCAATTTAATCAAAGTTTACTGAGATGCCAAAATTTAGACACTTCCCCCACCCAGAATAGAGGAGGTAGGGGAGAAGGAAGGGAATGTATTCATTCATGATCATCCATGTTATGTATACATTGTGATTTCAAATGATATTTGAATGCAGTTTAAAAGTCAACCTGGTCAACTTTGAAAAAAATGTATGGCTTGTATAGGAGCATATAGTGAAGGCTTACCCCTTACTGTAGAATTGTTCATGCTAAACTTGGAACTAGATGTTTGTGGAGATATGTGGCTGCAGCACAGCTCAGGCCCCATGTTTTCTCCTACTCTCCTACAGTAATGTGTATTATAGGTATTTGACACCATCAAGCTCTAAGGTTCCCCATGCACAAGCAGTAGCCAGTGGAGTATGTTTGGGGACTCTAAATGTAAGGACATAATATTTAGGGATGTAATTTACCTGCTGGAAGTGGAAGATCTCCTGTTTTCAGCTCATGTTGCCCACTACTGCTCTTGTGGCTCGCAGGAGGGGGGAGGAAGATTTAAAACTGCCATTGGCAAACGGTGTTACATCTGTTCCAAGGAAAACTTGGAAGTGACATCACTTCTGAGTGACATAACCCCATCCATCAATGGTGAGCCCATGTTCCTGCCCTCCAGGTCCCACCAGTTGCCAGCCAGTAGTTGGCAACCCTAATGATACCACATATTTTGTTTTATGTCACTTTGCTGAAAAAAGATGAGGAAGAGACATGGAGCTGATGGCAGCCACACAATCTCATTTTTGTAAAGTCTGGTTCCAGCATAAGTCATAGATGAATGAAGCTGTATTCTCTCCTATTGCTATTGCCATTGGCTAGGAAATGAAAAAAAAATGCATGACCAATATGAAACACTAGTATAACATGTCTAAATGGAAAATACCTCCTGGGTGTAGATTTTATACATGACGTTGCCTATTGAGTGATGCAGTGGAGAAGCCAATAAAGAACGTCAATAGCATGCCAGAAATAGCGAGAAGTATAGGTCTTCTAATTAGCTGTGCTACCATTTTCAAACATAGGGGATTTGTTGTATAGCTCGGTACAGACAATGAGACAACACAAGGCAGGATTCTTTAAACAAGGTTTTATTCTTCTGTCCTTCTTACAACCCCTCTCCACCTAAAATTCAAAAGTGAATATCATCTTTTAGATCTTCAACCAAACTATTAACTAGAGGTACAGCACAATTAGTCTAAATCTGGAATATGGGTTGCAGTTTGCTTCTTAACAATATAGATCCACAATTCATAGGAGTCTTTGTGGAATCCATTATGCTTTTGATACATTTTTTTAAAGATTCATGCTGTTATGAACAAATATCTGATATATTGTCGAAGGTTTTCTGATATAATTGTCAATTCTAAAAGAATACCAGAGTAAATGAAATTGTTTGAACTGGCAAGTTTTCATAGAAATCAATGGTTCTTTAAAAGCAGAACTTAGTATGGAGCTTTCCAATGGGTTTTATGCATAGGTTTTGTTAACAGAGAGCTATTTTCATGTGTCCCTTTAGAATACCCCATAATATGCAAGAGCAACACCCATGGGATTTTTGTTCTGTCACAAAAGTATTGAGTATACTCTCTGTATAGGAATAATACTGACTTTCTCACCATACTGCACATATTAAAAAGAAATATAAAGTGCTCACAAGGTAGTACCGTGCAAGGATTTATTATGCACACATGGACTCACTAATAGAAAATTGTGATATTGACCTTCATTTATTTAAAAAGTCAAGAGCTTTCAGGGCTTACAAAAGTTGTTGCAAAACCACTGATATTCTTTAAAAGCTCCTTAGATTCAGTTGGACATTAACGCCCAAGAAATTAATGAGCAGTCCAAATAGCTACTTACTTCAGGACACTCTTTATATGGAGTCTGTTGGTCTAGGTTTGGATCCAAGCTAAATTTTCATCAGCAGAACAGAACTTTCCTGCCTCTGCCATTGTAGACCTTCCAACCTCCTTGAAAGGCTGCTCTTGGGGACAGAGGATCCTGAGGAGCAACCTGAGGGTGGTCTGCAGTGGGAAGGAGTAATTGGTGGAAATTGCCATTTATTCTGAATCTTTTACTTTAGCACATCAATCTGCTGTTTGATGGGGGGAAATTAAAGAGAAAGCAATACTTTGAAATAAGGTCAGTCTACACGGCCTGGTCTTTGAAAGATTTATTTACTTTGGAAGGCTAAAGAAGAGTCCATAGTATCATAATCTGTCATTCAGTTCAGCTAGCCTGATTGCCTAGTTGGCTGTAGAAAATTTATTCTGGACAACTGACAAACAGGACATTTGATTTAAAGAAGTACACAGAGCTACAGTCAGCAGATAAATCACAATTTGTGATTAGCAAGACTATCCAATTAATCACAGACCTTTGGAGGAATTTACTAGAGTTGGCTCTCAATGGAAAGAACAATGTGTACTTAGTGGGATGTTTAGAACCTTACCCAGACAAGGTTCAAAGATCAGACCCATGATTTTTATTCCTTTCCACCCCACAGAGGTCTGGGGAAAGTGGGCATGCCTTTGTTGAAAGAAAGAAAACTTCCCCCGGATGGCAGAGAAGTAGGCTTATTCAGTCATTATGCCTTCAGCATTGTCTCTTCATACCATATAAAAGTTTATTCAGGCAAGCAAAGCCATTCAAGCCGCATCTAAATAAAGTGAACTAATTTCCACATAACTCATTTAGGATTCAGAGGTTATCACTTATTCAGTTGCACAGCCTGAGGAACAGTTGTGGAACAGTTGCTTGTTAACTTCATGGCAAAGCGGTTCAACTGTGCAGTACTAAACTCCTTTACCTTTGGAACAGAATCCTAATAAATTCTAAACATAGGGACCACATTAACTTATTTGTAAAAGAAAGGAAGATCTGGACTTCTCCTTCAAAGTGGCAAGCCCCATCTATTTCAATTAACAAGCCAAGATTGATTAATGGGCTAAGTTCAACAAGCTGGGAAAGAAAGTGCCTTCACAGGGACAGGAAGCTACCCTCTTGGTGTTTTCCATGTCAGGTTCCTTTAACATTTCCTGCTTTATAGAATAAGGATGCTGTTTCTGTCCTAATATGATTGTACTGGGCACATTGCCAATGGTGAGAGTTACAGTGCAATCCTAAACAGAGTTATACACTTCTAAATACATTAACTTCAGTAGGTTTAGAAGGCTGTAACCCCGTCAAGGATTGCATTGCTAAAATATAGTTGCCTCCAAATCACATTTGGCACAATTATCTATCTGTCTCTCTGTCTGTTATCATCACCATCTGTCATCTGTTTCCAATGCCTGCCTCTGTAAATGCTGAAGGCACAAATGTGGGAGACTGAGTTATGAAGGAGAGCTCCTACCCGTAGAGTAAAATCATGGGGGGGGGGGGTCAAAATGGCCTTACCATCCTTCTGCAGATAAATATAAGACTTGAGACAGGCCTCATGGGATTTTGGCTGTAAAGCTGTGCTACTGTACTGAGTGTCTTGATTAGGGTTGCCAGGTCCCTCTTCACCACTGGCGGGAGGTTTTTGGAGCTGAGCCTGAGGAGGGCGGGGCTTAGGGAGGGGAGGGACTTCAATGCCATAGAGTTCAATGCCAAAGCAGCCATTTTCTCCAGGTGAACTGATCTCTATTGGCTGGCGATCAGTTTTAATAGCAAGAGATCTCCAGCTAGTACTTGGAGGTTGACAATCCGAGCCCTGACTGTAAATTAAGTTCCATTGAAAAGCAATTTATGTTCAAACAAATATGTTATTAAATAATTGTACCTTTCAGACCTCTTAAAACTACATCCACTTGTACTTCTGTTGTTGCTGATGTGATGTCCCCTTTATAAGTCAGCCAGCTTCGGTATTATTGACCCTTTGATTAGGGAAATGGGCTCTGTTGATGAGGGTGAATGGGCCAAAAGGTTTCTGCTGGGAGACAGCTCACCAGTCACCACCCAGGTTGCAAAATATTGTGCCGTAGCAATGAAGCTACATCGCCTCAATGCTCCCTAATCTGTGGAAGTGTAAAATTGGGTGAGTCCTAATTTTGTTGGCCTTGGTTGTAAACATCTACTCTGTATGGTCAGTTTCTGTTTTATCTGGCATAGCCGCAAATAAAATTTATTATTTACTATGGCATTATACCCCATTGAAGTTCCTTCCCCAAATCCCACCCTCCTTAGGCTCCACCCACAAAATCTCTAGGTATTTCCCAACCCAGAGCTGGCAACCCTATCTAAGTCAGTCATCCGCATTACGATACCTGTGAGCACTACAGCACCCACCAGTGCCTTTCCTGGTGCGCCTTCTGCAAAAGTCTCTTCCCCAAAGCAAAGAGCTTTACAGAAAGGACTATCTTTCCTCCATTTCACTGGAGTGGGAGGAGCTTCAGACAACCCCAGGAGGACTTTGTGTCTGAAGGGAGGACCCCTTTGGAGGCACCTGCCTTCATCACAGGGAGATGTTTGACTTGAAATCCGCTAACATTTTGTGGAATCCCTCAACATTTTGAGACTGGACCCAGTCCTTATGGCAGCCATTTTGCTGTTGCACTCACTACCTGTTTTCAAAGCTCCAAAAGTGCCCACAGGTTCAACCAGCTCGGGAACCTCTGCTCTGTAGTAAAGTATAGGCCGATCTCCATTTAAAGTGATGGACCTGCCAGGAATTAGCTCACTCTGGAGAGCCACAGCACACCAAGTATGACCGTATACAGCACTGCTTACACAAGGTTCAAAATGCCAGTCAGTAATTTTGGTGTTACATCATACTCTTACTCTATTTATACCAGAACAATTTAAGCTCTGCAAGCATTGTGCTAGTGCAAGTGAAATAATAAAATAATCTAATGAAAAGAAGAGACTCAAAGCTACTTTGGCAGAACTGATACAACCTGGAGGAATCCACTAATAAACCAAAATGGCTTTGACAGCTTTCTCATGGACAAGAAACTAAATAACTCAACTGACCAAGGGACTACAGAGAATACCATTTATCACAATTAGTATTATTGTTTCTGCATAGCACTACTAACCGTTAAGGAAAAATCACAGCTGGTGATGAAACCTATGCTGCAATGAAACATTGCCAGTAAAACAGAGAAAGATCTTGAACTACAGATTAGTTTAATTACAGATGATATAATTGTGAGCCTCATGGGTTTAGGAGCCCTGTGGCGCAGAGTGGTAAACTGCAGTACTGCAGTTAAAAGCTCTGCTCACGACCTGAGTTCAATCGTGACGGAAGTCGGCTTCAGGTAGCCGGCTCGAGGTTGACTCAGCCATCCTTTTGAGGTAGGCAAAATGAGTACCCAGCTTGCTGGGGGTAAAGGGAAGATGACTGGGGAAGGCACTGGCAAACCACCCCGCAAACATAGTCTGCCTAGTAAGCGTCGGGAATGACCTGGTGCTCGCACAAGGGACTATCTGTATCTTTTTCTTTTTTTACCAATACAACACTTCTGAGAAAATGCTTAGGCTTGGGTACTTCAGAATAGAAGTATTTGCAAATATTAAGGAATGTTTTTTTATATATATAAATTTGTATTAAATTTTTGAGCCACTGAGTGAGTGTCACTGATATGTATGTTATTGTGGTTGGCGAGGTTGCTCTTGTGGTATTTCCTTTGTGGTTCTGTTACTGGATTAGCATTTCCTGCACAGCATATGAGGAAATGCTCTATCATGTTTTCACATGGGTTTTATGAACTTAGTTTCTGTATCCCCAAATTCACTCTGTGTAAAATGGAGCAGTTGTGGTAAATTGGAGACATACTCCATTGCCTCATAGAGCTGCTCTAAGGATCAAAATGTTGTAATGGTCAGCTGGGGTTGTTCAATTTTTGCTAGGGAACATTTGGTAGTGCTGCAAAATGTGCTCCCACATGTAAACCTGAGCAAGCCAGAAGTAACATTGGCCTGCCGCATAAATACAGGAGAGCCTGCCCATTTAACTAGACATGAGCTTCAACTGGCTGACTGTGACAGAATCCACTGCTACAGAGAGGTGTTGTAAATTAGTAAATTGACCCCAGGGAAGCCCCAGAGTATACCCCAGTGACCCTCTCCAGCTGCTCTGGAAGTGGGCATACTGTTTTTCAGACACAGCATGGACATTCCAAGGGGCCATTGACCAGTCACACCAGTCTAGCACCCACCCACCCCCTCCTTTTTTATTGTTTCTTTTTATACAAATTTCAAATATACATTTCTTATTCTGCATACATTGTTTATATGTCATATTTTTCACATTCCGTTCCATCCCTCCCATCTCCTTCCCTAACCCCACTCCTTTTCTATATTTTTTAGTCTCTTAATCCCAGCCACGGGCACAAAGTCTGGATCTTCCACCGAATGTCTTTTCTTCCTTCCGTTGATATCCACTCTAAATAGGTCTTCCACCTACTCGTGATTTCCCTGCTCTTGTCTTCCCATGAAGTCTTCTGGCGCATCATCTCGACGATATCCGACTGTATAAATTCAAACAAATAGTTGTGCCAGATTTCTATAGTCCATTTACTTTTGTCCTTCCAACCCAGAGCTATTACTGCTTTACTTGCTAATAACATAGCCTTGAATATGGCCTGGTCCCTCTTGTTAACCCCTGAGTTCCCTGTTGTGCTCATTAACATTAGGTTAAAATCTATGGTTAAAGATACTTTACATTTTCTCCTTATAATTTCTATTATTTGTGTCCAAAAGACCTTAACCTCTGGGCATTCCCACCACATGTGGGAGAACCAACCCTTAGATTGTCGACAGTGCCAACACATAGGGCTTAGTCCTGGAAACATATTCACTAATTGCGCTGGTGTTTTATACCATTTTGTAAAAAATTTATGTTCCAATTCATTGAATTTAATCACTTTTATTTCCTCTCACCCACCCCCTCCTTAATACAGCTCTAGAGCAATTCATAAAACTGGATGTGACAGGCCCATGATGAGATGTGTCCTAGCTCTGTATATGAGCTGTAGTGAAGGATGGCTTGCCCTAACCTAATAGATGGCAGGCCTAGCTATTAAGACCACATTTTTATATGTGTCACATAGGTTATTAAACCAGTAGTGACATAGGGGATAAAGCTGGTATTTGATAAGGAAAGCATGTACATCAGACATAAAATGCAATCCTATGCACAGTTACTCCAATCTAGACTCATTGATTTAAATGGGTTTAGACTGGTGTAAATCTGAATAGGATTGTACTGATAGACTCACCGGGATACCTTGGACAAGTTACAGTCTCAAGCTCAGGTCTACCGACTTCATGGGGGCATTAGTGGAGATCAAAGTTACAATTGTATGGCACTTCGTACAGTCCAAGAAGCAACTAAACGTTGACTAGCCAAATGAAATATTCGCTTTGCAGAGATCAGTAAAGCTCCATTAGTTGGAATTCATATTTCTTGTCTCATGGGGAAATTGTAATGGTCTTTTTGTTTGCCTGGTGGACATTTTTTTAAACAAAAAAAACATGTTTAATCATTTTGACTTTTACCTTATTTATTTATTTTATCAAATTTCTATCCCCGTCTCCCCGGCAAAAGCTTCTGAGGCCACTTACAGGTTAATACATGTAAGAAAGCTATGCATAACCATCCCCACACAGATCTGTTCCACAGACTTATGAGTCTGTTGGGGGTTGCATTTCTGCCCAAAGGTAAGACAAGAAGATGGTTGAAACAGATTTGAAAGGACTGTCTCTGCTACGGACACATTAGATAATTTTTTTTCTGAAGGGAAATCACCCTAAGAAGACGTTTTTTGGAACACATTGGAATGAAACTAAAGCAGATGAATTTCATTACCTCGTAATAAAATCAAACATAATATATGTGTATTTTTTTTTAATAAAAAATACAAATTAGTATTTTAAGTGCTTAAAAAATAGGGTCAGATAATATAGCAGCTGTAAAGTGTGAAAATAATGTTATCTGAAAATATGCATTGGTTGGTAAATGTCAAGCATATAATAACAAAAGCACATTGTTAAATTTGCAGCTAAAATGATTCCTTATTTATCCCTGGACATTAAATGCTTGTTCAAATAAACAAGCTAAATTTGATGGATATGAACTTAGTCATGTAGTGTTCCACTCATTTTGAGAAGTGAAAGCATAAATATTCTACTTTTACCTCAGGAGACCCGCTGAAAATAACTTTAGCCTCTTTGAACAGCAAGGACAATCAAACATAATTACCCTGTAAATGTTCTTTGTAGAAATGGTCTGCCATATGGGAAATTAGCAGAATTAGTTAAGTAAGATAATTTTTGTTTGATTGTTAAGGGACGTAATGAGCATATATGCTGACAGTTTTGTGAATTTCCACTGCATTGGGCATTATGCAATCTGCTTAGTTCAATGGTTGATGTAGTACAGAGTGATAATTGTTTTTAAAAATACTATTATTAATAGATCTCTTTCTTAGTTCGCTAAATTTTAACAGGAGTTACAAATGTTCATGATACTCTTCTAAACTGGCATCGTAGGCATGGTGAATGGATGGAGGTAGAGTTCTCAGCCTCCAGCTGGTGGCTGGAGATCTCCCGCTATTACAACTGATCTCCAAGCAACAGAGATCAGTTCCCCTGGAGAAAATGGCTGCTTTGGAAGGTGGACTCTACGGCATTATACCCCACTGAAGTCCCTCCCCTCACCAAAACCCGCCCTCCTCAGGCTCCATCCCTGAAATCTCCAGGTATTTTCCAGCTTGGAGCTGGCAACTCTAAATGGAGGAGCCGTGCAGCTCTGTCCCACTCACAGCCCATTCCTGAGGTTTGGAGCTGAAAGTGGTGTAGAGGCGGTGTGACCCCTGCACCAGCATAAGTGCCTACTTATCACGGAACAAGGGGCACTTACGCCGGCACGGGGGGCATTTCCATCGGCGCCTTGGTGCCACGGAGCTGCATAGGGCTCTTCTGCCACCGCAGCCTTTCCGGGACCTAAATCCCAGAAGAGAGCTGCAGCGCTGGCATGGGAAGGCGTTCAACAAAGTTTCACTTACCTGTAACTTTTGTTCATCGAGTTGTCTTTCTTTGCCAATGTGGGACTGCACAGAAGACCGAAGACGAACCAGGGGTGGCACTGACTTTAGTCAGGTTCCTCACCCCTTCCAGCCTGAGAACGCCCCTTCAGAAACAGTGGTGCGCCGGTGCTGCACCAGCTTTTTGTTGGCACAGCATCGCTGTTTACAGTGGGGCTAGTTCCCACATTTTCTATTTTTTATTTTCTAAAAGGCTTTTTTTTTTCCACCTTGCAGTGACAAGGAATGCTCTTTGGAGGCACTGCGGCAGCACCTCGGCCACGCTGTCTCCGGCTGCTGCAGGGCTCAGGAATGGGCTGTAAGCTTCATAATCACTAAGCTATGATCCTAGAGGAAAGATTGCTTTCCCAAAGCCACGCCTAACTATTTCACAGTGGTACACAAGTAGTCATTTTAGGCCACAACCATTATGTCATTAGACAATCCCTTGCATAGTTCAACTCTGCTACATAGGGACCAAAGACTACTCAGAATATACAACAAATTTTAAGGAAAATCTAAGTATTATTGCTCCATCCAACAAGCTTGACAGAAATTAAATCAGCCCTGGACATTTCTACAAAAGCTTTCTTTCAAAGTTCTTTTTAAAAGAGGCTGGTGACAATTTTCCTGGGAGAAGTCTTTATCATAAAGTCTTTATCATATATCACCGTATACCAGCACATGTTGTGTCTCTTTCCCATTTTCTCCACTGCATCAAAGATGCAAATAGGAATAAGGTTCTGGGATAGAATTCTGGCATGGATCTATTTAATTACGTCATTTATAGCCCGCCTTTCTCATTGAGACTTGGCGGATTACAAAATATAAACATTTGACCAGACCACATGAGATGTCCATTAAACACTGCATTAGGACTAGGATTACAGAATTAGAGAACGCTGTAAACAAAAAGTAGTCTCAGGCATGACATATTCTAATGTTGAGAGTGATATAAAAACTGACCCAAATCTCTGAAGAAAAAAATATTTCCCCATTCCAGTTTACCTCACCTTTTAGTTATCAAACTAAAAGATGAGGTAAACTGGAATGGGGAAATATTTTTTTCTTTATTAAAAAAAGTGAAAAGAACTATGTTTATTTGTTATAACACAAAATGAGGTAAATATTAGCAGGTAGCACAGAACTGTATATCCCCCCCCCCAAAAAAAAACCTTTCCAGGCAGACTTTAATGCCACCATTACAACTAAACATAGCACCCTGCTACAGCCTAGTAACACCTCGTGCATAAAAGCCTTTTATGCATGGCTGTTTCCCTCGCCATCACCCCTCTGACGACTTCGGGTCTTTGTTTTGATTATGCCTGTCGTTTCTGACCGTCAGAGATCATCTTGTTCTCCCCTGCATTTCTTCGCGTTTTCAGACCTGTTTTATCTCAGATTTGAAAATGCAGGCAAAACGTGGAGAAACGCAGGGGAAGACCGAGGCAACCTCTGATGGTTGGAAATGGCATGCATACTCAAAACAAAGACCCAAAGTCATCAGAGGGGTGACTGCAAAGGAAACAGCCATGCATAAAAGACTTTAGAGAGCAACCCTAAGCAGGCCTACTCAGAAATAAGTCCCACAGGGCTTACTCTCCAGAAAATTTTCTTAGAATTGCAGCCTTCAGTAGCTCAGATTGTACAAAGAGAGTTAACAAGAAATCTAAATGCATATCCAGATTCACATTTCAAGAAGAAGAAGAAGAAGAAGAAGAAGAAGAAGTTTTATATGCCGACTTTCTCTACCGTTTAAGGGAGTCTCAAACCGGCTTTCGATCACCTTCCCTTCCCCTCCCCACAACAGACACCCTGTGAGGTAGGTGGGACTGAGAGAGTGTGACTTGCCCAAGGTCACCCAGCTGGCTTCGTGTGTAGAAGTGGAGAAACAAATCCAGTTCACCAGACAAGCCTCTGCCGCTCATGTGGAGGAGTGGGGAATCAAACCTGGTTCTCCAGATTAGAGTCCACCGTTCCAAACCACAGCTCTTAACTACTATACACGCTGGTAGTAAGGTAATTTTTGTGCTGTTCTCCAAAGAAGTTTCTTTCAAGTTCATATGCCCTCTGTGTCCCCATCTATATTTCATAATAGGGAGTGACTTCAAGACCCATTTCTCATCAAGATGTTTGATTGCTATCACAATTGCCTTAAAGAACATGATTTATCATTTGTATATGTACCTTGTGTCTGGTCGCGTTAAAATGACAAAGCTCCTTTAATTAAGAAGATTCCCAGCTTGCTGTTTTAAATTAGCCCAATAGTCTATACTAAGATGTGAATTATAATACTAATGACTTGCTTGGACTTGTACAACTGGCATCTGATGTGCTGCTCATGTGGAGGAGTGGGGAATCAAACCCGGTTCACCAGATCAGACTCCACTGCTCCAAACCACCGCTCTTAACCACTACACCATGCTTTTAACCACTACACCACGCCGGACAAAAAACAAAGTAGTCCTGATAGACAACATCTGCACTTTGGTTAGGGATGCTGTGAATTTTGTCACAAACTTATTCAATAGATGAACTTATTTTTGAAGGTGGCAGTCAGCCACAGACTGATTACCCAGCCAGTTTGGTTCATGCTGAATAGCCATGAATGCCTGCCTAACAGGTCTTCATTGGGTTTCTGCCAAACTGCGCATTCACAAAGACTTTGCCGATTAAAACTAATAAGCAGCCATTAGTGCCACCAGGGACTACTTAAGTGAACGCCAAAGGGTCGAATTTTATTAAATCACAGCATTTGTTTCAGACTGATTTGGGACTGACCTGTCTGTTTAAACAATTGCCTGCTGAATGAAGCATTTAGACAGCAAGGATGGGGGAGAGGTAGTAGAACTCAGTTGGGCTGTGTGAGAATGCACATGCACGAAAGCCAACTGCACTGTACTGCATGGTTAGGAAGGAATACAGTGAAGGAACAAGCCATGAAGGGGTTGATGAACAGTAGGACTGATAACTGAAAATCAGTTCCATGTTCATGACCAGCAGGTTGCCAACCTCCAGGTGGTGGCTGGAGGTCTCCTGCTTTTACAACAGATCCAGCTGATATAAATCAGTTCCCATGGAGAAAATGGCCACTTTGGCAATTGGACTCTATGGCATTGAAGTCCCTCTCCTCCCCAAACCCCGCCCTCCTCAGACTCCACCTCCAAAATCTGTAGGTATTTCTCAACCTGGAGCTGGCAACCCTAGAACAGGACATGAGCAAAACTGGCAGGTGTGCAATAGTGTTCCCAGGTCCCTCCTCACTACTGGTGGGAGGTTTCTGGAGTGGAGC